>NW_026892620.1:9000000-9579765 GCF_033815535.1 Pezoporus flaviventris
GTATCTGGCAAACGAATGTCATACAGCAAAATGGTATGCAGAAAAAAATGGACACTGCTTTTGTTATCGGTGTGACTAAAGCTGCGCAAGAGTGAATATTTTACTCTATTTGCTGAAACTGACTCAGCCAAAACATTGGTTTGCTGACATTGCTGTGTGTCTTCTCCTGAAGCACATCACATATTTCAAAAACTAAACATCACCAAGGAAAAAAGTAACTTTTCCCAGTTCCTCCTCAGCTGCTGTCAATTTCTCCAGTGTGACGAACAAGGTGGTGAGTTTTGCAGTGCCTCTGTAGGCACTTGCTGGCTAACCTGCTGCTGGAGACAACTGCTTCCTCATCAAACCTGGCAGACGGAAATAGGTGCCTGTGCCTCTGTCCTCCATGACAAAACCTGGCTTTTCCCCCTCACGCACTGTGGAGGGGACTTGAAGCTCTACCAAGGACAGCAGAGGCTGAGCAGATGAAGGACCTCTTCAGGCTGCTCCCCCCCGGGAAAGGGACACCTCTAGCACTGCAGTGCTTGGGCAGCTGAGAGCAGCTGATGGGCTCAGCAAGGGTTGCCTGTGCTTTTCTGCCAAAACTGTCAGATCAATGACATAAGGTGTGCAATTTCTCCACTTCTGCGCTGCAAAAACTCCTGAGGATATGGTTTAGCTGGTGTGGGTAAGAAGGTCTCAAATGCATTTGCTCATAGCCAGCTCCAGCTCTTCCATGAGTAAGTACAATGCCCTGAACTTGGCTGGTGTAAGCAACCAGTTGCTTCTTTGTCTGAGCTCTGTAAAATACTCCAGATTTTAAAATCTGGGTATTAAAACCTTCATATTAATTAGATCAGCAACAGCAAGACTATTTTTCTGACCTTCACCTATAGATGTTTTTCAACTCTATGTGCATTCATCAATTCAGCATGTATCTGTAAAGGCTCATCTACCTGAGGAAGTTGCACCAGCTTAAGTTTAATCTGTTGTTGCAAATTGATTTCTTTAAATCAGTTTGAATACCTGTGGAAATGCTTATTTCAGTTTAAAGATTTTTTTCTTCTATTGATCTGTGTTAAAACCCAAATAACCTTGCTTTTATTCTAATGGCAAGAGTGCTCCCATAGGTCTGCACATCAACCCTCTTAATTGGTTTTAAAACCGCACCTTTAATTATGTGGTTGTAAGTCCTTTGCATGGAGGAGACCTTCTGATTTCTGCAAGCAGCTGAGGTGCTGAATAAAAGCTGTCTCAGGAGAAGCTTGCACCCTGTTCCCCAAGCAACCACACCACCCAGTGTCAGCACAGCCCCAGCTCTGCCAGGTGCAACTCCACCCACTTTGTCCCAAGACACTTTTGGGCAGTTTGGGGTAATTTATACCAAGAAAGACTGTGGATGAGACTGTGCTGGGTATGGCTCTCTCTACCTTGTGCAGTCCTCAGCTAGGGTGTGAGCAGCTTTGTAGCCGCAAGTATTCCTACAAGCCCCCTGTTATGCCCCAGCGCATCAGGGCATCCTCTCAATTTCACACTACGGCTGGTGAGATACATTCCTTGCTTTATTCCAGAAGACTGAGCTGAACAACACGCAAAAGACTATGACACTTATTTACTAGGCCCACGTAAACATCAGATGGGGCCCAAGGTATGTGCTGTGGGCATTATGGGGCTTCTGCAGAGGGTCTTACCCTGTGCAGTGTGCCCATACAGCTCCTGCCATGTGCCCTAACAGCCAAAGACGCTGAGTTCTATCTTCCTTTTCTTACAGACACAAATAGTCATCTTAGGCTTGGATTGCTTTCAAGAAACCTTTCAAGTACATCAGTGCTTTTCAAGAGGAAAAGGCCTTGATACGATCTGTAAAACTGTTTTCCTGACTCAGTCTAACTACAGAGATTTATTTTGATATATATTCAGACATCCATAGTTGTAATCAAAGATTTTATCTCCCCTGAGCCAGACAGTCAGAAATGTCAAAGACAGGTCATTTCAACAATTTTCCATAGCTCAGCTTCTACCAGGGTATCGCAGAACTATGACAAATTTAAACTCTTTCAGCACTAGAAGGCTAGTGTTGCTTTACATTGGCTCTCTGTATACACACACACAAGATTAGTAAGTGGATCATCTTTGTGGTAGAAGCTGGGGGGGGGGGGGGTGTCTTTTCACTTTGTATTTAGATACCACAGTGTCAAGAAATTTCTAGTGTTACATTATAAGGTACCTTTCATTAACCTTGTCATACTTATGGGAAAAAGCTGCTTTATTTGTTTTGTGGAAGCATGACTTTTGAGGAAACTAATGACATTTGCATACCCACTTGCATATGATGTGCACAGAAGTTATAGTAGAAGATTGAGTTAGCAACAACATTTCATTTTCTCTGTCTCCAGTGATTGTGATATTTACATGTCAGCTTGTATTTGCATTTCAATTCCCAGGAAAATTCAGGAGTGACAACACTTTCAGAATCTTGCTCCTAAAACTGAATGAAAAAAACAGCTACAGATGTCAGAAATCTTATGCCAAAAAAATAAAAGCATATTTCATTTCTTGGAAACATAAATTATACTCAGTAATTTTAACTGTGACACCTGCTTTTTATGATGCCTTTGTTTTTCTTTCCTGGATTTTTTTTTTTTGCCTGACTATAAGCATCTCCATATGTTCACTTACAAGCTTTAGTTAGATAAGAAATACTGTTAAAGATGATATTTGTTGATGATAGTTAATCATTTCAAGAAATATTTGAAAGTGCATCTTGCTTTCTGTGCCTTAGCAGAGAGTGCTTGGGGTTATTTCTTTCAGAGCAATTTTTACAGTAAGAAGTAGAAAAAAAGCACAGGATGGTGCACAGTGTTCATTGACAGCAGCATGAAGTTTCCCTTTGGCTGCAGCGAGTCCGGGTGTCCTTCCTTAATGGACACTTTAAGCTAATGTGGTTAATTTCCATTTCGTATGTCCACGTGCCATACCCAGCTGTGTCCAGTGACTTGTCCAGTTGTATTTCACCCACGTTCAGTTACACACCCACATCGTTGCTTAACATTCCTCATTAAGCTAGGTAGTTTGGGCTTTCCCCTTCAAGCGTTCATCTAACATGAACCACAAGATTTTGTGCCATATCAAAATATTTACTGGGTAAACTGTCTCACTGAGGGGTTTGTCAACTTGAACTGCAGATAAATTTCATTTAAAAACTTCAGTGCACATCTGCACTTTTTGAAATTTGAAAATTCAGCAAATCTGAAAATTTGAAAATTTCAGCAAATCTGAAATTTGCTGCAACACACTGCTCAGTGGTGTGCAGGAACTGGCACACAACCTGCAGACACCCAGGTACTGCTGCCTTGCAAGGAGGGCATGTTTGCTGTTGTGATGGCCTGTTGTGTTTAGCATTAGGGTTAAACACTACCTGTATTGCTCAGCTTCTGTGTGCTAAGACAGAGGTTTTTTTCCTCTGTGCAGTGGGATACTTACCAGCAGCAGATAATCTAGAGCCTTATATTTAACCTAAACTTCCCGTTTAAGTTTTAACCCGTTACCCCTTGTCCTATCACTATAGTCCCTAATGAAGAGTCCCTCCCCAGCATCCCTATAGGCCCCCTTCAGATACTGGAAGGCTGCTATGAGGTCTCCACTCAGCCTTCTCTTCTCCAGGCTGAACAGCCCCAACTTCCTCAGCCTGTCTTCATACGGAAGGTGCTCCAGTCCTCTCATCATCCCTGGCCCTGAGGCGAGCTCTCCCACTCCCGCCCACTGCCCGCTCGCGCTGCCGGCACCAACCGCCGCGCCACGCCCACGCGCTGCTCCCGCCCTCCCCACTCGGGGCGGGGCCGTCCCTCCTGGCTCCGCCCCCTGTGGGTCCCTGCTCGCCTCAGCGGAGCTGCGGCTCCTGGGCGAGGCCTGGCGGGGGCTCGGGGCTCCCTGGGTGACTCTGTCCGCTCAGAACTGAGGCTCCTGCACGCGGGGTTTCCCCTTCCTCCGGGGCTCGAGGCTCCTCTGTGGGGCTGCTCCCCTCGGCATCCAGCTGAAGTAACTCACCTGGGGTCGCTGAGACATGTCTTACATCACCCAACCCTTCATCAAAATGATCCTCGTTGCACTTTGAAAGCTACGGGCTTCTGCTTTAGGCTGACCCAGCAGGATGTCCAGTACCTGGGATGTGAGGAACTGGTAGGGTTTCAAGTGCTTTGTCTGCCTTGAAGCAAACAGGTCATTTAGTTCTTGAACTGGAATCAATTAGACATTCCCCGAAATTCAATTTGTAAGGACTGGGCCCATCAGTGGGTATAGGGATGTGTTTTTCACTGCAATGCAGCACCCTAAGGCCTCTAACTCTAATAGCTAAGCTTCGGTTTGCTAATTGACTGCAGTGCTGTCCGTTGTTTCAGTTGTATGCCAAATCAATCCTCATATGGTCAAGTTCACAAATCCTGCACCACACAGGCAGAATTACATTGCGGCATTGTCCAAATGAAGGAGTCAACAAAAAAAAAGAAACACATTTATAATAGGCAGCCTTGAGGGACCCCTAAGGCAGGACCTGGGAGGAGGCTGAGCCCAGCTGTGCTTTCTCAGGTTTTGACCATGGGCCATTTAGGTGAAGTACAGCTTGTCCATGCCTCCAGAATGAAAACATCTGTAAATTGTTTGAGGTTTGGGGTGGTTGTTTTTTTTTTGTTTGTTTGTTTGGTTTTTTCTCTCCTTTCTGGGGTTCTTTTGCCTCCTGGGGACCTGGGCAAATGCATAGTCCAAGCACACTCATTCGGAAGCCTGACCCCATTCAGACCAGAGGTGCCCCGTACCACATGCAGGTACTTGGTGCTTGAGTGGTTACGTGGACCTGTAACACCCCAAATGCATAGCGAGGCCTCTCATATGGGGGTACAGGGAAGGTGTTAGAAGGTCTGAGCACAAAGGGAAGAATAATGGGAGGGGAAAAAACCACAGGGTTACCAAAATTGTATTTATCTAATGTGTTCCAGAAAGTAATGTCCTAGGCTCAAGGGAAGAAGCAGTCATTCAGTCACTTAACACATTCATAATGAAGGATGATTAGATTCTGTAAAACTATATCCATAAACCATAAGGAAGAGTGTATAGGCTTTACCTCCCTATCCTGAAACATGGAAAATTACAGATTTCCAGCAATGAAAGTCTCCAGGAAGGCTCCTGGAAAGGCTTGCGTTTCATATTCCTTTTTTTCTTGGGTTTTCTTTTTGTCTTGAATTGCCACTTCTCCCCAAGGAACAGCATTGCAGACCAGAGCACCTGTGCTGGTGTGGCTTTGAGGGCGGCTGTGCTGGTGGCCAGGGACTCAGCGCACACAGCCACCTCAGCCCAGGGCACGGATGAGTGACAGCTCTGCCTGCCACAGGAGGGTGCCAGGAGGGAGGTCTGCACCTCAGTGCCCTTTTTCGGGAGCTGTCTGGACTCTGCCCAGCTCCAGCTGGCGCAGAATTACTCGGGACCTAATTACAACAACCTGGTGACAGCGCAGTGAGAGAAGTCCCTCATTAAGCGTGATGGTCTGGATGCTGCGGCTGGCACGGGGAGCTCTTAAAATGGTTATTGCTGGAAATGGTGAGTGCATACCAGGGGAAAGATCACTCTATAAATGTGCTATTTCTTACATTCTTTCTCTGAGCATCTGTTATTACTCTCTGCCAAAGACAGGATATTGGATCCTTAGCTTGGCTCAGTGCAGCCAATCTTCTGGTTTTATGGTTAGGTCTGCAACTGCAGCTTCAAGAAAAACTTTAAAATACTTGAATAGAAAAGATCCTTTAATAGCATTCATGCCCTTTTTTCTTGGCTCCTGGAGTATTAAGTAATTTAAAGGAGACGGGTATTGTTGAATACTGATTCAGTATTGATCTGCACGGTTCCATTAGCAGTGTTTGCTTTGTATTTCCATTATATTATAATAATGTTACATATAAGTAACATTTATGCATATTGAGATATTACTAAAGTATAAGACAAGCTTTTTCTGATACAGTTAGTTGTAGTATGGTGAACAATGGCTCTTACATTGTGTGGCACATACTGGGAAAGCTTTTGCCCTTTGATGAGATGGAATAAAGAACAGGCTGAGTCCATAGAAATCTGTCTGATCTGAAAAATAAAACAGAAGGCCTAAAAAACCTCCACTGTGCCCAGGGAACTTTGACAAGGTCTGTTCAGGGACTGAATGTGTCTCCTGAGTTCAGAAACATGATTTTCCATCCCTTTCTTCACCTGACTTTGCAAGTTTTAGAAGCCAGCTGCCATGAAGCCCGTTTGGTGATTTGGGGTGCCAGTGTCCCATTGTTGGGCAAACAGAGGAGCAGTAAGAAGTTTCTCCTTGCATTTGGTTGGGCTATGGAGGTCTCACATGCTTCCTGTCCATTAGATACAGCAGGTCCCTCTAGGCAACCACCAATACAAATGGACCCTCATCCATCTTTCCCAATCATCTTCATGCCTGGTGTGTCCCAGGGCTTATCCAAGCACATGCGGTTGGGTCCCTCTGGACTGAATTCTTCCACTAGCTTTAGTATCCCAATCCTCCTCTCCTTTGACGCATGCACTCATCTTGAAGCACTCATTCATTGATTATGTCCCCTTGGTGTGATGTTTCCCAGAAGCAGCAAAGTATGTGATCTCAGTGATAACATGGCTGGAGCTTCTCTGGCAGGAGTTCCTGCAGTTGTGGTAAGCTTTTGCTGAATTGATTTGCAATTAGCATTCCATTCCTAGTGTCACAAATACTTAAAAATGACCTGAAGTTACTCCAGCAGCTTTTTAATTGCTACTCTTCTGTGAATCTCTGTTAGTAGTCACAGACAAAACTACAATACAGCATAAAAGCAGATTTTAATTTCTTCTTTATTATTTTACAGTACTTTTTCCTACTGATGTGGGGCACTGCAGGACATGTAAGCATAGATGCAATATGAGCTGCCAAGCATGAAAGCCCTGACCACCTGTTCTTTTCCTGAAATAAATGTTGAAAAAATCCTGTTATAACAAACTTTAAAGTAGGTTTACTTTAAAATTACTCTGACTTTGCAAAGTCAAGCCTTTCAGGTTCCAAATAATCATTATTTTAGCATCTCCTTGTTTTCAGAGAAAGCCCTCCTTGCCAAGAATGGTTCTTTTTCCGATATTTACCTAGGAGCCACACAAGAACAATCCTTTCTGTTTGACAGCTCCTGCTAATCTCAGGTCTCATTGATGCTCTAAAAATGTGAATAAAGAAGCAGTCTTTTCCCAAAGGACTTTAAGGTCCAGAACCTTTAAGGTCCTGTGGAGAAAAGCCTGGGGCCGCACTTTGTGATGTCGAGAGCCTCAATACTCAAACTGAGTATTTTAGCCCTATCCTTATATGTAGTCCCACACACAGAAATTACTGGGGTCTTTGGCAAAATCCCATACTCGAAAGAATCTTAGCTTGGACCCAGACTCTCTCAACAGTAGCCTTCCCCATGAATTAACAGCCCAAGGGTAGAGCTTCATTATAGGATCACATATGGAAGTATGAGTCCTCTGTGCAAGTCCAGCCATATGCTCCATAGGACATGCAAAATGTGCATAAACCACATAAGTTGTTCTGTGACGTGTCCATCAGCGTCCTGAAACACAACAGCTTAATTAGCTCATGAACTCTAGGAAGAAAACTGCTCTGCATCTATGCACGAAATCTTCCTGAACTTAAAACCATACTTCCTGCTGAAGTGGTCCATTACTCAAAGACAAAGCCCTGGCACTACATGTCCTGCCATCTGAATCTGAAATGGTAGAAGTCAGCCTTCAGCAGAAACACCTCCTAATTTTGCTGTATGCACTTAAGTAAAACTATCCATCAGCCAGTTCACTTACATGGCCCAAGCTGATAAATGACCCACACATGTAAATCTATTTCCACAATTCAGCTCATTCTTTCTGATCTGGTTTTATGTCCACAGACAACTGCTTTCATCTGCATTTTAAAAGCAGAACTTAAAGTATAAAGGTTATTAGTTTCCAGAACCTCCTGTCCCTGGGCAGTCTTATAAGGTCACTGACTACCAACAGCAGCTTGCTTTTCCTTCTCATTATGCCGGTATGTAAGTTTATTCAAAGACCCCTGAAGAACTGGAGGCTTGTTGTACTCATAAATTTCCCAGGATGCCTGCCAGAAGCATAATATGTTCCCAACTATCTGAAAGTCATTAGTGAACTCTGAGAAGGCAATATTTAAAACCAAAGTTAACAGCAAATGTTTGCACTTTTATACAAATATAGTAAAAAAAAATCTTCAAAATAGTTTCTTGATGTGATTTGGAAAGCTGATGATATCAAAACTAAGGAAACAATTTTCTCCTCCTTAGAGAGAGCAAGGTGACTCACTAGCCTTAGGTAGGAAAGCTGTTGAAGAGTGCCTGCTTGTTAGGCAAACACAGAGAACACTGGGTGCTATAAGCAGAAATCCAAGACATTTAAAAACTCAAAGTGAATCCAATATGGGGAAGGGTGTCTCTGTGGAGGCACCTCCAGGCTTATGTCGGTGTGGAAGAGGCAGCAGCAGCTCCAGAGCTTCTCTAGAAGTGGCAATAAGAAATTGTGATTTAATTTTGTCATCTTACACTACATCTTTGAGATACCTGGGCAAGGTAGCATCCCTAGTCCGGGCCACTCAAATCAGAGCTTATGCTGCTGCTAGTTTCAACAGTTTATGCCAGGGAAGCCTTTTATGATTTGTTTTAGTTACACATCATGAAATGGAAGAAAATAGCCAAACAGAAGTTGAAAACTGTATTCTGGCCATGCGTGGAAAAGGTATATTTTCATCTTCTGATAACCAATGAGCATATGAATTAAAGAGAGCTGGTAACCTACCTGCATGGGAGTTTTGTTGCCCATCTTGAGATTCTGGAAGCTGAAAGTTTCTCAGGACCCACTGGTCAGAAGGGGACACAATAGGATGCAAGCTGTGTTCTGATATACAGGCCACTGCCAACTCATACTGCATCCCGTGCACGCTGTAAATGAGCACAACCAGTTAGAATCACAGAATCATAGAACAGTTAGGGTTGGAAAGGACCTTAAGATCACTTAGTTCCAACCCCCCTGCCATGGGCAGGGACACCTCACACTAAACCATATCACCCAAGGCTTCATCCAACCTGGACTTGAACACTGCCAGGGATGGAGCATTCACAACTTCCCTGGGGAACCCATTCCAGTGCCTCACCACCCTAACAGGAAAGAATTTCTTCCTTATATCCAATCTAAATTTCCCCTGTTTAAGTTTTAACCCGTTACCCCTTGCCCTGTCACTACAGTCCCTAATGAAGAGTCCCTCCCCAGCATCCCTATAGGCCCCCTTCAGATACTGGAAGGCTGCTATGAGGTCTCCACGCAGCCTTCTCTTCTCCAGGCTCAAAAGCCCCAACTTTCTCAGCCTATCTTCATACGGGAGGTGCTGCAGTCCCCTGATCATCCTCGTGGCCCTTCTCTGGACTTGTTCCAACAGTTCCATGTCCTTTTTATGTTGAGGACACCAGAACTGCACACAATACTCCAAGTGAGGTCTCACAAGAGCAGAGTAGGGGGGTGGGATCACCTCCTTCGACCTGCTGGTCATGCTCCTTTTGATGCAGCTCAGGATAAGGTTGGCTTTCTGGGCTGCAAGCGCACACCACTGGCTCATGTTCATTTTCTCATCGACCAATTGACCAGTTCACAGATACAAAGCCACAAATCACCTCCTCACTTCTTGAAGTTCCAGGAACTGTCATAGAGGCTGTCCTGGGACAATACATTGATGCTGACAGTGTGTTACATGCTGATTTAAGCACTCTTTCATGCAAGCTAAAACAATAATCTCCTTTTGTTTAATAACATCAAAGTTAGTGTCACCTAATCTCCATTTGAACAGTCAACTTTCTTCTGGAGAGTTTCTTTCTTGCATCAACTGTGGGAGATAGGATAATGTCCAAGGAAAATTTGGCTTCCACTCTCAAGCAAAGCTGACTGTGTCCCACTGCATGTAAAATCCTGTATAATAATGCATTTATTAGTTTTCACCCAGAAATCTTTCCTGCTATTGCTAGCATTCCCCCCCAGCTGAGACTCTGTCTTCCACACAGCTCTCTCACCAAGCTGTTCCCCCAGCCTTGAAGAATTCCTTGAAAAATGGATTTAGGATGCCTACAAGTCTGTCTGGTTGTTGGGGCTTCCTACCAGGCTTCCAGTGCTGCAGCCTGTGAAATAGCTGTTATTCAAACTAATGAACATTGCTAGTGCAAGCACTGGTGGATACGAAGTGTCCATGAATACATTTACAATGGAAATTAGACAAATATTTCTAAGCCTTGGAAGAGGATGGTTCTGGAAAAGCCTTTTGTTGTAGCAGTGGTAGCTAAATCCTGAGATGCTTCAATTAAACATAAGTTCAAGCAGTTATGTTCTGCATGGAAAACGAGAGACCAAACCAGCTTTTTCAATTCCTGTGTTGGCAAGCTCAAGCATTAACACAGGCACATCAGCCTCTCCTCACTGCTCAGCAGTGACTACTGGTACACTGAAAATAACAAACATTTTGCGCCTCACTGCTGTGGGGCATGGGACACAAGCATAACAAGCACAACCTGATGTTCTAAGAGGCAGGGGTTAAGTTAGGCTAAACCCTTCAAACAGGAGGCAGTGAAGATGGCTCTCTGTAAATGCCAGGACCCCCAGGGGCTTCTTTTTCGGTTCAGCAGGCTGGGAGAATCAGCAATGGTACCCATGGGGCATCACATCAGAGGTGTGCACCTGGGGCACCCCCACTGCCAAGGGGAGCATGTGATGGCACATGATTAAAACATCCTGGGTTTCAGTATAGAAGGGTCTTCAGAAATATGTAGGTGTTCATGAAGGTTTTTTCAATATGTAACACCGTGGTTTACCCGTTGCATTCGTCTTGATTGTATGCTGCGGTGGTCGTTCGTTACTTACATGTCAATAATAAGTAATCATTTGATCTAGACTGTGTTCAAACAGCATGACCAGTGGGGTACTTCCCTGTGACACAGCAGTTAAAAAGGTGCTCACTACCTAAATGAGTTTACAAGAGATGGGTAAATGGGATGGAGATACACAAGAGACCAGCAAACTGAAGCAATGCTGCCAGCTGCAGCGTTAGGCAGAGGTCTCTCTCTCTCTGCTCAGCTGCAGTGTGGCCACTGTCAAGTTTTGCTGCTGGCACCACAATAGAGAAGGGTTTTAAGAAGGGATTAACCACCAGAGCACTTTCCTTCTGCTTCCTTTTGTGCTTTTGTGTTTTTCTGTTGGCTCAAAAGCAGCAGGTAAGTAACCCACATTATTGTCAGAGTTTTTCTTGCTGTTATTGATGATCTGCAGTAGCACAATGAGAGCAAGCAGTGCCTTAGAGAGTAAAGCTCCAAAGAAACAAAACTAAGAAAATCAATGTTTGCTAATGGAGAAAAGAAAATCATCTGCACTGAAAGGGACTGATGGAATGGGGTTTGTGAGTCCCTGCCTCAGCTCCTGTAGGCAATTGCCTCTGTTTAAAGGTAGAAGGAAAGAGAGAGGAGAATGGTACAATTCTGTTCCGTGAATTAGGGCAGACTCTCCTCCCATTCTGGGATGTTTCAGCTTTCCCTGCAGAGTCTTCTGAAGTCAAAGCAGTTCATAGGATGTTTTCATTTTCTAGGCAAATAGCTGTACATTGCCTTCTGTGTCCCTCTCAGGTCTGCAGTGACCATGAGCTAACCTGTATTTAAAGCAACACCAAGGGGAAGGAGTAAAATACTGTTTCTAACTTGGGGCAATGCAGAATAAAAGATCCTTTATTTCTTCTTTTTATTAGCAAAGCATGGAGCTCATGTGAATGGGCTACTCAGAATGGGGTGGTTGGTTCTTATTCAGAAGCGTGCACTATATGGGATTATTGATTTCTTCTCTGCTTGGAGATAAAAAACAGAATAAGCGGGAAATGTTTTTCATACCTGACCTCATGCATGTTCAGCACTGAATTGTTACCTAGCAGGTTCTCATGCATCAGTTTTTAACCTTTGGATACTGCTGTCTTTACACACTCAGCAAGAACACTCCACACACAGTTATCTCCTCCTAGCCATCAGCTAATTGGTCTTTCCAAAATACACCTCATCCAGCCCTAAATTATTAAATCAATGGTGGGTTTTGAACAAATCATTAATAATTTTATCTCTACTTATCTGCTTGATTTTGTCTGCACCTCCACCTGTGTTATAGTAAGCAACAGTTTTTAAATCATACCTATTTTTCTATCTTCTGTTATTATAATAGGAGCAATGACTGGGATAACACAGATCTGGAAAAAGAGGAAAATTATTAATTAGATCATACTTCAGTAATAACTTGGCTTTCTGTTACTGCAATGAAGCAGTAAAGGATTTAGCAACTCTGGAACTAAAAGCCTATTTAAATAAGTATCAGCCCTGTTTATTGAGAAGAACACTTAAGTTACAAATTTCTTTTAAAACAGGCAGTGTACTTACCTTCTCTGCAATTTCAAAATCAGTAATTTTGTAAAAAAAGCATTTTTCCTTGTTTGCATAGGTGCTACACAACTATATGTAGTGTATTGTGTGGAAGAGGATACAGAATTATTCTTGTAACAGCAGTTTGTTTGAAATACCTCTTCCTGATTATTTTTTTGGGGGGGTGGATTGTAGAGTCCTATTATTAGTTGTTGTCTGTATCAAATGGACACAAGTGGCTTACACAAATATGCAAAACATAAAACTACATATTTCTTGAATTATACACAAGCGTTTAGCCTTGTATGTGCACACGCACGCACCTATTTTGTCACCTGCTATTGCTTACCCTCATGTTCAGAAGCTCTTGGTCAACCAACTCTGGCTGAAGTGCAGCACTACCCAGCTTTATGCTGCCAACAAGAGATAATCTAGTTCAAGTTCAATATATTTTGCCATCATCATTTCTACTTTCAGCAAACATATTTTAAACACTGAGATGGAAATGCAAAAGTCCTAAATTGTGACAAAAGAGCAAAATATGTCACTGATATCTTTTAAAAATGTAAGGACACAAGCTGTTTGGATTAGTATATGTCAGTTTGACATTAGAACAATTTTGTTCTAAGATAGAACAAGAAGTTAAGGAACGATAACATATTTGGATGGCTTCCATTTGTCCTTGCACCACTTATAAATAACTTTTTTCTCTGGGTTGATACTTCAACTCCCCAGTTATTTTAATCCAACTGTCCCCATTACTAGCAGATAGTTACAAAGGAAACATGGATTTGTTTGCAGATGAAAAGCTGGTGTTTAAGGCAAGTAAATAATTCCAGCTAGTTCCTATTGAGTTTCTGGTGGTGTCATATTTCCATGAACAACAGGTTCCTATTGAGTTTCTGGTGGTGTCATATTTCCATGAACAACAGGATATTTTTAAAATACAAACCAACAATTGAATTGTCACAGTATGGGTGGCATTTCAGTTCTGCACTGCTCTGTCACTGGACCAAAAGATAAAAGGTTGAAATATTAAGGGACATGGAGCTAGACATGCTTCATCTGTTAGCAACCCAGCATGGCACCACAAATGCGCTTCTGAGAAAGAAACATTAAAATGAAGTCCCCAGGGATGTTAACCCTTGTGTCACTGTTCTTTACCTTTAGCCCACATTCCTCTCCTCAGAAAATGGGGGTAATGCCACTGTGGAGGCAAACACCAGGGTGTGTTTTAAATTATTGCATAGAAAAGCGTGACCTGGCTGCTGAGGACCTCCACCACTCATCAAGGACTAATTCAGTGACACTCCTGGAGACTCAACATTGCAACTGACTCCTCGCACCACCAGAGCTTTGGGACTTCATCTTTTTTTTCTTTTTTTTTTTTTTTTTTTTTTTTAAATTTCCTTCCCTTTGGCTTCTTCAGCCACTGAAATTCTGGGTCATCTCTGCAGCCCTTCTCTAGCTCTCTCCCTGTGGCCTTTCATCTAGCTGTTGTAGGGCATCCCTCACATCTCTGACTCATCTTACCATAGCAAAGCCAAAACTATTTCCAGCTTTACATCTGTTTCTTCCCATGCCTTTTTTTTCTCTTCTGCATAGCTTTCTTAGACTAGAGGTTCCTGAACTGTGACTTTATCCAACAGGTATCTGAAACTTGCTTAAGACACATAATTGTGATGAATGTATTTGCCAGTTTGCTTAGGAGAATGTTAAGAGTTCGAGATATGCAGTGTTATAATATTATTTTCATCAGAGAGACGTGGTATGGCTTCTATGACTGGTGTGTTGGAATGGAAAAATACAGGCTCTTTAGGAAGGACGGTCTGGGGAGATGCAAAGGAGTGTCACCCTCTATGTCAGTGACCAGGTGGAGTGCATGGACCTCTGCGTGGGGATGGATGAGGAGCCAACGGTAAACTTATGGGTCAGGATTAAAGGGAGGGCAGGGACAGGTGACATTATAGTGCAGGTCTGCTGTAGTCTACCTGGCCAGAAAGACAGAGCAGGTAAGGCCCTGTGTAGCCTTATGTTCACAAGCCCTGGTTGTCATGGGGAACTTAACCCCTCCAGTATCTGCTGGAAGGACAACAGAGCAGGGTGTAAGTAATCCAAGAGCTTCCTGGAATGTGTTGATGATAACTGCCTTCTCCAACTGATAGAGGAGCCAACAAGGAGAGATGATATGCTGAACCTTGTTCTCACCAACAAGGAAGGGCTGGTGGGGAATGTGAAGCTCAAGGGAAGGAGCTCAGGACTTCAGGAGAAGAGACTTCATAGAACCATAGAATCATGGAATAGTTAGGGTTGGAAAGGACCTTAAGATCAAGTTCCAACCCTCCTGCCATGGGCAGGGACACCTCACAATAAATCAGGTCACCCAAGGCTCTGTCCAGCCTGGCCTTGAACACTGCCAGGGATGGAGCATTCACAATTTCCACAGTCAAGAACTTCCTCCTTGTTCCTTTAGCCTCTTCAGGGATCTGGTTGGTAGAGTACCATGGGATAAAGTGCCAGGGGAAAGAGTGACCCAAGAGAACTGGTTAATATTTAAGGATCACCTCATGCAAACTCAGAAGCAATGCACCCTGACAAAGAGAAAGACCTGCGCTGATGAACAAGGAGCTCCTGGACAAACTCAAACGCAAAAAAGAAAGCCCACAGAGGGTGGAAACAAGAACAGGTAACCTGGGAGGAATACAGAGATACTGTCTGGGCATCCAGGGATCAGGTTAGGAAACCTAAAGCCCTGATAGAATTAAATTTGGCTACGGATATCTAGGAGCAACAAGAAAAGCTTCTATAGGTATACTGGTGATAGAAGGAAGACTAGGGAAAATGTGGGCCTTCTCCAGCAGGAAAAAGGAGAACTGGCTACCCAGAATATGGAGAAGGCGGAGGTTCTCAATGACATTCTTGCCTCAGTCTGCACTGGAAAGTGCTCTAGATACAGAAATGCCAAAGTCACAAAAGGCAAAGGCATTGACTAGACGAATGAAGAACCACCCACTGTAGGAGAAGATCAGGTTTAAGACCATCTAAGGAACCTGAAGGTGCACATGTTCACATGTTCACGCAGGTCCTGAGGGAATTGGGTGATGAAGTCGTCAAGCCATTATCCATCACATTTGGGAAGTCATGTCAGTCCACTGAAGTTCCTGCTGACTGAAAAAATGGGAAACATAATCCCCATTTTTGAAAAGGGAAAAAGGAAGAACTGAGGGACCACAGGCAAGTCTCATCCACCCCCATGGCATCTAGTTGGAACTAGATGATCTTTAAGGTCATCAGCCAACCATGCTATGATTCCATGTGAAGCCTGGAGCCAGCCTGTGTAGTTGAAACTGGTACCATCTGGCATGGTCTGGCAGTGGTCTGGCATAGTCCAAAGACATGCCAGGCACTGTTGTAACAGCTCCCTAGAATCACATGCACATCTCAGTGCCTAGGCTCTGACATGAGCCTGAATTTTCCCAGTGGAGAGGCAGCCCAGGCTAATTATTTAGTCACTGATCTCTGGTATCTCCTTCTGTGTTAGGATATGATGTTTCTGAGCAGGTCCTGTTTGCATTCTGTTAAGAAGTAGTCTGTCCTTCAAAGCTACAGTATAGCCTGTCTCTTTTCTAATTGTTTCAAGACAGAAGAGAAGTGAGGAAATTAAATGGGATAGAAATATAATCTGAATAGCAGGCTTTCAACTACTTGGGAATCTTAAGAAATATGTAAAATGCTTTTTGAAAAGGCCATGTAGAAAAAACCATAAATTTTAGTAAGACATTCCTCTCTGCTGTTGAGGCACAGTGTCAATATGGAACAACCTCCTAACAAAGGTGCATGAAGCACAAACCTCTGGTGTATTTAAATACTACTGGAAATTAGGAGAAAATATACTTTTATGGAGTATGCAAATTATTGCTTAAATAAAATCATATATATGGAAGGTCACACTCAGTGTCAGTAAGGCGGAATGACAAGAACAAAGAAGAAGCTGACTTACGTGGACTGAATTTTCAGAGCAGTGCCTCAGCAACTCTTCTGTAGGACTCCAGCTTTGCACACAGAGATAAAATACATCTCAGCAGCACATAGTGAAGCACCTGCAATCTGAACTTCTAGGCTTCTATTTACAATGGTGATCAGGTACCTGCACAAAACTCATCACCAATTCAGTGGTCCCTGGAGAGTCACATTAATCACAAAAGCCTGGTCTCAGTCAGTGACAGCAGAGGTCACAGCTCCCATGCAGACTGCCCCACCAGACTCTCCAGTGTTTAACTGATGAATTTACACAGGCTCAGATTATTTTGTCCATACCATTTAACTTGCCTTACTTTCTCCCTTCTATTTATTAACAGCTGTTGTGAAAATAGTTACCCATTTTCTTTGAAGCTTGGCTTTCCTTACTACACACATTTACAAACCAGCCTCTAAATAGTGCAGGTGTGGATTAAAAATAGCTATTTTTGTGACTAGCTTTTGTGGATTTGTGAAGAGATACCTTATATGAATAAAATGATGCTCCAGAAACTTAATGAACAACTGATTCACTCAATGTGTTCATATGGTTTATTGACAAAAGTCATTTTAATATAAAAAAGGAAGTGAATGTATAGACTGATCAAGTAATTTCTTTCTGCTTACAAACACAGCTTACAAACAGGTCTATCATAATCCAAAATATACATAAACCCTAAGTGCAAAACTGCTAATAGTGCAAATAATAGAGCTAATAATATCTGTATTGATTGTGCTCTTGAGCATCTGCTTGCACCTTCTGCCAGTGCCGCTGGTAAAGATGAAAGAATGAGAGGGTACTTTTTCAGCAAGACAGCGAGGAAGGAGGAAGGGTTATGCGACAAGAAATCAGCTTGGATAGATAAAAAAGCTTTTTTATATAACACAGCTTTTTCTTTGGGCTGCTGAGGTGAACCAGATATGACTATTTGCCAACAGACAAGTAAAGACTTCTGCAGATTTCAGTGGGTCCAGAGTATCGCTTCAGAAATGGAAACACAGTAAAAGGGAAGAAGAGCAGTTCATGAGAGGATTTTAAAATGTGGATGGCATACAGAATGCAGCTAATAACAGCATATACCAAACTGCAACTGCTTATCTGTATTATTTAAAAAAAATACCACCTCTTATTCTCATAGCTTTACTCCAGAGCTTCTCAATGACAACCATGTTTGAAAGACCCTGTCTTTAAGTCCTTGTCACACACAGACACAAGTCATGTTGCAAAGCTGTAGTTCATGGTTTTAAGTGATTACTTCATCACTTGCAAAAGGAAATATTATGGCCATTTTAGTTTTTATGTGCAATTTTTAAAGAGCTTGTTTTACAGAAGCCGAGTGTGGGATCCCTGCAGGCTTAATGAACAAAATTCATTCTCAAGATTACATATTATTGCCATCATCCAGATGTCATTTCACTGTCTATTTTGTATGTTCACTCACTATTTTCTTTCTTTAATTCCTTGGATGGGCGTTTTTCAATATACCAGACAAGCAAAAACATCAGCTTTCCTTCTGGCTAATGGGTAGCAAATCTAGCAGGGCACAGCAAGCCTCTGATTTCAAGAAACAGAAAATATCCCATCTCTTGTCAATTTTGCTGTTATGGTAGTCTGGTTAAAAGTGAACAGAAAAATAGTAACAAGGCTGAGAAGGGCCTGAAAAATGCTTACAGCGACTGTCATCTTCCAAATACCTTACAAAGGATAAAAGGAGAAATAAAGTGATGGCTCCATTGTTTATGGTTTAACGATCTAGCTTTTGCAGTGTTTCTGTGAGCTGCACCACAAGTGGTTTCTGCAGCCATGGTACCAGCCTCAGACACCAAAAGGCTTGCTTTTGAAAGCCTGGGCAGGGCTCAGACTCACCAGGTTCATCCAAGACACCAGCTCTCTAGACAAGCTGATTTCTGAGTGGGAAAAAAAACAACCACCAAACCGCAAAAAACCTGCAGTGGAAATCTATTCTCTGTTGAAGTGACAGATAAGAAAATAATTCTTGCCTGTTACAAGATTTCTGTTTCCCTGGGACTATTCCTGACAGTCTCTGTGATTGTACAATTAATCCAATTAAACAATCTTTTTCCATAACAACCTTATTGTGCAGCTCTGTGATTGTGGGTGGGCAGCTGTTACCACAGCTTGCTGGGGCAGGTCTCAGAATTACAGCAGAAAAAAAGAATTACATTTATGCATCATTCACTTCTCACCTGGGGCATAATAAATAGGAGGTCTTGCGATAACTGGCTGTCTGTCTTGAACAGAAGAAAACACCATGTGAAAATGACACAAATCTGTTTTTCACCTAAAATATGGTAGAAATTGCTGCTAGCCTCTAGAGAAATATCTGGCATTCTGTTCTTTTTTTTAGTTAAAAAAAATCTATAACAACTCAGTCCTTGGCATTAATTTTTCCCTTTCCTTTGCAATATTTTTTCATGGCTGACTTCACACTAGGAGTATCCCTCCAGTCTTTTGCTTTTTTCACAGGTATACCTAACTTCTGGGATTCCAGTTTAGTCAGACAAGATCTCTGTTTTATCCTTACAAGGCAGAGAAAACCCTCTCTGTATGTATTCTGGGAAAACTAGATGAGAACGTTCCTTATATGAGATATAGTAACCTTCAGAGCCTCACCTGGGATCACATAACGCCTCTCTGCTTTCAGTGGTACTAGAAAGATTTGAACTAGCCTTAATGCAGTACCCCAGGACTCCCCAGAGGAGAGAAATCCTTCTGTAGCAGAAGGGGGTGTTCAGACAGCACAGGGAAGACACCAGATACCTGTCTGCTGAGGAAAAGCAGCACAGACAGGCCAAATGTGTCCTAATGATCTCAGCAAACAGCAAAATCTCAAGCCTTCGCCTGCTTGGTTCAGTTGCCTACACACAAGCATCTATCACTATTTCAGATGCCACTGGGTACCAGAGGCAGCCCCATGGGGCTGTCAGAAGTACAAGACCTATAGAAATGTGACCCCTTGGGAAGATCAGGGAAGATCTGGACAGGAACACAGAGTGACAACAAGCAATCTGACTGAAGTGTTTTAAAATACACCCTTTCTCTCCTGAATTTTCTATTTTTTTCCTTTTAATGTGTGGTCTTTGAGCTTGGTAGTTTATCCATCTCTCGCCTACCTGAGACTAATCTACTGATTCTTATACTGGAGTCTGATATCTCTAGTTGGTACTTTCAAAAATGGTATTAGCATTTATTAGCATGTATTAGCCTTAATAAAAAGCAACAATATATTTACTGTTTTGTTCCTTCAGACATGATCCACTGGTCTGAAACAATTTTTGAAACTCTCATAGCAAAACCATAATACAAAGGTCACAGAATAGTGAGCAAATTAGAAGCATACTCATCTTTTTACATAAAATGCATATGCGAAGAGGCAGATATGCATCTTGCCATTGAAAATCCATAATTTGTTGTGCTTTTCTAATAATTCATTTGGGAATTTAGAAAGCGTGCAATACAAATTTCAAAATACATCACTGAATTAAAAAGAAAAACAGACATAAAAAGACAAAAAGTAATAATTTGGAAACCGATTTTAAAAAAAAACAAAACATCATATCTGCAATCACTGTCTTCGATTTTTATTTATTCAAAGGAGAATATCTCACCTTTGGTTTTGCAGATGGGGAAAAACTGGTAGTACAAATACCACTGGATGAAATATCTATATGAGTTTAAAATTGTACATGTTTGCACCTTATAATAACAAAAGGAATATTCTCTTCAGTTCAAGGTGTTGTGTGAGCTGGGTGGCTTACCTCCCAATATACTCCACGGATATCTAGGCAGTAAATCAGAAATCAGTTCATCTGTTCATGCTCTGGTCTGTAGTCCCCCATGAGATGTCCTGGGTAACCTCACCCTACCTCCAGCTGCCACTCCACAGCATGCTCTCAAGGCACAAGCATCATATCAGCTCTGTCAGCGCAGATCTCAGTCTCAGATACTTTAGGGCATCAGAGATACATGAGATGCTTGCATTTAGAATAACTTAATAGACCGTTATTTATGCCATGTGTGGACAGGGATTCAAATCCCTCCAGAGCAGACACCCACACATCAGCTCAGCTGAGCAATTTCAGATGACCAGGTGGTGGGCTTCCACAGGGGTCTGGTACTAGTAGAGATGCCCAGAAGCATCCTAGATGCCTACACAGGGTAAACAGGCACAGCACAAGCTTATGGGAGACATCTTTCTGAAACAGACTCTGGAGACTGACTGGCGTAAAATGACTCTGTACCCTATGTTAGCTGAGTCAGTTCCTCCAAAAATCTGCTTGTAGCAGATGCTTGACACCCAGTTCATAAGTAGACATATAAGTGCAGTCACTTCCCACCTCCATGGTCAGCCCTCTAAAAAAGGTAAAATAATGTTCTTACAGGTCATGTTAAATAGTAAAGGATTTTTTTTATATATAATTTAAAAAAAAAAGGTATATATATACCAGATTTAAGTATATTTTCAAGCCATGGTGCACAGAGAGACAGAAAATTATCCCACAGACTTGCTATGCCTTACACACAAAATTATACTCTCTCCTTTAAAAAGTTGAAGAGAAACGAGATAATCTTTCCCTTCACTGTAAAAAAAGCCAAGACAGATAACATGGAGCAGGACACCTTTTTACTCACAGCTTCTCTTAACCTGAAAGAGAGAAAACAAGCATCATTCCTCCAAAAACATGTTGAAAAAGACAGCTGAAGAGCAGCCTAGGAATCCCCTCCACAAGAGCAAGTTCCAGTAGTGTTAATGCTTTGGCTTTTCTCAGCAGGCTTGTGATACAGTTTTTTCTTAAGAGTCCAGGATTATGAGAATCTCAGCATGCTTAAAATAAAAAAAAAAAAAAAAAAGGAGAGGACAAAAGGTAAAGAAAAAGCGAGATGGGGAAGAGGGGAAGATAAAGGGAAGGGAAGGTGAAAGGCAAGAAGAAGTATCTAGACCTTTCAAAAAGGAATCCTTATGATGACTTATGCAGACTAACAGATCATAAAATTTAAGGAAATAAAAAAGCTTTTTTTTCCTTAAAAAGTTGTGACTTATGGTTCAGTATTACTTATGAGAGCATGATTTATGAATTTTGAACATCTGGAGTCAGCTGTATTTAAAACACGTATGCATCAACAATAATGGAATATGATCAGAACTGTATCACGTGTCTTCAGGTTTACACCTGATGAACTGGGTCACTTAACGGGGGAGCCGCCCCACAGAGAAGCCTCCAGCCGCGGAGGAAGGGGAAACCCCGCGTGCAGGAGCCTCAGTTCTGAGCGGACAGAGTCACCCAGGGAGCCCCGAGCCCCCGCCAGGCCTCGCCCAGGAGCCGCAGCTCCGCTGAGGCGAGCAAGGACCCACAGGGGGCGGAGCCAGGAGGGACGGCCCCGCCCCGAGCGGGGAGGGCGGGAGCAGCGCGTGGGCGTGGCGCGGCGGTTGGTGCCGGCAGCGCGAGCGGGCAGGGGGCGGGAGTGGGAGCGCTCGCCTCAGGGCCGGGGTCCGGTTCCGGAGCTCTGCTCTGGCTGCCCCGGCGGTGGCAGCGTCGGCACCGGGCAGAGCCGGTGAGAGGAGAGGCTGCAGCGGAGAGCTCGGGATGCAGGACGTGCCTGCACCGGTCTCGTGGGGCGAGGGTGCACCGTGGTCAGGGCTGCACTCGGTGGGCCCTGGTGGAGGCCCTCCTGCAGCGGGGGCTGAGCTGCGGGCACTGTCAGTAGCTGAAAGGTGTCAGGGGAACTGAGAGGGAGCTGAACTGCTTGCTCCAGGCCCACTGTGCAGGGGACACCATAGCACATACAGGCAACTGGGAGCTAGAAACAAACCAAAAAAAAAAAAAAAAGAAGAGGAAGGACCAGCTCCCAGATACGTGGTGCACTGGGGGAGACCATTATTTACCTGACATGCCAAGGAGTTCTCAGCAACAAGAACACTTTCAAAGGCACAAATCAGAAACGCTACAAATCAGAAAGGTGGAGAGCGTATTTTTATTTATTTATAAGTAGTTAGCTTTAGCTTAGTTTAGTATAGTTAATTTTAGTCTAGTTTAGTTTGGTTTAGGTTGTTTTCATTTCCTAAATCTTTCATGGTGGTGCTGTGGTGGTGCGAGAGCAGTGCAAGAACCCAGCCAGAATGGGCCGGGGAAGACCTGACAAGGGGTGGTGCTCAATGCCACAGAGAACAGGCAACAATCCTGGGGCCACGCTGGGACCACCCTGGGAGTCCAGAACTCTGCCTCCCCCCGGATGCGGGGCACGAGGGCCAGCTGCGTGGAGCACGAGCCACTGCCTTTGGGCCACAATAACCCAAAGGAGCCCCGTGAAGGGGCTGTGCTCGGCTGCGGGGGAAGGCAAAAAACCCCGGGGACACTTGCTAGTCCACCTGCGGGCAAAAAAGCTCTTCCCCCCCCAGCTGCAGGACACGAGGGCCACCTTCGTGGAGCATGAGCACCGGGCGATAACCAAGCCGGAATGCACCAAGGAGCCCTGCAAGTGGTCACGCTCAGTGCTCAGAGGAAGGCAAAAAACCCCCGGGGACCAGTGCCAATCTGCCCCAGGGGAAAATTCCTTCCTGACCCCAGTGCTGGCGATCGGCTATTCCCTGAGCACCTGAGCAAGACCTGCTCCTGGTCCAGGCTGGTTATGGCTCTTGGGGAGCACTGGCCCTGCCTTTTCTGCCTCCACCTGGAGCCATCTCAGGGGCTTCCAGAAACAGCAAATTGACCCTGGCCTGATCAACCCTGGGGGCAAGAACCCTTCCTGTGCCTGGCAGTGGGAGCTATAAAGCACTGCAGGAGGGCACTGGGCCATCTCTGGACCCTATTCCTTATGACTGCTGCCACTATTTCCCTAGAAGATGAGGATGGCGATCCTCCCACAGACTGAAGCAGGATTTTCATCCATCCGATGAGCTGCGAATGTGGCTCCTCCAGGAGCTGGAATTGCAGCAGAGAACCTCCCACAGCTTTGGGCAGTCTTCCACCCTCTGCCCCTCCAAGTAATTCCATGGGTGCCTCAAGGAATTCCGTGGGTGCCTTCAGGCTTCCAGCTCTGTCCTGGTGGCAACGCTGGCCACTCTGGCAGTGGGACCCGGGAGGATGCTGCCTTATACTGCCCCAGAGCATTGTGATGCTGCGTTGGTGGGTGGTGGCACTGTGACACAGGGGTGACGGGGCCTCCACAGCCCTGCCCACTGCAGCCCTGCTGCTGCTGCCCCTTTGCCCAGCATCCCTTGGAGAAAGGCCTTTGGGGTGCTGGTCCTGAGGCAGTGCCTGTGCCCAGGAGGCCCAGGGGGATGTCCCTGCCCATGGCAGCCACGCACTAGGCACCACTGCTGGGTGTCCCTGTAAATTAATTTGTGTGTTCAGACTGTATCAGTAAAGGCGTTTATACCACGTATGGGCATTTGACTGTTATGATCCCAGAGGTGAAGGAAAGGGGTTTTGGTTCCCTCTGCATAAACTTTGCAGAAACATAGAGAGCATACAGGATTTCCTCACCATTCCTTATCAATGCACCAAGAGGTATTTGCTCCTACACTGCGTATGGTGAGGTCATCTTCTTGGAAAGAAGAAGAATTTAACAAATCTCTTCTGTGTTTGTTACACAGGGTGTTTAGATATTTGCTTGTGTTTATTAACATTCATGTGTCTACTTTGGGGATTTAACTCTTGTATTACTACTTGAATGCAAGACTTCACTGACTGCAGCCTAATTCCATATTCCTAATAAGGAGAATATAGAAAACTGAGGGTACTACAGACTAGTCAGTCTCATCTCTGTGCCTGGCAAAGTCTTGGAGCATTTTCTCCTGGACAGCATGCTAAGGCACATGAAAAACAATGAGGTGGTTGGTGTGAGCCAGCATGGCTTCACTAAGGGGAAATTCTGGCTGACCAATTTGGTGGCCTTCTGTGATGGGGCTACAGAACTGATGGATAGGAAAAAGCAGTTGACGTCATCTACTGCACTTGTTGTCCTGGGTTCAGCAGTAGCAGTCATTTTTCTTCGTCTTAGTAGCTAGCTGGTGCAGTGCTGTGTTTTTGACTTTAGCCTGGGAACAACGCTGATAGCACACCTTTTTTTTTCAGTTGTTGCTAAGGAATGTTTACTCTGATCAAGGACTTTGCCAGTGAGGAGGAGTACAGGAAGCCAGGAGGAAGCAGGGACAGGACACCTGACCCAAACTAGCCAAAGAGGTATTCCATACCACAGCATGTCATGCGCAGTATATAAACTGGGGGCAGTTACCCAGAAAGCCCAGATCGCTCCTTGGATTGGGCTGGGTATTGGTCGGCGGGTGGTGAACAATTGTATTCTCCTTGTTATTTCCGTATCATTATTATTATTAGTAGTAGCAGTAGTGGTTTGTGTTACACCTTAGTTACTGGGCTGTTCTTATCTCAATTTGTGGGATTTACATTCTTTCAACACATCTTCCCATCCCCCTAGGAGCAGGGTAGGGGAAGAAAGAGGGGAGTGAACAAGCAGCTGCGTGGTTCTGGGCTGCCGGCTGGGCTTAAACCACAACACTCGTGGAAAGTGTTTGACATTGTCCCACACGAAATCCTTGTTTCCATACTGGAGAGACATCAGTGTGATGGATGGACCACCCTGTGGATAACAAATTGGCTGGATGTCTGCATGCAGAGAGTTGTGGTCAATGGCTCAATGTCCAATTGGAGACCAATAACAAGTGGTGTCCCTCAGGGGTTGTTGGGACCAATCCTGTTCAACATTTTTGTCAGCAAAGTGGGATTGAGTGCGCCCTCAGCAAGTTTGCTGATGACACCAAGCTGTGTGGTTCAGTTGACACACTGCAGAGAAGGAATGCCATCCAGAGGGACCTCGACATGCTTGTGAGGTGGACAGTGTTAACCAAGTTCAACCAAGCCAAGTGCAAGGTCCTACACCTTGGTTGGGGCAGTCCCAGGCACAGCTACAGGCTGGGCAGAGAAAGAGATTCAGAGCAGCCCTGCGGAGAAGGACTTGGGGGTGTTGGTTGATGAGAAGCTGAACATGAGCCAGAAGAGTGCACTCGCAGCCCAGAAAGCCAACTGCATTCTGGGCTGCATCAAAAGGAGCATGACCACAGGTCGAAGGAGGTGATCCCCTGCCCCTCTACTCTGCTCTTGTGAGACTTCACTTGGAGTATTGTGTACAGTTCTGGTGTCCCCAACTTAAGAAGGACATGGAGCTGTTGGAGCAAGTCCAGAGAAGGGCCATGAGGATGATCAGGGGGTTGGAGCACCTCCTGTATGAAGAGAGGCTGAGAAAGTTGGGGCCGTTGAGCCTGGAGAAGAGAAGGCTGCGTGGAGACCTCATAGCAGCCTTCCAGCATTTGAAGGGGCCTACAAGGATGCTGAAGACGGACTCTTCATCAGGGACTGTAGTGACAGGAGAAGGGGAAATGGGTTTAAACAGGAGAAGTTCAGGTTAGATATAAGGAAGAAGTTCTTTACTGTGAGGGTGGTCAAGCACTGGAATAGGTTGCCCAAGGAAGTTGTGGATGCACCATCCCTGGCAGTGTTCAGGTCCAGATTGGATGGAGTCTTTGGGTGACATGGTTTAGTGTGAGGTGTCCCTGCCCATGGCAGAAGGGTTGGAACTAGGTGATCTTAAGGTCCTTTCCAACCCTAACTATTCTATGATTCTGTGAATTTCCCTCAAAGAGAAAAACATTAGAGGCAACATTTCTGGTAGTAAAAAGCTGAGCACTTGAATACCTGCCATGCCCAATTCCCCACTGACACTGAAGTGCCTGAGTTAATGCAGAACAGTACCTTGTAAGATTTGTTTTAGTTCTTCTTCACTGCATGTAAAAGTTTCTGTTTCCTCCTATGGGAATGACTTAAAAATCCGAGTGGTTATGTTTCAAATATAAAAATTTACTGCAAGGTTGGGAACTTACTATAAATATCTCCTGACAGTTTCATAGAATCATAGAATCACAGAATGGTTTGAGTTGGAAGGGACCTTAAAGATCACCTAGTTCCTACCGACTGCCATGGGCAGGGGCACTTTTCACTAGATGAGGTTGCTCAAAGCCCATCCTGCCTGGCCTTGAACACTTGCAGGGATGGGGCATCCACAGCTTCTCTGGGCAGGTTTCCCCCTATTTTATTGCTGAAAATTGATGTAAAATTTCAATCCATTAATATGCAAAGTGGCACTTTTCTCTCTTAAAGCTGAATAAAAGGCAGTATAATCTGAACTAATGCTTCCCTTCTGGGAAGGGAGGTGGAGGGAGATGTTCCAGTAGCTGAGTGCAGAACATCAGAAGGGGACTCTGCCACTTTGAATAACATTAATGTTCGTGCAAGGGCTTGACACAGCCTTTGTGACTGTACAAGCAGTTGGGTGGGCATCAGCTCAGCCAGCAGAGTGCAAGAGAGGACTTAGCAGCTGGGCTGAGCCTCCAAGCTGTAATGACAGAGGCTCACAGAAGATGAAGCTATCATGCTCACTCATTTCTTCCCACCTTAAGCAACAGAAGAATTGTCAGGCAGGACCAGAGTGATTGTCCATGAAGTCCAAGCGATGCTGGTTCCAACCAGCTCATTCCAGAGTCTCAAGCTTATTTTCTAGTCACATCTGGCAATGCTGCACTTTCACAAAAGAGGGAGAAGTGCGTGTCTTGAAGTATAGGCATGACATCTGGTACGAAAACTGTGGGTCTCCCCTAGGGTGTATAGAGACCAAATGGGCTGATTCCCTCACAAAATAAGCAATTCTGAACTGATGCATATTACCCATCTTCTCACTGTGGAGGGCTGATCATCTGCTTCTGAAGTTGTAAGCCCTTCTTGGATGAGTTCAGGTAATAGTCCATGTCATCATGTCATCAAATTTTAAACACCATCACTTAAAGGCATTCCACATTTTTAACTGACATTACAGCAACTGCTGAAAAAAGACATCTACGTGTTTGACAGTAAATAGCTGCTGTTTAGAGCAGAGAGATTTTTTCCCCTAGAAAACAATAAATACCTGCTTTCAGAGGATGCAGTATCCTACAGGTCAATCACCAGTGCAAGAGTGCCTAAAAGGTGACTGTTGCCTAGGTAGCAATGGTCATGATCTGGTCATATTTGTGTTGTACAAACATAGATGGTACTTACACATGATCTATAAACTCATGAATTTAAAACCACCAGTTTTCTAAAAATTAAAACAACTGTTAGTATAGCTGAATAGTCTTAAATGTGATTCAAAAACACTGTAAAATCAAAGTTTGCATGAATATTACTGGCAAAAAGTGCATTGCTCTAAATAAAGTATTAAGCATGACTTTTTAACGAAAATTTGAAACACATCAATGCATAAAGATTGGATGCAAGAAGAGTGGATGAAAGGGAATGCTGAAAAATATGGATAACAAAACCAGACAATCTATATCCATAAAGATGCTAAAAGCCACTGAAAACAGATTCATAAGAAAATGAGCCTCCCTTTAAATAAAGTGCAGATGGCAGAATGAGAAGTAATGGTATAAAATTGTTCAGTATGTATACCTATCCTGTATTTTAAATCAGACAAGAAAATGTGTCCACCCTATTTTGTGCTGATGGAGAAAGTTGCTACTAACATCAAAAAGAGCAGTGGAGAGGTAGGTGATAGTCTTTATCTGAAAAGGATGGAAGGGAGGAACTTTCTGAAACCACCTGCTTAATTTTGAAGAGATACAGAAAAATAGTGACATCTTGCAGTGACAGGGTATCCAAATGCAGGTCAAAAAGGCATGCTGCCATCCTGAAAAATACTGATTTACTTCAAAGGCCTCATACAAGCTAGTGAAACTCCTGATCACAACCGGTGTAATTCCAAGTATTAAATGAGCACAAGAGGTTTATAAACCAAATTGCTTCACACAAATAACAAAGAAAATAAACAAAAGCCTCAAGTTAAACTATGGCTAACCATGGAGTCTGCTAATAAGAAATTAAAGACTGAGGGGGAGATGCAAAAATTATTCACGACATAAATAAAAAATGAGAAAAACCTTAGGTACCTACCTATCACAGATACCAAACGCATGAGTGTTTTTTGCTTGACCAGTTTTCCAAGTTGCCCAGATGTGCTGCAGTTTTGGTTAAACTAATCCATAGTTTAGAATAAAGCCAAGTGGTTAAGACACTTCTGCAGGAACCAGGAAATGGGAGATCTGGTTCCTCCTGAGTTCGCAAGGTTGTTCATCCAGGCCACATGCTTGGCTTCCAGGCTGTCAGGAACAGCAGGTCCTGAGAGGCTGAGCTGCTTGTGTATTTTACTATATGACAGCAAATGAAAACCAGCTTCCAATCAGAAGTACATACAGTTGGATGCAGCACCTGTGTGAGATGGTTCTGCCATTTCTGCGTCAGACCTGACTCATGCTTCTCTCACCAGGTTTTCCCCAAAACTTCACACCTCTGGCTATTGGGCCAGGTCAAGAAGGGGGAGCAAGATCCAAGAGAAGAATTTCTAAGGTATTGAATGATTCAAAGGTCTGAAAGCTGACAAACAGAACTTTGGTGAGAGGATGCTGAAGTGGGGGCCTAATTTTTTGTCTGTGAAGTCCTGGTTTAAATTGCACTGATAGGTCTGGACAGTAATGCACTACTAGTGACTGACTTCTCACTCAAGTTACCCAAAGCAGGTGGTTGCCTCGACTCAGCTCGCAATGAGAATGCAATCACTCTCTGAAACCCACTGCTCCTACCACCACAAATTGCAGCCTCCATCAGGAAATCAACAATTTATCTGTCACAGAAAACTGGCTTGTCAGATCAGCGCTGAAAATCCTGTCCTGCTGCCTCCCATGCTGCACCTCTTCTGTGGATAATGAGAGGACATCAAGCTCCAGGACTGTCAGATTGACACCTCTGACAAGCTCTAAATCCTGGGGCAGGAAATTGTCTTTTTTTTTTTTAAGCAAACACTGATGGCAACATTTGACTGCCTAGCCCCAGTGACAGTAAGTTGTCATTACTTATAACTAGGGTTTCTGCTCCTTGGAGTTGACGCGGACTGCCTGGGATGCACTTGTACATGTCCTGGATGTTTTGCCGAATTCCTCCCAGAATTACAAAGCCACATCTCAGCCAATGCAGTAGCCTTTGGTGTAGCAATGACAAATGTCACCTTGTGCTGTTGACATGCAGCCAGAACATCACTGCAAGGGTTTTCTCCCTAAACCAGTGACTTTACCCTCTCCCCCTATCTGCATATTCTTTCAGTGGGTTTGCTGTGTCAGTCAAAGGCCATGTGTGCCTTCCTCCTTGGCAGTCTCCTCTTTTTCCTCCCTCCCTCAGCACTGGGAACATGCATGGCCTGCTACCTCTCACACATCTCAACATTTGTTTCTTTAAGGTGTCTTGTCTGTGGATATTAAAATTGCAGGTTGTGAGGAGAGGGACCACTTTGTGTGCTTTATTTGTGTAACACACAGTGACACATAAGTGCCTCCTGTTTCTAGCTGCTTTGGTAATGCAAATTAAACAAGAGTAGTGACATGGCTGCCTAATTACCCTGTTTTCTTCTCTGTGTCAGAAGCAATTTCAATCAGTTGAATTTTGTAATGACAGAGTTAAGAGTGGGCACCATACCAAGTCTCTTCTTTTGCCCTCTGATTACTGAGTTTTCAGACATGGGTCCTTAAAGAGCTAATGGCACTGTAAAAAGTCAAAAGCCAGAGTCACCTGCTCCTTAGGATCATGGAATCATTGAATTATAGAATAGTTTGGGTTGGAAGGGACCTCTGAATGTCATCTAGTCCAACCCCCTGCAATGAGCAGGGACACATCTTCAACTAAGATTGGGTTGCCCAGAACCACATCAAGCCTGGCCTCCTTCTCCAGATCATTAGAGTGACTTAGGGATGTTTCACTTCCCCTTCTTTGACTTATTTTTCCCCAGCTCAGTGCCAGTCTCACTTTCCTGCTCCAGCCCTGAAAGCAGACTGGGGCTCTCTCCACTTTCTCTCCCACTGGGGTAAGGCAGCTCCAGCTGGTGCCGCCACCCATGTCCTAGGGAAAGGCTAGTTGTGTTGCACTCCTAATACTGTCTGTGCTGCTGCGCTACAGCTATTAGATGTTGTACCATGCTACAGTTTTAAAGTGCAACTTCTGCTCTGATCTTGGCAGCCCAAGACAGTGATTTAAATGCCTCCTACCTTCTTTCCCGAGTGAACACTTCAGCACCACTGCTAAGAAGCACAGCTGGCTGACAGCTTTTCGGGAATCAGCCGCCTGAAACAAGTCCCAGGGAGAGGGCAATATGGCATGGTGCCCTGCTTGCTTTGCAGTTCTGAAATACACAAGGGCTCAAAGGACTAATTCTTCATTCTTTTTTAAATGAGCAGCTTCATAAATACAATAGGAGCCTTTGGTGCTGATTCTTACCTGAACAGGTACCTTCCATGCAGGACCAGCTCTCCTATGCTACTCTTGGTTTTGGTTGGGTTTTTCTTTTTTGGAGGGAGGGGTTAGACGTTTGGGTTCAGGAAAAGCTTAACCAAACTCCCTGCATAATGGTGTGGATGCAGGGGGATCCCTGGGGCAGCCCTTTCCTGAATGGGCTTGAAGAATTTTCTGCAAGAAACTCAGCAGCTCCCCAGAGGAGAAGCTTGCACCAGTACTGAACCAAGCAGCTAGTTTTCAATAGCCACCTATAATTCAGGTCAAAGCTTTCTTGTAAACCAGAATGCTTTTTCAAGGGCACATTTAACTTTATTTTTTTATTGGTCCTAGCTGAAATGTAAGAAAAAAGAGTCATGAATCAGCAAGCGTTGTGTTTTGCATTAGATGGGCAGACCTAGTATGAGCACATAACTGAGTAAATATTTAGATTAGTGCTCTCAGGAATATGAACTTTCTGCAGGTGTTTTGGCTAGAATTTGAACATGATCTGATGGCAAGCAAAGGATATTGAAGAGAGCATATGTAGTAGGAAGTAGTCTGCACTTAATTATTTTAAATAAGAAAGAAAAGCAAAAGTAGCTGAGTGGTCACAAAAGTAATTAATACAAAGCTTATTCTTTTTTTCCCCAGATAATATTTATAGGATTTTGTGATACTAAGATATCATCTAAATTTTAACCGACCTCTCAAATACCTTTGATAACAAGCCCCCTGTTCCCACAGACAGCTCCTACAGAGCTTTGTTTCTTTCACCTGATGTAGGCTGTCATTCTTTTTCGCAGTATCACAGTATCACAGTATGCTAGAGATTGGAAGGGACCTCGAAAGATCATCTAGTCCAATCCCCCTGCCGGAGCAGGAACACCTAGATAATGTTACACAGGAATGTGTCCAGGCGGGTTTTGAATGTCTCCAGGGAAGGAGACTCCACAACCTCCCTGGGCAGCCTGTTCCAGTGTTCCGTCACCCTCACTGAGAAGAAGTTTCTTCTCAAGTTTAAGTAGAACCTCTTGTGTTCCAGTTTGTACCCATTACCCCTTGTCCTATCATTGTTTGCCACTGAGTAGAGCCTGGCTCCATCCTCATGACACTCCCCCTTTATATATTTATATACACTAATAAGGTCACCCCTCAGTCTCCTCTTCTCTCCTTCAGCCAGTTCGCAGTCCACCTCACTACCTGATCATCCAGTCCACACTTCCTCAATTTAGCTGTGAGGATGCTGTGGGAGACTGTGTCAAATGCTTTGCTGAAGTCAAGGTAGACCACATCCACCGCTCTGCCATCATCCATCCACCGTGTTATTTCCTCATAAAAGGCTAAGAGATTGGTCAAACATGATTTCCCCTTGGTGAAGCCATGTTGACTGCCCCTCATAACCCTCTTATCCTTGATATGCCTTAAGATGGCACCAAGGATAAGGTGTTCCATCACTTTCCCAGGGATGGAGGTGAGGCTGACCGGTCTATAGTTACCCGGGTCCTCCTTCTTGCCCTTTTTGAAGACTGGAGTGACATTTGCTTTCCTCCAGTCCTCAGGCACCTCTCCCGTTTCCCAAGACTTGGTAAAGATGATGGAGAGTGGTCTAGCAATGACTTCCGCCAGTTCCCTCAGCACCCGCGGGTGCATCCCATCTGAACCCATGGATTTATGGATGTCCAGATTGCTCAACTGGTCTCTAACCCATTCTTCATCGACTAAGGCAGACCGCTCCGTTGACCTGACTTCATCTAAGGTCTCAGGGGTACAGGGCTCTTCAGGACTGCCTGCAGCAGAGTAGACAGAGACAAAGAAGGCATTCAGTAACTCTGCCATCTCTGTATCTTCTGTCACCAGGGCACCCATCCCGTTCATCAGTGGGCCTACTTTGCCTCTGGTGTTAGTTTTATCTGCCATGTATTTGAAAAAGCTCTTTTTGCTGTCCTTGACCCTTCTCTCCAGGTTTAATTCTAAGGAGGCCTTAGTCATCCCAGCTGCCTTCCTACATCCTCTAGCAGCAGCCTTATATTCCTCCCAAGTGGCCAGCCCCTCCTTCCATGACCTGTAAACTCTCCTCTTCCACTTGAGCATACCTAGCAATTCCCTATTTAGCCACGCAGGTCTCCTGGCCCTCTTCCTTGACTTCCTACGTGTCGGGATGCTCCGATCTTGATCTTGGAAAAAGCAATCCTTGAATGTCAACCAACTATCTTGGGCCCCTTTACCTTCAAACCTTTTTAAACACAAGTTGTTTGTGTCATATGAATATAGCCTAGTCTGTTGTTTCTGATGAGATTTGCAGAATGATGTCAAAATCACTACAAAATTGATGTGGAAACTGATGCACAATGGTAGCAGCAATACAGAGTAGCTGTACGGGCAACTTCTTCCATAGACTCGGAATACAGAGACACAAAAGGGCATCCTTGAACCTTCATCTGGGAATGTGGCCTGCAAAGGAAAATGTCCCTTTGTGCTGACTGATAGGAAAATTAACAGTGATCTTGGCTCACTGACTTCCTTGTGGCATGGCACAATGCTCAGAGCGTAATCTCATGAAACCAGACACACCAAGTGTGATTTGCATTTTGTAATGCAATGAGCTTTGCCTAGAGGATCCCAGTTTTGGATACTGGCTTCACAATTTTAGAAAATTTACGTTCTTAGAAATATAGGAATTGCCACAGAGAACAACCAAAATGATGTTTCATCCATTGTCTTGTCCCTGATAATGGCCAGCAAGCAAGGCAGCCCTCAGAGGTTTAAGTGCAGCATAATGTGCCTTACCCAGTCAGCAGGAGCCCTCTTTTGCACAAGCAGTCATTTAGCACCTGACGAGGCTTGCTAGATACCTTTTTCAAGAAGCCTTTTCTGAATTGCAGCAATTTACCTGCCTAGATTTTTCATTATGTATCTAACTTTGCCATGCATATGTGCACAGTATACATTTTTGAAAGCTGCATATTTTACAGCTACAGCTCATAATTTGGCAAGGCTTATAGCTTAGTCAAATAAAACCAATTCCCTGCGCAACAAGCATAGGTGCTTCTTTTCAGCAAATGCTGTTTCCCTGCCAAATTCCACTTACAGCCCCAAGGCTTTTCACTCATCTCATATAATTCCATATACATCTGCTTAAAACATGGGCCCTTTTTAAATCTCCTCAAACTCAAAAATGCCTCATCAATTTTTCCTGTCTTTCCACCCTCTTAAGGCAGAAAAGAAATATTTGACTCCTCTTAACTTTTTACTTATGTGCTTCTGTAGAACAACACACGCATAAGTCTATAGCAATGCTCCGAGTCATCAATGCACATTTATAGAAATAGAAGTATTTAAAAATTTTCAGTAACCAAAAGTCTTCAGCAACTTTAACAAAAGGGATCATCAACACCTCTCTTTTAACTGTTGAAAGGACCTAGAGCTGTAAATTGGGAGATGATAGAGAAATAAATTCTTCAGTGTGATCTGTAGTGATTGGTTTCTATCCCTTAATGAAGATAAATCAATACATCTTTTGTAAAAGACAATTACTTACCCTGGGAGATTCAGATGTTATTGTGCGCTGCTAGTCTATAATTATTATTACAAGCTTGACTTCTTCAAAATAAAGGTGTGTTGAAAGCCAGAAAAACTCGACTTTTGTTACGATGCTGAATTAAAATGAATGACAAAACTATGAAAGGTTTGAAATGAAGACTGCAGGAAAGTATCATCCTGATGTGCGCAAATCCTATTGTAAACCTTCATTGCGTTAGACTGTTTTTGAAGGTCAGAAAAAATAAATGATCCATGCCCCATCACACATCACACTGATTTTGTCTAATTCTTTGTCAAAGAGTTATACTATAGATAGATCAAGGCTGTGCTGTCTGTGCCATAACCTTCTAGACCTTATCTAGGCCATAATTAAGCATAATTAGTTATTCATTATTTTTCAGTCAGAACAGTAAGTCAGGGAATGCAGTCTTTATTTGAGAAAAACTTAAGTCCCTTCAACCAGGGATTGTTTAAATGGAGTTTGCCAAATGTAGTGCTTGAGCAAATCAATGTACCAACTGTAGGAAGAGAGTTAGTTAGGGAGTATGTGAAAAGTGTGAGTCATACACTGTAAGAACTACTGTTCTTAATTTCTTAATAGCTTTTTACCTCCAAGCAGATATTTTGCTCTGCAGCCTGGTGGGGAGGAACACTCTGATCATGGTGATTATAATGCAAAATACTTGTATTAAGGCTAATTTCTACTGAAAAATATTCCTCTCTAATGGCAAGAAATTAAGACTTACAGCTACCTGTGTGGCCTCCCTCTTGTTAGACTAACAGACATTCCAGAAACTGAATAGCACTGAGGTTGGAGTCTCTTTTCATTACTGGACACAGGCCTTTTGGGTTATGATTAAGGTTGATCAGCATAACAGGGAAAGGAAACTTGTGGAATCATGTCTTGCTTCACATTCCTGTGACTGTGGACCCAGTTACCTAATTAACTTGTTAACAAAAGCAGGTTAAAATTTCACTTTCGATTTAAAGCTAAATTGAAATGCAAGTTAATATTCCCAGTTTGACTGGGAGCTGAACAGTGGCAGGCACTGAAGGAGGTTATGTATAGCATTTTCTAATGATCTTTGACAAAGATTCCATTTTAAATGTTATTAAAAGAAGGCAAGAAACATAAATTTGCTTCATTATAAACACAGGTGAACTGATAAGTTCCATCTTTCTCCTGAAGGTCTATATGAGTTTGGGAATCTTGTGTAGCACTGTACTACAGGTGGAAGATAAAACTAAGTGAAGCTCTTCCAAAGGGAGAAGATTCTGGTTGGACCAAGTCTTGTGGTCTTGTGTCCATGAAGCCTCTGGGCCATCGTGGTTTACATCGGCTGCAGATCTGAACCATTGTTTCTATATCTTTCCTGCTACATAATTCAAATTAAATTAACTTGGATGGCCAGGTACGTAGATGGAATAAAAATATCTCTGTTTTGAAATATTGAGCATTGTAATTTGTATTCACCCTGGGGGGGCAGGAACCAAACAAAAAAAAAAAAAAACAACAAACAGGACCCCATTGTCCTACAGAAAATGCTTCTTCTCCTTACACAAGATTTTTCTAATCAAACACCTCATCTACAAGAAATATGTGCTGAATTTTGTTCATAGCTGCAGGTGCCTGAAAATGTGTCTGAAGAACGAAAAAAACAGCAACCGTTCAACTGTTAGGTAAAGCAAATGCCTATGTGCAAGAATGCTATTGTATGTGTCCTGCTTTCCAGTCTCAGTCCAAGGTACTGCTGCAACCATCACAGCATCCTTACTTAGATAGAACCTGGATGAAAAGCAAGCAGAACTTCACTGCTCCTGAAGTTACTTGGAGGGTGCTGAGGAATTTTGAAGCTCTTTGCTTTTCCTGTGCATGTAGCTTTTGCTTTACTTATTAAATTGTCTTTATCCCAACCCACGAGTTTTCTCACTTTTACTCTTCTGATTCTCTCCCCCATCCCACGGTGGAGGAGTGAGCAAGGGGTTGTGTGTTGCTTAGTCGCTGGCTGGAGTTAAAACAAAGCATACCCTCACCACTGTGTTGCATATCCAACAACACAAATGAAACTAACTGTTCTGAAAAGACCACACAATTTTGTTTTTTTTTTTATTAACCGATAGAGGTACCTCATCTCTACTGGGTTGCTAATCCCAGCAGATTCTCTGCAAGCAGCTGTCAAAAGATTGATTTTCAGCATCAAACAGGAAGATACAGAGGTATTAAAGAGATGTAACTCACGACATCTTCCATACCTATAATGAGTAAATGGGAAAAATGATAGCTTTTTATGTTGGGAGATACCATTAATGCTTTCTTTAAAAGTGGAATTAGCCTAGCTAATAAAAAGCAAAAGTAGATCAAGCTTGATCTTGGTTTTTTATAGCTTCTATAGACTTTTATCTTGTTTTTTATTTAATTGAATGTATGTGGTCTTTAGTTCGTTGGTGTTGATCTGAACATGCACATTCCTTATTTGACTTTAAACATAGGATTATTGAAGGTTAAAAATACCCCATATTTTTTAACAATTTGTCAGCATCTGGATCACTTTTTAATATCAAGAGGCAATAAGCAAGCAGCGCTGGGTGCGCGGGGAGTCCCCGCTCCACCAACAACGCACACTGGGGTTTTTGGGGTATAGTCTCTTATACGTCTTGATCCAGGGTTTCAGTTCCTGGTTTTGAGTTTCAGCCAATCCTGTTGTCTTCTTTGCCCGAAACTCGATGTGGCTCCTTTTCATTTGTTTCTGTCCCTTTGCTGGGGTCTTCTCTCCAGGTAAAGAAACATACTGAAACTTCTCTGTAATACATTAACAGAAAGATGTCTATCACAAGCTTAACCACAATCTTAGACCCATATATTTAACCGGATGTGTCTCCTTGGTTACCTAACCCCCTTAAAGAATTCAAGCAGCTAAACAAAGCTAAAAGCGTCCCTTATTGTTTTAACAGTCTAAATGATTAAAGAGGGGACTAGCTTATTCCCTTGTTTCTTCTTCTTTCCCATCATTACATTGACAGCAACATTTATTATAATTAAGGTCGTTTTTATACATTCCACACATGGTACACTGGTCACAGGTGCATTGGTAACAATGATTCCTAAGTTCTTGACACGAATCATTCTCGTATTCTTTACATCACAAGCACAGAATAAAGGCAAAGCAAAGCAATGTAGAAATACAATGAAGCTACTTTTGTTTAAACTGCTGGTCTATTCTCAGAAAGGAATTGAGAAATGGATGTGTATTAATAACTATGCTGGAAGAACTGAACAAAAGGGAGCATGCCTTTTTAATTACAAAGTGTTTTTACCAGCCATGGGTTTTTGTTAGTCACAGATAAATTGGTCGTGTCTCATCAGGAGCAGACAAATACAGCCTGTTCTGTTTCTGTTTGAAGAGGTGACTTGACGTTCTCGATCATTCAGCATCACTCAGACTGGTGAAATGGGAGCTAAGTTTATTTTTCCTACCAAGTTTGCTGAGCCATGAAAAAGTGTCACAAAGGTATTTTAACCTCAGTTTCAATGGTATTTTGGAGCAAATGAATATTCTGTTTTGGAGACGAGGGTGTACTGTAAATGTACTGCTAATATCTTATAACTAGGATAATGCTGTAGCTAATTAAGTGGAAGATTCACTTATTGTACATGCTAATTGATAACTGTCTCTTCACTACTGACTTAATCCTGTGCTCTGAATTTCAGCGGAAGGCCCAGTTGCAATATTAGGGCTTCAGCTCATACTGCACCCTTGGTACCCCTCAATGAAGTCTAATTGAAATTTTTAAATGTGTATTCCCCTCACACAGCAAATGTAATTTGTGTCACTGTAGAGTTAAATCCAACATTGTTGTAAGTGTTCATTTAGACTAATGTAGGGAGAAGCAATTATTTTCAATTCCTGACCCATTTCATCCTGTTTTTCTATGGAAGCAGTCTTGCATGACCAGTTTGGATGAGATTTAACCTACCTAACTTCAGACATCTACAATGCAGATGTTTATCTCTAGGTATCCTTAGATACATATCTGACTTATAATTGCTTATAATTTCTGTGAAATCAGCCAGCTTAGAAAAGAAGACAGATACTGCAAGTATATAAACCAACAAAAGGCTACCTCTAAAGTTCCTCTATTTGGAGACCTCAAAGAAGCACACAGACGTGATCTGGCAAAAGTCCTAGGTGGGGAAGGGCAGTGAGTCTTCTAAACTAGGCATCTGTTTGGATATAAATTTTCAATAACTAAGGTGAGAGTCAGTTTAGCTGTGGAAGCCGTAGCTTTACAATATAGGTGTCTGCACTTGAACTAATCACCTGAGGCTCCCTTTTTCATAGAATCATAGAATAGTTAGGGTTCGAAAGGACCTTAAGATTATCTAATTCCAACCCCCCTGCCATGGGCAGGGGCACCACACACTAAACCATGTCACCCAAGGCTCTGTCCAACATGGAGAAAAATAAAGACATTCAGGGTGCTGCTCATCTAGCCCATTTTAGATGCCTAAAGAAGGCTGAGAATTGCAACCTCAATGTATCCCTATCAATGGATAATAAAGGATTTTAGGATCACTAATTTAGATATTCATTGGGCATGATGAATTTTTTCCTTGTCTCTTAAAACTAATATCTACCTTCCCTGTACAAGTAGTGGAGAGTGGAAGATGCTTTCAAGTGATTAGAGAGCAGGATACCATGCACCTAAATAAGTTTTTGTTGATTATTTGGCAACCTGATGCATACCTCAGATGTACTGTCCCATTACTTGACTAAATTTTAAGAACCAGCTTGATCTCTAACATAAGCAGACTAGATTTTATCACTAGTTGCATCAATTCTCATTAGAAAAGAAGTTCTAGTTTTTCTCTCCCTCAGGAAAAATATCAGCAAAGGATGGTTCAGCTGCTGGGATCTCAGGTTACCTGGATTTGCTTACCTGAAGACAACACTGTTATTCAAAATCTCACAAAGTAGTATTTGCTAGAGAATGAAAGCAAAGAATGAGAAGTGAATGAAAAAGTGAAGACTAAAAGAGACAAAACTAATGTAAAAGAATATTTACTTATAGAAAAAACTATTTATATTTGGAAATAAATATTGGATAAATTCCCAGCAAATGCATAGCAGCCAGCCATAGCTTCCCCAGAATCCTCTATGACTATTAGCTATTTCTGGCAGCAAATGACTGCAGTTTGCATGCTTTTCTGTCCAAAAACTAAGCCAAATGTTGCAGTACTTCCATAGTAAGTTACTTTCTTAGTCATCTCACCCAGCTTCAACCCTCTAAGCATTAGCTGTCTGTTTTTCCTTGCAGGAAAGAAGTGGGTAAACTCAAACTGATGTTTATCCTTGCTATGGGAGGTTGAAGTTTCATAATTGCCTTTTACCAGTCTAGAGCTGTTGTGCTGTTGCCACACTCAGCCCCAGCTAGTTCTCTAGTGTTGGTAGTGCTGATCAAAAAATGGAATCAAATCAGCTTGGTGAACACTAGATTTTATTTTATTTTGTTTTGTTTTTATTTTTTTAATTTTATTTAATTGTAAGAGCAAAAGAAAAGAACAGAGGTGCACCTCAGTGAATTGTCAGATTGCTAGACCCATCACAGGAAGGGCGGCACAGATCCTCAACTGAGAACGGGAAGGAGCGTGGGGCCAGTTATTTCAACAGCATCATATCTCACACAGACTAAGGCTGATCATAACATTGCACTTTCAAACCACACTCCAAAGAGGGGATGAGTTATAGCCTCTTTTCCTCTACTGACTGCAAAGGGAGTTTAGATTTATGCATTTAATCCATAAATGGCAGAGATTAGTTGAAGAAATTGCATCCAGACTTAATCAGAATGCAGATACCGTGAGAGAAACCACCAGTGTTCTCAGCATGTTTTACCAGGGAAGTTCTGCTTTCCTACGGGGATGGACCGAGTGAACATCCGTTTACCTGCTGTACAGATTTAGCTTTTTGGGGTTTTTTGGTTGTTTTGTTGTTGTTGTTGTTTGTTTTTTTTTTATGATGGGATTTTGCAGTGGTTTACTCAGCAACAGCATTCGGAGAGGGTATCCAGTGATATTCAGCTCTTCAGGTCAAATGGGAATTCCCAGTCAACTGTCTAACCTTATGCTCCTGGACTGCACACACACTAAAATCTTGCCAGTAAAATCTGCCCAACTACAAATGTTTTTTCCAGGCTATACTCTGATTATATCCAGAATTTCCTTCAGCCACCACTAGTTACAACTGCATAAGGCATTTTGTAGCATTTGACTTGTGCATGCAGACTGCAGAAATAATGTATTGCATTTCCATAAGCTTTAGCTAGCATTCTGTCATGGAAACAAATCAGATCTATATCTAGGTCCTTCATAAGCAATCTGGAAACAATGAAATAATAATATATGCACATGGAAAATTTCTGAAGTGCCTTGCTCAAGTCTTTCAGATGGATTCTCACCTCACTTACACCCCTTTCTCAACTCCAACACTTGAATTTTTAATTTCTTAATCACAGCAGGGTAAGTGAAATCTAAAGGGAAAACATGAAACATTAATTTATTTGGGGGTGGGGGAAGGAAGGGGAATTCTTGTGGGGATCCTTCTCATCTCAATCATTCAATTACAATGTCACCAATAACATTTATTGACTGTTAAATATGATCATCTTATACTGAGAAAAAGGAAACCAAGGAAATGAACAAACAAAATTAGTACACAAAGCAGTTTGATTAGGTTAGAAGCACAAACGTTGAGACAAGCATATAAGCTTTAGCTAAAACATCTAAATCTCTTAGCTATACCCTGTCCCACATGATCTTACATGGTGGATATGGGGATAAAGCCTTGTATGTGTGCACACAAAGCTGCTGAAGTTTTGCCAAATCAGAGTTTTGCAGTATCTGCTGCCAGTCACGCTCAGAACCTGGGTGGGGAAGAAAGGAAAGTAAGGGGGGAAAGCCTTATTCATGCTTGGTTTGAGTTTTCTGCAAAAGATGTTTATCTTTACAGGCAAGTTTGGTTAGTAGTTGCATAGCTGCTGGCCCCAGATCAAGTAGTAAAGCCCTGGAATAATAGAGAATAAAATAAAGAAGCTGCTTTCAATTTTCTCCTTGCAGATAAAAGAAAAGCAGACATGGATCTAAAGCAGAAAAGAAAAAGAGTAAACATTTTCCTGTAAAGCTGCATATATAGCCCTGTGAAATACCTGTTACAACTTTAATGATTACTGGCTCTCTCCCACCATTTCTGGAGGTTGAGACGTTAGTCATCAAATGAACAATTGCCACTAATAATTCATTTGGTAGCATTCAAATCATATTGAGTCGTGGGACAGTTATGGTGCTTTATATATGAGATGACACAGGAATATTTTCATAGTTACTGACCAGTTCAGAAAATCCCCAAAGACACACATGCACAAAATAAAATTTAAAGAATTCCATACACAGGTCAATATCACTGTTTGTTATAAAGCATGAACAAGTTTCAAAGAGATATCAGATGAGAAATCTTCCAAAATACATGGTATTTCAGGACAATATGTTCAAATTTGACTATGATCAAGCTTCTGAAACCAGTGCCAGCCACTAAGTTCTGAGACTTTCCCTCTCTTTTAGTCTACATATAGATTCAGAGATTAACATTTGGACTGAAATCAACAAGGGAAATGAAAAACAGACTACAAAATTAAATATTTTTAATTTACGGCAAACTAGGATGTAACATAAACCATTTCATATGAAGATTAAAGTAAAATATGATCTTGGTCTACATTATTTTTACAGTCAAGCCTTTCTTAACATAGAAAACACAGTTCAGAAATGTGGAGAAAATGGTCGCTAAGAGCTCAAATAATATTCACAGAAGATTTAATCTTAAACTTTCTTATTTCAATGGGAGACATGCTTCTCTAAACGGAAGTTGTTACATTGTCTCAGTTAAGCTATTTCTAATTCATGTGAGATGTATACCTACAGAGTTCTTTTTGCCAGTTGCCCAGGCTTTGACAGCTATGTACCTAATCTTTAAAATATGTAAATCGATAAAATGAACTTAAGTAATGGTGTTACTAAGAGTTCAAGTGGCTAACCCAATGTATTTTATCAATTGATATATAAAGCTTATATGCTACCTTCAGCTGAAGTAATAAGCCACTGATCTCACATAAGTTTGGAGGATTTTGACAATTTATAAGTGACAGCTCAGAGCAAGCAACTAAGACTTCAGGTCTCTCTGCGCCAGAAAGTAATTAGCTTGAACCTACATGAGTTCTCTAGCAGTTAAAGACAAGCTGAGCTGTTTTATATACCCTGTAGAATATTGTCCTATCAACACTGTGCAAATGAGCTTTCTTTGCAGCCTTGCACAAGTCTATTGTAAACTAAGGACAGATTCTGTCTCAGAGGAATTCAGTGAAATCTAGGGACAGAATTTGGCCTATACTTCTAATCACTTGCAAAATTAAAAAAAGCCATCTCTTCCAGGCATAAATTTGTCATCTCCTTTCCAATTGAGTGTCTACAATAAGCCATAATGACACAGTAAATTATGAGTATCACTAAACCCTTGCATTAATTAAACACATATGTGAATTCTCTTATACCAGAAATACAGAGGGGTTTAGATCTGTGTAGCAAATGAATGTAGAAGTTAATGCAAGTTCCTCTATCCCCAGCAGTCTTTTAATGATGCATGGGTGGTGTGATAAAGTGACAGGTTGATAAACTATTACATTTTACTTCACAGATGAATCGGTGCTTTAGGAAGTCTCATAGACTGCAATGTTCCTAGCACATAATAAAAAAAAGTCAGTGAGGTGATGATACAAGTTGTACTTCATTTAAGACTTTTAAGGACAAGCACTTTTGTTGCTCATATTCACCATCCCTGATTCTCTGGACAGCATCAAGGTCATTCTTGCCAATTGAAACATTCTGAACCCTACGTGGCTTCACTGAGAAATGAAGGGAGAGTTACTTCCTTTTGAGGATGCATAAAGAGCACAGGTGACTTGAACAAGGTCTTCCAGTGTTCGAGTCGCAAAGATAGGGCCAGAAGATTTTTTTTTTCTAAATCTTCATTCTTTCTTTTTTCCCTGGATCTTGCTGCTTTAGTATAAAGGAAAACGTGGGGGACAAACTTCTGAGCTGCAACTCTTAGCAGAGAGTGACTATGAATTTGACACTTCCAAATCAAAGGGAAGGAGCATGTGCAATTTCTACAGCAATGTAGTTAGCAAATATAATCCTCAATCAAAATCAGTATGAAATAGCAGTCATTTGAAGCCATGCCACTACAATAAAGAAGTAATTAGGTCATTGCACTTTCCAATTTCTGACACAAAAACATTGAATAAAGGAAGAAAATTCATTTCCATCAAATACGCTGCTGCTAATTTAACTCTGAAGACATTATTCAGCGTTTCAGCCTCAGAATCGTTCTCCCTCTTCTTCCAGTTCCACAGCAGTGACAAATTCTCAGTCCTGCTTAACTGCAGCCCCATTTCAGTTTCTCATTTTCTCTAATGTCTCCCAATGGAATAGGGAGTTGACCAACAATACTTCCTGAGAAATTTCATTTATAGATTATGAACATGAAAAGAGAGGTCATGGTCAATTTTTTAAATTTGTACTTTCTGTAACTCTTTCTTTGTAAGAGGAGATGATACGTTTGCTTAAAATCCACAGACTTTGAACCTGCCTATGTAGAAATTGCTTTTGAAAAGCAGATCCAAGTATTGAAGCCTTCATCTGGTTACAGGCCAGGCTTTAGGCTGGCTTTCAAGTTTCAAAAACTTTGGTGGAAATGCACAGATACAGTGTTTTCTCTTCATAGTTTTGTAAGTTTTTACACTGCAGAATAAAATACTTTAAGCATACTCAGGTGGAGTGGAATCTAGGTGATTTCCCATCAAATTTTGCATCTATCAAGGAGACAAAATATCCTTTCTGTCATAATCATGTGTTTTTCTTCTCTTTATTTCATATGTAATAAATGCTTTAGGGATTACAGAGACATTTGTTAATCTATAACCTGTTGGTATCCCACAGCTGAAAAACAGAGAAAATTATCATAAAAATATCTCTGAGAAAAAAAGGTACATGATAGTTACTGGTTTATACATAATTTACAGAAAGAAACGAGGGTGAAATTTCTGCACTCTTAGATAAACACAGTGCAATTCTCCAGCAGAGATGAGAGATTAATGCCTTAGGATATAGTTTCTCTGCACATTCCAATCTATCTTACTGTTAATGGAATTGCATACACTTACTGAAATGCAAAAGCACATCTTTATGCTGATGTCTAAACAAGGAGATAAAAAGTGTGTTTATTACAGAAAGAGAGCTTGTGCAGACAAAGTGCAGGAATGACATTCCTAAACTTGTTCTTATGACAGTTGTCTTGTATTACCTTGATGGACAATCAGTGTTGCCAGGACTTTGAAAGAAAGACTGCATTCCTTACTAGCACTAATGGTCTAAGGGATGCCTGCACTGTAATTGGCAGCTGGATGAGGACTTTATTTTACAAATAGCACAGGACATTCATATGTAATTATAGTGCCAGCTCCCACAAAGTCATTGAAAATTGGAATTTATTTGGTATTTTTCTGAGGTGTTCAGAGTCACATATGTATAAAGTAATCAAAAGTCAATGAGAAGAACACATTTCATGTAAAAACCATGAGATATTTTAACTTTTCACAGGGCAAGGTTTGCTGGTTTGAGGATTGAATAGTAGCTTGCTTGCTTGTTTGCTTTCAACTCTCCAGCTAGACTAAGGATTTACAAATAGTCTGTCACTGTTATACTGCTAAAGAGATCAAGACTGCAGCTGTAGGAGGAAGACAGTGCCAGGACAGAGATAAGAGGCAGTTACTGAAGGAAAGTGCCCTCCTACTTATAAAGGAGAAAACGTGAGACTCATACCAAGGATGGCAGAGCAGGTAAGATGTCAAAGAGTCAGCACAGGCAGTGCTCAGCACACACTGTTGGTTTGCAAAAAGTGCTTCAGACCTACTAGCTAGTGTAGGCAGATACGGTTATTTTATATAAGAACCATTATAAATTCGAAAATCAGCACTGACCATCTGCCTCTTTGAGGTTGGGGAGCTGTGGGGTGCTGTGGGGACCTCAGGGACATCAGGGACCTCAGGCACAAGTGTTATGGGCAGAGCTGGGGCAAATAACTGGGCCACAAGGAGCCCCTTTTAGGGGCCTTGACTCTTGCTCTTTTAGGAAGCAACAAGCTGGGGCCCCAACCCAGCCAGAGGCAGCACAGAGACAGGACTGAGCATAGGCAATCCCATGGCATTGCCAGAGCTGAGATGGGATATGACTGAGCCAAAATGGGGCCCAGAGTCCTGGATGGGTCATTCCAGGTGAGGCCCATTGGGAACAATAAGGCCTCATGCACTAAGTCTCAGGAGAAATCTTCAATAATGCTAAAAGCTTTCTTACAGAATCCCTTTAGTGTCCTAGATCTACTGGTGAGCTGAGTGCAAACAAGCAAAGACACACACTAAATATAACCCCATAAAATCTGTACATTTTCCCACCAGCATTTGCCTCTTTTTCAACAGCCAAAGTCTCAGAAGAATTACAGAACAATATTAGAATGGTTTGAGTTGGAAAGAACCTTAAAGCCATCTAGATCCAAACCGTGTGCCCACTTGTCATGGTTAAACTTCATGAGGTTGGCATCAGCCCACCTCACAAGCGTGTCAAGGTCCCTCTGGATGGCATTCCTTCCCTCCAGCGTATCAACTGAACCACACAGCTTGGTGTCATCAGCAAACTTGCTGAGGGCGCACTCAATCCCACTGTCCATGTCAGCGACAAAGATGTTGAACAAGACCGGTCCCAACACTGAGCCCTGAGGGACACCACTCGTTACTGGTCTCCAGGCGGATATTGAGCCATTGACCACAACTCTCTGCATGCAGACATCCAGCCAGTTCTTTATTCACCGAGTGGTCCATCCATCAAATTGATGTCTCTCCAATTTAGAAACAAGGATGTCATGCGGGACAGTGTCAAACACTTTGCACAAGTCCAGGTAGATGATGTCATCTGCTCTACCCCTGTCCATCAGTTCCATAGGCCCATCATAGAAGGCCAAAAAACTGGTCAGGCAGGATTTCCCCTTAGTGAAGCCATGCTGGCTGTCACCAAGCACCCTGTTGATTTTCATGTGCCTTAGCATGCCTTCCAGGAGAATCTGCTCCAAGATTTTGCCAGGCACAGAGGTGAGACTGACTGGTCTATAGTTCCCTGAGTCTTCCATTTTCCCCTTCTTGAAAATGGGTGTTTTATTTCCCTTTTTCCAGTCATCAGCTACAAATGAAGTTCAGATCGTATACCTGAAAGTGACACTACCTCCTAAAAGCTGAATCATGAATCATTTTCAGACCAGAGAGATGTTTTACTTCTCCCCATCCAGATCTAGAGATGTTGGCTGCCCCTTGTCCGTTGGCTGCCCGTTGCCCACTCTGACAGTAGAACAAAGACTTAATTCTTCTCAGGCAAACTCAGACTGATTTTCTTAGACAGTTTAAATGTTTGGTCAAAGATTACCTGACTGATTTTGCCTATAGCAAATTAGGAAGCACATGCGTGTGCCACTTTGCAGGTATATAGGCCCAGACATTGCTGTTACTAACAAAAATGCCTGCCTTAGCTGTTTAATATCTGAGGTTGAAAAAGCCTGCCAGATAGTTCTTATGTATAGACACACACACATATATATACACAATGGAAGTGTCTGCTTTTGGCTGTTAGAATGCTAAATAAAGCATTGAATAATAAGTGGATGTTCCTATTATTTCAGTTGCATATTTAGATTGCCACTGTTTATGCGAATTTTTAATTAACATATGGTATTTATTTTTGTATTCTCAGTTATTTGCTATGCTCTTTGATGAATGAAGCAAATTAAATGGGAAGAATGTTCGTGAGGCTGCAGGGATGGCAGAGGGACACGGACAGCAGCGAGCTAGAAGCCCTTACCTCCCCAGAAATACTGAGGGACCTGGTGAGGCACAGAAAGTTAGTGGCCAGGCTTAAGAGTGAAAGAAGACTTGGAAAGCTGAAGCTCATTCAGCTTTCTGCACATATGTTTAACAGCCTCCAAAATCAGGTGCAGGGATCATCAGGTCCATAGCTAGAGAGCACTCATGCATTCATCCAGCTGTGCAACAAGGGCCCATAACTGATGAAGTATAAGCTAAAATCTTAAGGTCAATATTTATGCATTTTTTTATATTGATTGCTCAGATATTGTCTGTTTCCATCAAATGAATCTCAGCTTTGACAGATATGCAGTTTGGGCTCTGCTGAAGCTAAAGTGGTAAATCTGAACTTGTAATTAGGTATAAGAGCTCTAGCAAGTCAGTAACCTCCAGCAGAATGAAAGAAAATACATCCAAGGGTTGTATCTTCTTACATTGGCTAAGCTATATCTGGAAACTGACATTTACTTACGTACCAAGTTCAGCCAAAAAAAGAAAACAACAAACCACCTCTGCCAAAATAAATGGTCCACGCTATAATAATAATAGTTTTTATTCACCAGTCTCAGCAGTGTGATTTGTATAGAGTGGTAAAGGAGAGGGCTTATAGGAGTCGTCTGCAGTGTTCTGCATTCTGCAGAAAAGACAGTTATTACCATAGACCAAAACCTCTTCACAGAAGGGATCTCACTATCTCTTCATTTTCTTCTTGTAACCTTTTGCAACTCTACTTTTGATGAATATGAACCCGTTCATAGATGTTCGATTTTAGGTGAAAAGCATATTCTGCTCACTGACAGACACTGCTCAGAGTGCAAGCCAGAACTACAGATGAGAGTGTTGTTTGCTTTCCTTCAGGTGCATTGCTATGGCTAGACTGTACTACGTTGACCTCAATATTTTGCAGCAGGAGACACTGCTACTATTCCCTCACTTTTGTGAATTTTCAATCCATCTGTCGTGGTTTAAACCCAGTCAGGTAATTTGTTCGCTCACTTCCCCCCCTTTCTTGCCCTCCCCCTGCTCCCGGAGGGACGGAGAGGAGAATTGAAAAGAATGCAACTCCCACGGGTTGAGATAAGAACAGTTTAGTAACTAAGGTATAACACAAATCACTACTGCTACCACCAGTGATAATAATGATAAAGGAAATAACAAGGGAAGAGGATACAACACCTCACCACCAGCCGACCGATAACTCGCCCCCCAAGCCCGACCAAGCTCCGACCGATACCTCCTCCAACCCTGCAGTCTCCCAGCCCTTCCGGCTCACTCCCAGTTACATCCTGGGCATGACGTGCTGTGGTATGGAATACCTCTTTGGTCAGTTTGGGTCAGGTGTCCTGTCTCTGCTTCCTCCTGGCTTCCCCTCCTCCCTGGCAGAGCATGAGGCTCACAAAGTCCTTGGCCAAACCAAAACATCATTGTTATCAGCTCTGTTCCCGAGCTGAAAGTCAAAACACTGCACTACACCAGCTACCAAGAAGGAGAAAAATGACTGCTACTGCTGAACCCAGGACACCATCCATGAAGCTAATGAAAAAAATAGAAGATACTGGCAATGACTCAACTTTTCCAAAAAGTTATGGTTGTGTTCATCGCTATCGCACTCCTTTTTCAGCTCTTCAGTTTTCCTCTTAATGTAAAGGTGCATAATAGCTTTGTGCCCCATAAGCTTACCTCAACTGAAACCTGCTACAACACTTGCCTAATAAGCTCAGGTACTAAGATGGGTCCTCTGACATCAATCCTTACTATGTAGGTTGTATCAGCAGAAAACTTGACCACTGTCAGGTGGTTTCTGTATTTTTTTTCTCTCCCAGGTAGAATTTTCAAATAATCTCCAAGCTGCACCCAAAGAGACCACAGATTGTCTGCTCTTAGGTGACTGTTAGGTGCGCTTGCTTTGACAACTGGTAAGACTAACCGAGCCGCTCATCATTTTCGTGCATAGCAGGGCCACAGGAACTGCTAGATCATGTCCTCCCAAGCTACATATGTATCATTGGCTGTTGAATTTCACAATGTTGCCTTTGCATTCAGCCCAGCCAATATTCTTAAACTGATCAAGGCTATATTCCTTGCTCCCTTCAATGACAGCAATGTCCACCACCCTGGCCTGAACAAAATGTGGTTTGGGCCCCCAAGAGAAAGAGCAATGACCCTTGGGTGCTCATCAGGCCACACATGCATCAGTCACATGTATTGCTGTGGCATGAGTAAATCCGTGCCAGTCTTTGCTGTTGTGAAGGCCATCCATCATTTAGGCTACTGGTTACATGTACATCATTGTGTTATTTAGGAAGAGAGACACTGCACTGGGCTCATCAACAAAATGGATGTCCTGACCAAGGCTTCTCTAGGACAATTTTTGGATTATATAAACAAAGTGATCTAATTTAAACATCCTCAAGAGTGCGCAGCATCATGTGAGTTTATTGCACGTTTGACACAGAAGAGGTGTACATAATCTTCCTCTGTTTTGGAATGTCATCCTCAGCCTCCTGGGGCAGGCCAGCTTTCTGTCTGCCCAGTTATATGAAGTATTGTGGAAGCACATCTCTGCTTTATTAGCAACACCGTCTTGTTACCCCTGTGTGTTGCAGCTATACTAAGCAGCAAAGCACAAGTAAATAGTTCACCTCTGACGTCTAAATAGTCCTTCCTTCCTGATGAATTTTAATGATGTTCAAACCCACTGACAAGAATGGAGACAACTTTATCCATGTGGTTTGAGGAGAACTGGGTACTTTTGCAGCTCATCATCTGTTCTAACCCTAACATTTCACAGTCTTGGTGGCAATGATTAGGTGGAAGAAGTGGTTGTGTGTGACACAGGACCCACTGGTATTGTGAGACCCACCACCCTCAAGGGACAATCATGACCAGCATATGTGTCTCCACTTGGACTCAAACTAGGGACTGAACTTCTCATTCCTGGATACCTTTCCTTTTAAGTTGACTTCTCTACTATTTCCTTTTAAATTGCCTTCTCTATATATTCATATATTCACCCTGCACAACCAGGTGGTAGAACAGCTTCCTCTGCTTAGAGTGCTCTCTGTCCTCATCCCAGTGGGGAAAGAAGCTCAGGCTCTTTTGAGGCCTGTTCCATATGGCCACTATAAGCAAGCAAGATGATGCCTTGGTGTTACAGTAGTCCTTGACACTTGTTTGGAGATTCTTAGACCCCACGACATATGTCACACCCAATGGTTTATTTCTGTTATATCTCTGAGATGTCAACAAAAGTCTGTCAAATGTCCTCTTCCCTGAGGGAGGCAACAGCCTAATCTACAAGTGGCCAGAGTTCATAATGGCTGGGCACAGAACCCACAGAAGGGAATTTCTGCCCTATGTACCAAGAAGGCAGAGGTAATGGAGGAGATAGACCTGAGGGCCTTTTCAAAGCTGTGGAATCAAGACTGGCAGGGTTTGACAAGGAAAGACCCTTCCTTACAAAAAGAATGTGTTTTTTTGCATGAAGTGAGCCATAGCAGTCAAACTAGAAATGACACAGTTTTTTCTTTTCCTCCTTGGACCGCAAGAAGCCACGCAGAGCACACACATAGGCTTGTCGGTTTTGAGATGTTGAAGATTACTTAGACTTCATGTATATAAAAGCCAGTTCTTTTCTGAGGCTCCAGGCAGAATATTCGAAGAAAGATGGGAAACATAAAACCAGGCTACCTCCTGTCTTGGCTTATTAGAAAATCAGTCATTCTGTTGTGAATGGGATCTGTTAGACTTAGTTGATGCTACTAGAAGAGAATACAAGCTCTCCTCCTGCCTTCAGAACCATTTCCTTCATTTATCTCTTAATTAACTTTTCAGAGCACATAAGAACAGAAAGCAATCCATCTTTACTTCCTGCTTCAGAAACTATTTAATGTTGCCTGGCAGAGATTCAAGTTTTGTTTAGCACTTTGCAGTTAAGTGAGGAAGTACAAGGCAGTTATAAGAGTGTATTAAGGCAATTTGAACTATATCGTAATCCTGTAAATAATGCAACTTTAAAGGTATTTTCATGTAAGAGGTGAAAAAGTGAGGGAAATTCTGGGGTTTCGTAGTGTTGCTCAGTGTCTGATATACCTTTTGCATTGCTTGGGGGCCTGCAACCACAACTCCACGGCATGCCTCTGACTGCCAGCTCTGCACCCTCTCACTCAGGCTGCCCAAGGCAGCGTTTTCCAGAGCTTTCAGGGCTGTTAATTTTAACTTTGTTGTTCTCATGCTATTGCTCTCATGATGTTATTCTCATGGCCTTGCACCTACAAACCCTGCTAGTGTAGCATATTTTCCTTTTTGCCCTTGACATGAGAATCCCACTTTCCTTCCCCGCTTTTTCCTGTCCTTGGTTACAGCTTTTGATTTACATTATGGGAGCTAGTAATATGTGTGCACTGAGCCTGACAACCAAGAGCAGCACCTTCCCCTCATCAAAGCATGCTCCTGTCAATGCTAATAGTACCATAAGCATGAACAGCAAAACAAGGTTTGAGCAGGTCCTGACAGAGTATGTAACTACCACAGGAAAAAGTTGGGTGGAGGACAGGACCCTGCTGCACTGGAGAAGACACCTGGTGAGGATGTTTGACTGAGGGCCACTGTCACTTCTCATGGCTGGCCCTGGAAAAAAGCCTTTCAGCTTTTTATTTCGCTTGCTCTCTCTTCTGTTTCTATTTTTCCCCCAGTGTAACTTTCACAATTGCAGTCAATGTATGTTAGCAGCTATAGACCCTGCTAAGAAGTCTTTGAGCATGTGAACCTGGCTCAGCATCCTTTGTGAAGCAATAACAAAGCTAAGTCTCTAAGTGTTAGAGATACCGTCTTGATAGGCTTGTGGAGTTCCCAGATAGAGCATAATGGGGATTAAAGAAAAAGGCAATTAGAAAGCCAGAGCAGAGGAGACAGCCTCAGATCAGGATTCAAGGCTTGGAAGTAAAATCAAGATAATACAGAAGTTCACTGAACTATGAGATCATAAACCATTAAGATGATATAGAGCTAGGACAAAACTTCTAGTCAAAAGCCTAGAAAATGCAGTCAGAGTGAGTTTGTTAAAAAACAGCATGAAAATTGTTCAAAGGGTAGAAGCATAGACATTAGGAATGTTCAGTTTTCAGACATCTTTTGTGTTTTTAAGAAGAAAAATCATTTTATGAAAGTCTGGAGACATGGACTGACAGTACAAAAAACGAAACAAAGTGAAAGTACTATAATAATCTATAGCATCGTTAGCAAAGCTTCACCAATAGTCAAGACTTTTGCAAACAGGGAATCAAGAAGATTTATTCTGCCAACTGTTTTAGGTACAACTACATCCAGGGAGGACAATAACATCTAATTATTAGCATATTAACTTGCAATTATTAACATTATTAACATATTACCAAAATATAGTTCTTAGTGATAAAGTTTTGGTAGGATTCAATGTTTTTTTCTGTTGAAAATTAACAGTCATAATCAGTGTTTTAATGTTGTTCATTAAATTTGATGTACTAGATAACAGACTACAGTCTTTCTGTTCTAGGTTGAATGCTCTGAAAAACTGATTTCAAGCACATTTTTTTTACGTTCTATACAGCAGTAATCTTGCCTGCCTATGGAAGTGATGTGAAAACTGGTTCAAAGTTATTTTAAGAATCAAAGAAATCAAATTCAAACTGCTTTGAATTTGGCAGCAATCAGTTATAGGGCAGTCCCTGATTCCAGGGGACTTGTTTAACATAAAGTTTGGAGTTTCATCTGGCCACTAGCAGCTGAAGTTAAAAGCAGAGAAAAAGTGAATTCCTATAACCACCATGTAAATGCAGGATGGATTATGATCCAGAATCACATCACTTGTCTCCATGGAAGGTCCTGTGAGGCAATCAGGAAGGAGTGGAGACCAGGAGCTGATGCAGAAAGAGCTTTGGCACTTCAGCACTTCTGCAAGTGGCAATGGAACCTGGAGTCCATGTGGCCCTTCGACAGGGCTCATTTCAGACTGAAACAGTAGTATGTTAAACTGAGTCACCACTCTGAGGCCAACAGGGAGAAGATCTCTCACATTAATCTTTCCATGTACAGGTCAGCTGGCAGACACCTGGCTGTTCACAGCACATGGCTAAACCAATATTAGACAGTGACAACTCACCGTGAGTGACTGCGACACTGTCCAGTCCCCCAGCTGCATTCTGACCACAGCCTTGGTCATACAGTCTTGACGCGTACAGATTTTACAAGACCAACCCATAATCTGTCTGCACACCCAGCTCTTTCTCCTCTTTCTGCTCAGTTTCTGAACCCACAGCAATAACTGCTACAGCAATACTTGTTATTCATCCTTAAATTCCTGAAATTTCACTTTGTGCTATTAAATTTCATCACAGCTCTAACCCCCTAACCTTCAGGGTCATCTACTTTGTACAAAATACTCATATTCTCTTTGATACTAAGAGTGCCAACCAGCCTTGTGGCATCAGCACTAAAAAAATCATCTGTGAAATGCTAACCTTTTTTGTGAAAGTCACTTCTGAAAATACAGAGCAGATTATTCACAAGATTAATTCTTGGGGGGGAGGGGGGAGGGAACCAAACCCAACAACAAATAAAACTTTTTTCATTTTTTAGTAACATTATCCCATTTCTGCAAAGAAATTTGGTGCCTGAAACACTGGCTCCTTTCTTGGAGCTCTTCTCCATTTCCAGATTTGGTATGTAGATCCTATAAATTATTCCTGCAGAGGTATAAAATGAAATCTGTAATGTATGAGTAATTTCCCTCAGGTTAAGGAGGTTTTGTACAGATAAAGAATTTGGAAAATCTTATAGCCAAGCCACTTCTGAGATGCCAAGTGCCTTTATTTACTGTTGCAAGCTGTACATTCGATAAGCCTTTCATGCATAAGGTCTTTGAAATTCTAGAAACAGAGATATATGGTTCTTAGACCAGGTAACATCAAACGGATCAAAAAGAGATAAACCGTATGTGCTGGAAGACTGCAGCTGATTTACTAATATTTTTTACTACCCTGTTTAGTTTTCTGAGACCTTTTTCACATTGCACATGCATTTTGCTGATTTCTAGTAGTAATCAAGACTGTTATCATAATTTTAGCTATACAGAGAGTAATCAGTCTAATTGAAACACTACCAAAATGCAAACCCATCACATTTTAACATTCCATGTTACCTTAGTGCATTCTGAGCAAATGATGGAGCATAAAAAGGTTTGTTTCATGCAAGACTACAAAGAAGCCGCCTACAAAACACATGCTTTACCCTGTACCAGATACAGCAGGACAAATACACTTCCTTTCCCTGCTCTTTCCTTTCTACCTGTACCACAGCAAAGAGCAAAGGCAGCAACAAAGAGAAGTGCCAGACCTGTGCCGTCAGTCATGGGACAGCCTTGGGAACTGCCTTGGCTAGTGAGAAACCCTGTGCTACATCCCATCTCTCCCAAGTGCTGATTGTAGTAGCTTACATCTCCCACGTGTCAGATAATTAGCATGCAGCCCTCTTCAATGGAACTCGTAATTCCCCTTTGCTTTTCTCTTTTAATTGAAACAACTCCCTGTCATATTTTCTTGCTTTTTCTGAGGTGATAACCACAGTTCTGCCTGTCAGCAAACAGCAGTAATTCCACAGCTACCTCTGGGAACCAAACGACACAAATAAAGAAATAATTCCCTGATGTCAAGGGCTGTTGTTCATTCATTGTACAGAGACTGACAGTCAATCTGATATCAATTCTGAGGTCAGAGTACATAAATAGCAGCTTATGCTGTTTTTTCCCTCATAAGACTGTATCTGTTATAAATTTATTTCTTGCAAATGGATTCATAAAATGCCTTCAGAGAATGTTTAGAGGCAAACATCATGACGGGGATTAGTGCTTTTCTGTTTTCAAGTTGTTTTTCTTTTGCTATAGCATCAAGTCTCTTTGGCAGCTGTCGTGGTTTAAGCCCAGCCGGCAACCCAGAAACAAGCAGCTGCTCACTCACTCCTCCCCCTTTCCCTCCTTTCTGCCCCCTTTCCTGGAGGGATGGGGAGTAGAATCGAAAGAATGTAACTCCCACAGGTTGAGATAAGGACAGCCCAGTAACTAAGGTATAATACAAACCACTACTGCTACCACCAATAATAATGATAAGGGAAATAACAAGGGAAGAGAATACAACCACTCACCACCTACCAACCGATACCCAGCCCAACCAAGCAGGGATCTCGCCCTTCCAGGTAACTCCCCCCAGTTTGTATACTGGGCATGACGTGCTGTGGTATGGAATACCTCTTTGGCTAGTTTGGGTCAGGTGTCCTGTCTCTGCTTCCTCCCGGCTTCCCCTCCTCCCTGGCAGAGCATGAGACTCAGAAAGTCCTTGGTCAGAGTAAACATTACTGAGCAACAACTAAAAGCATTGGTGTTATCAGTGCTGTTCCCAGGCCAAAAGTCAAAAACACAGTGCTGCACCAGCTGCTAAGAAGGAGAAAAATGACTGCTACTGCTGAACCCAGGACAGCAGCATAGGAACATTCCATTAGTAAGTAATATTACTGCCCTTATAAGACTTCCACATTTCTGGACGGCTGTCCCTTATGGTCCTCAATATAAAAATGTATGGGCAAAAGCTTTCTAAAAGGCTGAGAGTTTTTTGGGAAGTGTTGGTGGAGGATGGGTTTTTGAAGTATTTAAGTACTGCAGCACACTTTTCACAACTCCTTTGCTTATGCTACATCAACATCTTTAACATAAAATGAACAGCAGTTCATTGATACAGTCACATGTCTTTCCACATCTCCTAGGGTATATAACTGATTCAGAAGCCTTGGGCCCTGAGAAACTATCTATCTGGTGGGTTTTCTGCTTGTGTTCAACACCTCTGGACCCTGGAGAAGTCTTCACTTTACTGTTATCTTATTCAAAGGTGTCCAAAAAGGAGGGCAAGCATGTAATGAGACTTTTAAGTTTTGATTCCTCTGAGGAAGGCTAGATTTTGGTATACAAGCCTATTTGGAAGATCTGATCAATAGAAAGCATAAAACTGTTCCGTTAATTTTTCAACAGAGAACTTCCTTATCTGGAAGATACGGCATGTCATCTTTCTTCCCAGGTCAAAAATGAAAGAGAAATGTAACCAAGGCATAATATAAGAGGAATTATTCATGTAACATCATGGAGAAAACAATGTTTTGGTCAAAATATTTTTTAAAGGAAAACAAAGGAACAAAGGTTCACCTTGAGGTTAAAGCAACACATAAGGAGTCAGGAGATAAAGGTTCATTTCCTGGACCTGATACTTCATAGCTGTGTGTGACCTTGAGTAGTTCATATATGGCTCAGTACTGCTCTTACAGAAGCCTGTGACAAATCTCTCATAACTTTCAGTGGTAAAATAGCTTATGCAGTAAAATGTGAAGCCCTGAAGCACTGTAAGTTGTTAATTTGATGCAGATGTGCGTGAGGGACCTCAGAAAGACAGCTGTGGTCCTTGATTCCATCTTGGGCCAAACTGCACACTGTCTATCTGGGAATTAATTGGCATTACTCATCTTCACACAGCTGTTTAGGTTATAAACCCCCCAGATATGCAATGCAATGCAATGCAATGCAATGCAAAGCAATGCAATGTAGTAGAAGAGCAAGTGGTGATAGGACAAGGGAGAGTGGCTTTAAAGTGAAGGAGGGTAGATTATGAGTAGATATTAAGTTCTTTACTGTGAGGATGGTGAGACACTTGAACAGGTTGCCCAGAGAAGCTGTGGCTGCCTCATCCCTGGAAGTCTGGAAGGCCAGATTAGATGTGGCTTTGAGTAACCTGGTCTAGTGGAAGGTGTCCCTGCCCATGACATGGGGGTGGAATTAGATGATCTTTAAGGTCCCTTTCAACCCAAACCATTCTATGATTCTATTGTAATATGATATTATATGATATCAACAACTGCAAAAGTATAATAATGCAATACAATGTACTTATAGCATAATTATGATGTTATATATATATCATCTTTACATAACTTCTACAAGTTCGAAAAAACTTTGAATACTTTTATATTACAGAAAATGTGATGAGCAGCAGTAATGTAGAGCAGATACAAAAGAGAAGTCCTTACTGAGCTATTGGACTCACTGCCCCAGGATGGTGCACTTACTAAAAGTTCAGGAGGACACTCCTTAAGCTCATGGAAGGGAAATCCACTTACAGTTGCTAAATTCAGAGTGACCATAACACACTCAAATTCTTCACTGAGTTGCTAAAAGTCAGAGAATGGTAGAGCATTTAGGAGAGTACTGTCTTGTTCCTATACTCTCCCTGGAAATACATCTTTAGACAGCCAGAGATAGGATAGATAGCTGCACAGAACTGTGTGTAAGTAGTAGTGAACATACCAGTGTGGTGGCTGTATTCTTACAGAGGGAGTCTGTAACTCCAGATTGCCATGGAAAATTACTTGGAGAGGGGGAGGAGGGTGTTGATGATGTAGACACTTTAGCACATGGTCATTTTAATCCTGTGAATGATCTGTCTAAAATTAGGTCCTAAATCAATAACATATTTGCTACACTGCAGGAAGCTCTGAAGCTCTGAGAATAAGCCTGGAAAGGAGTAACAATCCCTGAGCTGAAAACAAATGCTATTGAACGACTGCACTGACAGTCTGCCAGGGGTTGGGGAAGGAGGCATTAGTGAGTTTTGTCTAGGGAGTAAGTGTGAGCGAAGTGCAAGATGACTGGGGATTCATGGTCACCACTCTGAATAAGAAGTTATTAAAAAGTGGCTGATGAAGCATCTGTGGCCTATGAAGAGAAAGGTGGACGGGTGGATGGCCACCTCTGCAAATGCACTATGATTATCTTCATGCATGCATGGCTGGAGTGAAATCTAACACTAAGGATGTAGCACTCCAAATTATACTGAAGATAATCTTTTAAAGGTGATAAGACTTACTGTTACTGGCATAACTGATCAAACAGAAAGCACAAACTCTTAATTGAAGACAATTTTCTTCATGAACAGATTTATTTTTTTTAATGCTTTGGCCTGAAAATTTCCATTTTAGTCACATTTTCTTTAGGATTCAATCACAGAAAGCTGAAGAAAGCTGTGAGATCAGTCGCTTCTATAGTACAAAGGCTGGTATGGAGGGTTCTCCTGTTTATAGATACCCTATTTATTAAAAGCTCCATAAAAGCTTGGTTCAGAGGCCAAGGTGCAAAATCTTGATAGTGCTGCATTATGTTCCTTGAGAGAAATAATGTTCACATTTGCCTTGAAAGTAATAACGGATGGTGGAATTACACAGATGGTGTGCTGGCTGAGTTCAGCTATAAAAAAATAATCTTCTTAGTCTGCCCTCAGGTCTGTTCTTGCCATTTGGTGTCAATTGGCCATAAATGAGAGCTATCGCTGTGAATCATCAGATGACATTAGGGGGCCTAATCATCTAAGACATTATTTTAGAGGAAAAATCTTTACTGTGATTTTTCTCCTCCAATAAAATACCTCGTAATAAAACAAAAGCCATACTTAAAATTAAACACATTATTTCCTCTCTTGTGTAACCATTTGGACAATTAAAGGTTTGCACTTCACAGATCTGTAATGACAACAAAATCTCTCTAATCTACTGCAGTCTGAAGAAGGAATAATATTTTGAACTCACTGCGAAAATCTGTTCTTTCTCTCCATAAGGGAGGATTCACGTTCAAAAGGCTAACTTACATTTCAAGATGAAACGCTGTTAATTTATGAAAAGTATAACAGAAAGGTGGATGTGTTATATGCAACGTTAACACACCTACTTGTGAATGGTTCCCAGGAGAAAACATGGCAATTCTATGCCTGCAGAAAGTTACATGCATTTATCTTTAGTGTGCAAGATCAAGACCTAAAAATATTGTTGACTCATCTCTCTTAACTCAAGCAGGTAGAAAGAGTTCACTGTCTCTCTGTGATGCAAAAACATATATATAGACTTTTAAATCTCCTTTTAAAACATATCTTCACCTTTTCTGCTGACATTTCCTTAAATATCAGTTCTTCTCTGTGCAGAGGATGTATATATTAGAAATGGCCTGATGTTCTGAATTTTCATCTCAAGCTGACTGTTTATAATAGTGTAGTAAACAATATGGTTGCTCATGGCTGTGACCATTGCTTGAAGACAGCCTACCTGTACTTTTCTGCAATTACGTTTATAAAGCATTCAATGAATAAATCACAGAATGTGTTCTGCCTCCATATACAAAAATAAATAATCAGGACTTTGCTGTCTGCATTTCAGAAGAGATTTCAGTGAAGGCATGGTTAATGAATTTAAAGACCCATGAGGCATCTGTAGTAACTATCAAATGCAGGAAGTGACTATTTCATGTCCATCCTGTCTCGGAGGACTGTAGTGAAGCCTGAGCCCTGAGTTCCTTTGAAACCAGTTATGCTCTGTAAAACACAACCAATATTAACAGCAGGAGACATAGGGTTTTTTTATTATTAATAGTTTGACATTTTTACTGCATGATCAAGTGACAAACTCTAAATCTGCAGGAAGTTTTCTGCCTCTATGCAGTGCCTTAAACATGAACTAAAAACTTTATAAAAATTGATTAAAACTGATGTCATGATCAATAAGCTAGTGTCTATTACAAAATATAATCTTGAAGACTGCCTTGATTTCAGTGAGATAACCACATGTCCTCATGGCACCTGAGAGTACAGAATAACCACCTGGGAATACACTGTGTTTGCAGTGGTCAGAAAGGTCTGGAGTTAGTGGCATTGGTTTGAATAACAGTCTGAAGGGTAGTCATAGAGCTTTTCTGGTTTCAAGAAAAATTACAGGCATACATCAAAGCATTACTGACTATTTTATTCTGTGTCTCCCAAAAGAAAGGCAAGATAATCTCCTTTTTGTTGCTGAAAAGTAGCTTTATGACACCTATACTTTCCTTGACTTCTGGATCTCTCACTTGGAAAAAACATCAGAATGACTCTAATAAAAATATAAAAATATGTGCAGTGTTTATGTCAACCTTTCCTTTTTATTTTTCTTTTACTTGCTTTGTAACTGGCAATTAGCACAGCAGATCTACAGAAGCATTTTAAGAAGTTTCTTTAAGCTGGTACTTTTGCCATTGTTGAGCTAATCTGAAAGCAACAAAAACGTTTTTCAGGGAAATATCCTATGCTGAAATCTGCATCTGGCGTTTTTTTTTTTCTGGAAAGGTTCCACTAAGATGGTACAAGTGCTTCCTCACAAACCCATTGGGCAATGGACAGAAAGAAGTTCCTTTCCAGGGCACCATGTCCTACCTATCTGATACTTACCCGAGAACAAGAAAAATCACCTGCTGGAGCTCTCTCTTTCCCTTTACAGCCTTGGTAAAGTCTCTTAGAACTAATTTTAATAGGATGTCTCATTTTTGGTAGGGAGCTAAAGACAGGCAGCAAGAATCCCTTTTAGACTCCTTCAGTCCAGCTTCTTACATGAAGAGGTGCATAAAAACTCCAGTCTTTAGATTTTGTGTCTATGTGTTAGAAACCTGTATCCTCACTGCTTCAAATATTACTAAGAAGTTTAGGAGATCAATTATAGAGAGTTGGTTGGTTACATTAATTCAATCAAGAAACACTGACAACCAATAGAAAAAACACCATTGGCAGTATATTGATCTACTGTGCTTTAAACTGAGCTATAGTGAGTTTCCTTCTGAAATAGCCTGTAAAAAGCTTTTCAGAGTATGCCATTGTAAACATTCCTTCTGGAATGCAGAATGAAACAGTCACTTGCTCCAAAATCCCCAGAAATTAACTTCAAAGAAAAGATCATGGAGTTTGTTTTCTGTACACCAAACATTCAATTCTTTTCATGTGTCAGTTACTTCTTTCTTCTTTTTTAAAAGGAAGGAATGTTAAAAAAAAAAAAAAAAAAAGAGATAAATTTCAAATATTCTCTACATTTTCATGACAGGATAGGCAGCACTGAGTCACTTTTTAAAAATTACAATGCAGGACCCTGGTATATGTCTGTAGGCTTCCATTGGAGGGGCACCTTTGGTGCCAGTTCAGCCTAATACGGAAAATCTTTCCTTCTTCATGGTATAATGACACTGAATATCATTATTTTATCATGGTGTATTTTGATCTGTTTGTTTGTTTGTTTGTTTGTTTTTAAGTAGCAACTTGTAGAATGGAGAAGGGCATGAATTATGTTTTAACAAAAGGTAATTTTCCCAACACTATGAACACAATGTTCCCTTTATTACGGAAAGGAAAGGAAAAGAAGCCAACTCTGATATATCAGTGAAACTTGACCCATTGCCAACTGATAACAGGAAAATGCAAACATTAGATAAAATGATGGGTTTTGCATGATGGAGATGGACTCTTCATCTGGTGCTGTAGCGATAGGACAAGGAGTAATGGGTTCAAACTAAAACAGGGGAAGTTTAAGTTAGATATAAGGAAGAAGGTCTTTACTGTGAGGGTGGTGAGGCACTGGCACAGTGCCTCAAAGAAGTGGTGAATGCTCCATCCCTGGCAGTGTTCAAGGCCAGGTTGGACAGAGCCTTGGATGACATGGTCTGGTGTGAGGCATCCCTGCCCATGGCAGGGGGTTTGGATCTAGATGATCTTAAGGTCCTTTCCAACCCTAACTATTCTATGATTCTATGACTGTCCAATATTATTTTTGTGCTCTGCCTGCCTTTTTTACTCAGTGGTGATCACGTAACAGCCCTGATTCAACTGCAGTAAATTCCTATATAGAAACAATTTAATGGATTTTTGTAGTTTTATAGACGAGAAAGGTTAGTGAGCATCATGTAGCTGCCTTCTTTTCCTCACAATACTTTCACTTACTAAGGATCCAGCACATGCAGCACCACAGCTACCAGCCTGCTTGCATTGCCAATGCTCAGCATGTTCACTCACAAAACAGCTCCAGGCTGAAACAGAAGTTTCACTGAGCATCCCTGAGCTGTCTCTTGGCTGCAGGAAGAGAGCCACAATCAGCCTGTGCTGTCTCAGACCAAAACACTCATTCTGGAGAGGAACCTTGTCTTTTTGTTTGACGCATTCAATTGTCTGCTGATCCTTGAAGAAGTTGGTATTGATTCAACCTGCTGTCAGCCCAACATTCAGCTTTTCAGTCCTAAGCAAGCAGAAACAGAAATGAGGCAAAGGCTAACTACATACTCAGTGTGAGTTGCAACCTGAAAACAGTAAGTTGTGGATGTAGGCAACAAGGTATAATGGGAACAGCTACAGCACTGCCTATGATTGATAGATTGCTGTCAATACTGTTCCCATCTGCTGGGATCTCTCTGCAGTATTTGGCAGTCTCAAGTATGAGCTGTAGTGGTGCCAGCTGAAAGTAGGGCTCAAGAAGTTTGCTAGAACAGTTTACGTCTGCCTTGCAGAATAGAAAAAGGAGATTCCACCTCTCTTTTTGATGTCTCCCAATGTTTACTTTTACTCTTTTCATGTTCAACATTTTCTTACAACTACTAACTAAACAATCAAGTTGATAGCAAAGCACAGGAGAACATTCTGAAGAGTCTGCAGGGAGAGATTCACATCTACAGAGGATGTGCTTTTCCACTGTAAGTGCATAGCTTTCCTGTTTCAGACAAGCAGCTCTTTCAAAGGACTGTATGATGCAGGACTACGAACTGAACTCACATGGAAACCAAGGACTGTCACAAAACTCAGCACCTTCTGCTGCTTGGATGTCTCTTTCTTTAATGCAAGTAGAGGTTGACTTGCACAACAGAAGGAAGTCTTTAGAAGTGTCCAATCCAACATGAACATACCACTGCATGTTATTATTTTCCCAGAGAGAAAACGCAAGAAAAAAATTATCTCAGTATGATAGATGTTAAGTATGCTGCTTAATATGGTCCTGAAAAACTGCTGGACCTTTTTGGTAGTGAAGAATACCTATAAAGAATAGAACAACTGGAACAGAGGGGAAGGGCAGGGCAGGGCAGGGAAGGAAAGGGAAGGGAAGGGAAAAAAAAATTACCATCCTCTAGCCAAGGAACTTGGTAGCTATGGTAGCACAGAATGTCACTTGAATGGCTTTTCTTTAATATCAATGCAGACATTGATCTTTACCACCTTGATCTTTAGTGTGAAAATGAGAGCATCTATACTCAGCAGAAAAATCCTAATTCCGTACTGCCTTACAGTCATGAATGCAAAGTGAGCATGGATGTCATGATGACACTGGTTTTTAAAAAGCCTTGGAACAATCTTTGCTAAAGTGGATCTGGCTGCACAAAGGGAAAGGCGATGAAGATCCAGATCTCAGTAGTGCTGGAAAAAATAGTTTTTACCTCTTGGCAAAGCAGTCGTAAGTTTGCCTTTGCATGTCACTTCAGGTAGGTTTCATGACTCAATTGTTTTACTAGAATAGGAAAATGTATGCTGATGCTTAACTATTTACACAGGCAAAGAAAATTCCCATTAAGAAAGTATAACCAAACAGCTGAATCACAATGCTTTGTTACCTAAATGGAAAATTATGTATCTAGTGCTGTTTTCAGTCTATGTCCCTGTAACTCTTGTGAAGACTGCTTAGAAGCAGATTCATTACTGCGAGTTCAGATCCTAAAGGCCTGAAAATCTGTGACAGTTCAGGATTCTCCAATATTTCTTTAGCTGCATTTCAGCTTAAAACTATAGTGAGTTTTATTAACTGAATAAAGAAAATGTTTAAACCATTGTATTACTTTGGCCTTTTAATTCTTTACAAAATTAGAGGGTGTGCCTTTGATCTAACTCACATTTTTCCGGAAGTGGTAATTGTTGAAGTTAAACATTGTTAAAAAATGTAACAGTATCTTCTAAATTCAGCCAGTTGCTTTTGTTTATCTCAGTAGCTAATCATGACTGCCCTGAAATACGGAAGGTCAATGCACAGTTTGACAGGCTGTGTTACATTATCAGCATTAATAGGAGGAATCCTAATGTAGAAATATTGCACCCAATTGTATAGTAAGTTAAAATACAGCTCCTGTATAGAAGTATAAGAAACAAGCATGTAGCTGATGCAGTAAGCATCACAGGAGTCCAGCCAGAGGGTGGGATATGGGACCACTTCCAAGTCTGATGAAAGTCTAATTGGGTCCCTACTATGCAACAAGATTAAACTTGGGTCCGTATCATGTACCTCCACACTTCACTCTGTTTTCAGTGGAAAGGCATTTTAGTGGTCAAGCAGCGATGAAACTGCTGTGTACCCTGATAGACCTCCCAATCTGACAACTGGGGTACCAGGATGCCAGGGAAGACTGCAGTACAGCAATCTGCATCTCACATAGCTCTAATGACTGATGAGAATGATTAAAAGCTCAGTTCATCTCTAAGGGCTATTATCACTAACAGACACTGACCTTTTTAAGCACTATGAGAAAACTCAGCTGCATTGCCTTTTGAGAGCCAGGCCCCACTCTCTTGCACAGCCAAATTGCCTAGCCTATGTGTGCTGTAACACACCATGTTGTATAACTCGTAAGCACTATGCATGCATTATGCTAGATAAATTTTAACTAGCTAATGTTAAATTTGTCATTAGAGAAAATGAGTAACAGTTTTGAGATATGAAAATTCTTCTAAGAGAGCAATTTTGGAGAGTGATTTTGCCTCTTACCGAATTGTGTTGAAATACTAATCAACTTGTCACAATTAGAGACTGGCATTGCTAACAGGATTTGGAGACCTATAAAGAGCAGAGTTAAACTCTTCCTTATTTATTGGGCTACTTAATCATTTGGCAGTCCGATATGTGCTCAAATGCGTGAGTTTATTAAAAAGGACTGCAATTATGCAATTATGTATGCTGTGCAGCCCAGCAGAATGTGACTAGTTTATATCTCATGTCATATGTTAAAGGAATATCAGAGGAATTATTGTGAGTGACAATATCAGTCATATTTAATTCTCAGATACACTTGTTCCCCATTGAGCACAGGGCTCACTGGACATCGTGTTTTAGAATTCAGACTTTCACAGTATGAAATGTTTCCAAACCCAACCTTATAGCCTTGACTGAATGTTCTTTTTTTATCATCTCCTTTTTATTTATGATTCACCACATTTATTAAGGTAAAAGCCTGCACTGCAGAAACAGTCTAAAGTATACCCCCTACATACAAACTGATCTCCAGATTACTAGCAAAATTGCTGCCTTTATGTACTTACGGGCTGACGTGATAACTGAAAATAACTTCCATTAGCACTATAAAAACTCCAGCTGATAACAAATGAATTTCATTTGATACCAGCAGAGAAAAATATTGGCTACTGAGATATTCTTTCTTCATGGTTATTTACTGTTAGCTAGAATCCATGTACCGTTCAGAAGTCTTCAGATGGTTTTCTTTGCAGCACATTCTTAAACGCAAGCTTTTCAGTGTATGATGAGCTAGCATTCATATATTTATATGAAATTCTTCTTTTTTAGTCAATATGGCTTCCATGTCTTTGATTCATTGCAAAAACAAAAGCCACTATTTCTTGTGCAAGGGCTATAAGAGCTTGACTGCCACCTAGTTTGATTTTATCTTATTTCTACAGGATTTGCTAAAAGGGTTGCTCTTTAGATCCACAGAAGGCAGAGGTAGCCAGGCTATGGAGAAATTATTTTTTTCTTGCTATCTATGTCAAACCATATTGCACATGAGGAACCAGAGCACTTTTTTATCAAGAGAAGACCAAGATGCCATGCGAATATTTAATGTCACTGCATCCCTAAGTGAATGATTGTGTATGTTATGTGTGGAAGGGCAAGTCACAGAGATTATGTTAGACCATTTCAACTGATTAGCAAAAGAGGGTATCTTAGTGGGTGGTTTGAATGCTTTGGTGGTGTTGGATAGTTCCAGATCCTTTCTTCCAAAGCATAGGGAGGCTTTTTGATCATTGTGAAAATACCACTGTGAAACAATGCTGCTTAGATCCAGCTGCAGATTACTTTAAGTTTGTCTGTGCTGTGTAATTACTGATTCAGGGTCTACAAAAACAAGCAAACAAAGAAAAGCCCATCACAAAGCCATAATCCAAAGTCATAGTTAACATTTGTTGGCTATCTCTTTCTTTATACAAATATAAATCGTTAAAGGAGAAATCAGGGGAATGCTTAAACATAAGGTTCTTGTTTGCTGAATGGGTACTCTAACAGCAGTTCTTTTTTAGTAGTTTCATCACTGTTTCATTCTTAAATTTAAGTATAGTTAAGAGCTGCATTTCTACAAAGACCTTTACATAGGGTTCGTTTAGTCTGTCTTGTGTTTCTGTACTTTTTTCTATATTTTCCAAGGGTTTTTTTTGTTGTTGAATTTTTGAGGTTTTTTTTTCCGGTTTTGTCTATCTATAACTGGTAAAAAGGAGGCTTCAAACACAACCAAATTATTTAAGTCTTTTTTCTAGCCAAAGAAATAAAAACTTTCAGACAGAAGTTTATCCTGTGTAAAGGTAGGTACCTAAGACACGGGGAATACGGAGTCCTCTAGAAGGTAGGTCTGTGCTGGCTATAGATGAGTCTAAATGGTTAGCTCCTAGAAGACATCTGACTTCCTTTTTTTTCAGAAAATAGAAATATTTTAATAGAAAATTTAAAAATGTTTTTTATCAACAGTCCTAGTGATATTTAAAGTGATATCCTTTAAGCTTAGTTGATCAAATGTAAACGTGTGTCATGGATTCGTATTTATTCAAGTTCCTGTTAGTTTCTTATGTGTTAGCTTTCCTATTTACAGATCCAGCAGATCCTAAGTTATTTCTTTTTGTCTTTTTTGTAGTTTTCTTGAAAAAAATGCTATACATAAAACTATATCGAGGTCACACTTAATCACAGCTATGTGAAGCCCTGTTTCCAGAGTATGTTCTCAACTGAAATGTATGAGAGTGTTGCTTCCCCTGAAATCAGCAAAGTTTGAATTTATTCTAGTTTCCTGAAAATCAAGCCAGCACATACGTCTAGAGACTTCTATCTACATTGTTTTGGACTTTCATATTCACTTGTAGATGTTCTGAATAAAGCTGGTCCTGCTTCTGGAGGCTGCTGAGGACATAGCAGAAATTTTGTAGGATGGCTGTGGTCACCACAGATGCTGTCCTACTGTGGAGGGCAAGGGTATGTCTACTCTGGGATGGAATACAGAGATCTTCAGGCAAGCTCTGGGCAGACTATTATATCTGCATGACATTACAGCACCAATATAACTTAGGTCCTGAGGAGGATGCACAGCAAGCCCAGCTAGCACTGTGCCTCTTGGCCATCGCAGTGCTGGGATATGGAGCTAGCTCAGCTGCAGGATTTATTCACCACACCACAGCCAGCTGTGCAAATATGCTGTTAGATGTTCAAATGCATTCTTGGTTTTAAGCCAATTTCTGCTATTTCCAGTTTAGATGTACTGGGTGCTACTAGGTATTACTCAGCATAAGAACAGCAGGATTATGTTTCCTGGTAGGCTTCCCTAACAAGTATGCAAGGGGAAATCTCAGTCATTAGAAAGGGTCTCTTTGGTGGAAAAAGCAATATGTACATGTCCAGAACTTGTTACTATTTTAGGAAGAATATGTTTAAGATAAAATTGTAAACTCATAAAACTACAATCAACATTTTGAACTCAGCATTTACAGTTACCTTGAGTAGACAACTTCCCATTGTCTTTGTTTAAACTCTTTCTGAAGGAATCTTCAAAACTTTTTAATCTGTCTCCTTCATTGGGAGACTTTTCCAGGAAGAGTTTTTCCAGTAGCTCTTACAATAAAATCTTCATAACTGTTTAAATATTTGTGGTTTGGCTTTGTTTTGGGTTATAATATAATCTTTCCAGTATAAACTTCTTGACCACCCAGAAATAACAGATGGATCGCTTAAACCAAACTCAGAAAATAAACAAATTCTAACATTTCTTTACTCTTGGATATTTATTTCTCCAGTCTCCAGGCATCTGACATAGATCTAACAGGGCAAATACTTGCTCTGGGACTTTCTGCTGAGATTTCTGCATGCAGTTTTAACCTTCAAAAGATTAACTATTTTTTTCTGTTTCCTAAAAAAAAAAAAAAAGAGAGAAAGAAACTAAAAAAAAAAATACAATATTTGCAGGGTTTTTAGGTTTCGTTCACCTGGCATGATTTTAAAGGTGAGACTTCGGTTTGGTGGTCAGTAAGCAACTCAGTAGAGTCCTGCTACCTTATAGAGCTCTATGTACTAGAGATTGTCTATATTGCATTTCTAATATTGTCAACTTAAAACCTTGCAATCTGTATCATTGTCATTAATTTTGCTTCCACAGTCCTCAAGGAATTGAAGCCAGCAAGTTTTTCCTCTTAAAGGTTTGTTATAAAAACTGTGATAGTAAAAGGAGCATGAAGAGAGCATCAGCACAGCTGGTTTTGAGAATACTGTGATGAAATCCAAAAAGTAGAACAGGGCAAAGCTGTCTCAACCTCAAATATAAAGTGAGGAAATTTAAATTTATTGATTTGTTTTAGCATTGAAAAGGGACCGTGTAAAGAAGAAGCAAGGCATAAGTCTTAATTCAGAGTATATAATCTTTGATTTACACATGAACAAAATTTGTGATTTTCATGATCACAAAGGTAGAATGAGATTCATCCCTGACACATATTTTCTCCAGTCAGTCAATGTTTGTTTTGGCAGAGTCTCTGTATGGAGCTACTCAATGACCTTCAAAGTGCCTGGTATAAGATTCATTCAGCTAACAGCTGGCCAATTTTCAAAGGTAATGAGAATGGAGAAGTAGAGTTGCGTATTTTCTATAAGGCAGCTTAAGCTATACTTACTTTCGAATAAGTGTTGTGTTTCTATGGAAAAAACAGAATATGAGTCCTTTAAGCTCAGATCAGATTGACAGATTGGAGACATAACGCTGAAAGATTGCTTACCCTGCAGCTAAACCTGTATTTTTAAAAGGACGCTATACACCAAAACCTGACTGAATAAATGGCACAAATTTTTATTATTTATTTGGATTTATGAGTATATAAGAAGTGGGTAAACTGTGTTTTGACATTTTAAAAACCCCACAAATCAAACCATAAAGGGAAAACCAACAGAAAATACCATTATGTACCAGAGAGTGGTAAGGAGGCAATCCTCATAAAAGATTAGACTATCTTATTTTATGGCTTCAGTCCCACAATGGTTGCCACACTCAGACAGGCAACATGATGTCTGTGATCCTTGTTGGTGCATAGAGAGAAACATCATGATTTTCCACAGTCTGCTTGGTTTTGGTGCCTGACTATAAGTACATCCAAGGGTAGCTGAGGCTCCTTGTGTTCAGTGAGAGGGGATGCTCTTTCTACCCAAACATAGCTGACAAAACACTTGAAAAGCACCTCGCTTGCATTTCTCATGTAAGGAAATAAAGCACTTTAAATCCATTTCTGGTCAATATTTAATGCTTCCATTGAGAGTTCAGGAAAACAACAAGAATATTGGGCTTCTCTATCAGGTCACAACTGTGTTTACCTGTCCCCCTCCTGAGAAAGAGCACCTACCAGTACTGCCCTGGAATGCTCTGAGCAGTGGTTGGCCATTTTACAGCCAGGGATGCTGGGGACACAGAGCTAGACAGGGAACCAGGACGATGTCAGCAGCAAGATGCCTCCTCACCAGTCTTCTCCGTCTGCCCCGGTGATGCCTGGAAAAGGTCATGCCTCCAGCTGAGCTTGCCTTGGGCCTTCTGATCATTCTTTCAGAGTTTTTTCCACTCTGGATGAGCACTCCACTGCTAGAGTCCTCTGCACAAGGTGAGAGATATTCTGACACAGATGAAGCTAGACCTGAATGCATCCAGCTTTTTGTCATTCTCCAGGAATTTAAGCAAGAACCTGCCCCCAAACTAGAAGCTATGTAGCTTTAGGGGAAAAGTAGGCACCCATATCCCAGAAACTAATAATTTCACAGTGACTGTTCACAGGCAATTAATAATAAGCACCAGAGGGGATTTCAAATTAAGTAAGGAGGTATCTAGAGAGTTGAGATACAAAAGAAAGTGCCAACCAGTCCTGCAAAATGAGGGAAGCAAGTTTCTGTCTCACCCTAGGATAGGTTTTAATCACTGCTGGTGAGTATTGTTTTCTCCAAGGTCAAAGGACAGAGCTTTATTCGTGCTTGCCTCTCACATCCAACATGAACATATCTGCGTATCACTTTCAAACACAGGGCAGGTCCCAACCCCTTGACTACTTGCTGATTGCTGTGACTTTTGTGAAACATGGTGAAAACCAGGTACTGAGGAGGAAATAGGCGTTTTGGAATAATGAAGGATTATGTTGCCTGTAGACAGAAAACATAATTTTCCTAAATACTCTGCCCCAGCCCCAAGGCTGGTCAATGGCCACTTTGCAGCACATCACAAATGTTTCCTTAACCCCAGCATACTGAGGTGAAAACACTCTTTTGAATAGCTGGAAAAACGTGTTTACTTTGCAATATCAGGACATTAAACTATGGAGTGCTTCAGCTTATTTGAATCTGTGTACACCAACATAAAGTGTACTTAACCCCAGATGTTGTAGAAATATGATCTGCAAGCTAATAACAGCATATTTAGAGGCTGGATATCATAGCAAGCAGACTTCTTCCTCTCCACACAAGTTCCTTTTTTGTTTGTATGTTAGTTGCTTTTGTTTCCAAGTTGGAAAAAGGCTAATCTTCTCTAACAAAACCCCATTAACACTGTGAGATACACAACAGTGCAGCACCCTGGCTCTGCTACAGCACGACTCCAAATGAAGCCATGATGGAATTAAGTTTTTCTGTATAGAGAGAAGCATACATACTTTGTTCACTATCCTACGCCCAAAATTCACACAGGGAGAGGAGGCACTTCTCACCATGTGGAAACTGTTAAGAGAATGTGAAAACAAACGGTTTTAATTGAAATTGTCATTGCTGAGCCAGACTGCTGTCTGGGGTATCTTGCTGAAAAGTGACAGCAGCAGCAGGGAAACAATGTAAGAGATTGTAAAACTGGTTTGCATTCTGCACTAATTTAGGGACCACATATGGGATGCTATCATGTTGCTTATTTTAAGACCTAACACTGAGGGTAGAAAGTCTCTTGGTGGTGTGAGGATGAGAGTCAGGGAAGAAGCACAATCCAGGTCAGACACTGGAGATCTGTGCCCCTCTCGTCGCTGACCTGCTATGTAGCCATGTGCCACTCACGTCATCCTCCCTGCTTCTGCCTCCTCTCAAGCTCTGTGGATATTCTGTCTCTTGACGTCACCATTTCACTGGGGAAAGGGAAAATCTTTTGTAATGCATCCTTAAATACCAGTGCAATAACACTGTGAATGAGAAGAAATAATAGTTTTCAGCAGTATATTGGCTATGGAAGGTCTTGCTTCTTTTCAACCCAGCTCTTCAAATCTATAGCAAGAGAATCCAACAGAGACTCGTCAAGCCTGGGACAATTCTTTGTAAAGATCAATATTTCTTCAATTTGTATTCAGAAAATGATTTATATATTGGCTGTTTGGGGGAATCTTGGCAGTCTGACTATGTGGGTTTTGCTCATGCAGGCCTGGGGCTGTGTACGTGTGTTCCTACCGAGCACACACACCAGCAAAGCGTGTCTCCAGCAGATAAGTGCCCAGGTGCAAGATCAGGCTGCCTTCTTTAGCTCACCCAGAGAAGATCAAAGCTGTGACACATCAGCCCTATCTCTGTTTCTCACAGGAATATTTATAGCCAAATCATGATCTGTAAGAATAAGTATCTAAAGCTGATCCTGCTACCTGGATGTCAAGCACAAAGATGAGAGCTGATTCATATGTACCTGCTCTCCAGCACTTCCCTTTCAGCTCCTGCTTCAGGCTTAAAAGCACCCATGAAAAGCTGTCATCTAGTTTTCTTCTGGTTTTGCACAAATTCACCCAGCAAAGGGTGAAGAGGGGTGAATCCCAGGACAAGAATAATTTTGGTTTTCCGCTTCTATGAATGAGGCAGAAGGGCTTCACCCCTTTCATGGGAGGTAGGGAAAGCAACTCTTGCTAAGCCAGACTGATCTTTCTGAACAGAGAAGACAGAGTATTACCAGTTCTGTCAAAATGGTCTCAGTTATATGAATAAAACTGATAATATATTCAGGCAGGCCAAAACTATCTGCAAAAAGCTTCCACATCCATTCACAGCATGAATGAACTGCAAGAAAGCCTTTTCTGTTTCAAAGTAGACTCAAAATCAAACAATTAGTGCAATTTATGTTCCAATTTAGAGAACTACATAATGTTCACACTACCACTGAATCCATATTTAGCCTTACTCCTCCTGTGTGCTCTTTTCTCCCTAGTTCTCAAAATATTACACCCTTTCTGATAGCATCCTTTGGATTCTCAGTTTGAATACTGCACGAACAAATTAAGTTTGTGTATATGTATAATGTAATGTTTGTGTAAGGAGCCTCTTCATTTTTTGTGTGTATATCCTTGATACAGAAATTTGAATGCTTTGGGCATGTAGCATTCTGCAGACCATTCCAGACCCTGCACCTATGGCAAAGAGCTGACGGCTCCATCTTCCTCTTGGGATGGGGAAACACATTTCAATGCCCTGTTGAAGGTGTGCGCCATACTGCAGGTTGCAATCTCAACCTGAGTAGACACCATCTCTCCTACCCCTGTGCTTGGTTTCTACAGGAAGGAAAGCTGGCCCCCTGAAAATAGAAAGGGTCATATGCAGCTTTCCCAGTGTGAGTGACTGGGGAAACAGGACATGCTGCATCGCGTCCCTTGCACTACTGCTTAAACATATCCAGAGTTTGTTCAGCATTCCCCCCCCACCCAGAGGAACTAGACTTGATTCCCCAAGCACTCTCCTCTATCTTTGTCCCTCAAGTCACATTTTAAGCACAAGTCCCTCCACGTTTTGAGGATGCTTCCAATTCTAAATCAAATGCCATTTCCCTTTGGCACAGATTTGTGTCTCCACACTTTTGTGATGGAAAATTACGAGCCAAAACAAATATCATGAGCTGGTGATAGCAGAAAGAATGATGTGCCTTAAAGGAAGGAATTCTCAGCAATTTCAGTCGTCTGCATAATTAATTTTTTCATGTCCCTCATTTGGAGTCTCTGTCACACTTTGCAAATCCACACCAGGGCATTGCAGCTATTGCTTTAGGGCACAATCCATTTATATTCTCCAAGTCCCGTTTTGGAAGCCTCAGTCCCACTGAGTAGATATTATCCATTCGAGGAATCTCACTGATACCAAAATGACTAACTGTGTGAGTGCAACTCACAGCATCAATAAGCTACGTGACTTCCTAGATAAATTAGTATTGCTTTGCAAATGCTTTGCAAAGTAATGGAGAGGCTTTGTATTACTTTGCAGAAGGAATGGGTTGAATCACCTGAGACTTTTGCCTTAGAGCTGGCTGAGGTTGGGGAGAAGGGCTTCTTTTGGTTTGGTTTTTCCTAAGAGATTTGTATGATTCAAACAGAAAATATGAACTTGATGGGACTGGTAAACAAGGGTCTAAGTGCAGGAAGCTGGACTCGAGTGAACATAAGACAAGTAAATGCCAAGTAGATGTGATCTTCAGATAGCTTGTCTCATTTCTCCAGTTCATATGCATATTATCATTAATATTAATCTCAAATATCTGGAGAAAACTTCAGAAACGGAATGTTAAGCATGCCATGAAAATGGTAGGTTTTGTGAGTGTTGTTAAAAGGTCAGTCAAAATCAGACTCTCATCTAAAGAAACCTACCATCTTTCCCCCTGCTTCCACAAGTGTCTGTAGTATCTTCACTATTCAGATATTCACATCACACTATTCCCTACTCTGTAAATACAAATGCAGGGTTCACAGGCTGGCATTTTTTCATTACTTATATACACTTCAGAAATAGCTCAAATTATTTTGAGCTAGAAGTTCTATGACCTAAATGACTTTGTGAATTCGTATCTATAAAGTGTGTCATTTTTGCCATGACTATCACATCTTTTTCATATTTTTCCATAGCATCTGTTATCCATATAGCATGAAGAAACAGTTTGGTTTTGTTTTATTTAGAATTTATGTGTTTTGTTTTGTTGCTTTCAGTTTTTTAAGTCAGAAAATGCAATGTGCATTTTGGCCAGGGCGATAAGTGCTCTTGCTGCACTTCCTCTAAAACAAGCTTTATTAACCTAGAGTCTCCTCTGAATTTTAGTTTCCCTAAAGCTGCTGGTACACCATGCCTCTTTTTAGACTGACCTCACTGAACACTGCTGCCATTTATTATACATTAAACTCTACTAGAGCTCAGACTTATTTAAACAATGGAAAGAAAGCACTGCCTCTGTTTTTCTTCCCTTGAGATGACACTGCTCCATAATTATGAATAATCCCCCTAAGATGGCTGATGTGATTGGGCTAGCAGCTAAAATATTTGAGGCAAGGTAACCTGGATTGATTTAAAAATGAAAAGTTTAATAGATTTTAAGACCATAGGGGCTGCTGTGATTATATGGGTTAAATTCCTGCAAAAGAATAGGTTAATTCCTGACTGAATGAAATAATACATTTTTGAGCCAATTCAGTTTTGAATTAAAGATACATCTCTTGACAAATGGCTGCAATGATTAATTACCTTTCTTATTTAAAACCACAACCCCCCCTTGAAATGTCAAGCTTCAGTTGGTAGTCCAAACACATACATGAGTTCTTGCTTCTTCCACAGGGTTAACGACTTCTGTAGTGTCAGATACTCCCGCCCTCTCTGGGGGTGTTCAAAGGCTGCTCTCAGCTCAGCTCAGGATCTTCTCCTTTGTTTTTTCTGACAGGCTGAAGGGGGTGCTTCCATGAGACCCTTATGGCACAGTATATTTTCTATACTCGTAGTCATTGTTTTTCCCTTCTAAAATCTCTTTAGATTTCTTAAATCACCCTTTCTAAAATCTCTCCAGTTTTCATCATCTCTGTTGGCTTTTTTTCCCTCCTTTTAATCCTGGCACTAACATAGGGCACAGCATTCTGCTAACGATCCTGCTGGTGCTGTGGAGAGGGGGGGCAATCCGACATCCCACTCCTGCCTGACAACCCACTGTTTACACCTCCTTGGCTCTCAGCCAGCACATCTCAGTGGGAGCTTATGTTCAGTTTGATAACCAATGAGACCGGCCAAAAAAAAACCCTTAAAATGCTTTTCAATAGAAAATTTTACTACTTTTCCTGCTTTCTGTCATGCTTCAGCACACACACAAATACATAAAGGACCCAGCAAACAAAATGCTTCAGTCAGGACTTGCTGCTGTAATACCCCTTGGGTATAACAGCTTGCTTTCTCCCTTGTTTCCTCAGTGGGTGAGGCTTCCTGGTCAGGCTAAGAGTTGAGGAGAGGAGACAACAGCTGGACAGGAACCATAACAGGGAGGAACAGTCTTCTCCTCAGCAAGGTGCCAATGCTGTGCTTCTCCTGTCGTGCACGTGTCTTGATGCCAAGAGGAATAGCAGTGGCACAGCACGGTGACACTCTGCTCCATAACTATGAATAATTCCCCTGAGATGGCTGATGTGATTGGGTTAGCAGCTGAAGTATTTGAGGGAGGATTATTGCACCTTGAACAGCCTTAGGAGCTATACAGACAATCAGTACTCTCTTGTCATGGCTTCGTATCTGTACTTCAAAGACTCTCCACTTCACACTCCTGCAGCAGTTCCTGCTCTGACCAAAATGCTGCCACAGGGACATCTGAAGGCTCCCAGCCTCAACCCTCTGCTATCACTTTCTCCCCCTAACATTTTTATCCCAATATGCTCACTTCAATATTGACCAGTTGTTAAATCTTTGCTTCTCTAGCCTTTTTTTTTTATATGCTTTCTTCACAGCTCCTTATGTCTTTGAGAGTAAATATTTGTGTTTTTCATGTCCACTATGAGTTATGAAAACCACAACCAAATGGCTGTTGATTTGTGCTGAGTCAGCCACACTGCACTCATTCAGTATGCGCACATTGTGTAACCTAAAAAAACATCTCTTATTACATGTATTGTAAGTCATCACCCTTTTGATTGCCACACTCTGGAAGGTTTGATGTGGAAAGTTAACTTTCAGAGGAAACTGAGAACAAATACAGCTCAGTAAAGTTGCAGATAAAATTTGCCTGGTTTTTATTCATCTTTTAGTGTAACTTGTCAGGATTTATCTCTCTCTTCTTTTTTATTTATGTTTATAGCATAATTTTGCATATTGCCAATAAAAGAGATGTATTAAAAGAAAAAAAAAATCAGAAAGAACCAGGCAATTATTTCTGCTTCTGACAACTAAATATCAGTCTATGTGCCACCTTGTCTTGTGAGTCAATACATCACTGACTCAGCAAAGTTCCCAAACACATGGTTAACTGTAAACCTGCAAATAGTCTCATTGACTTTGCTTAGCCATATGTTCAAGTTTGACTGACTAAAGGATTCTAACAGATGTACACAAGTTTTATTAAACGCAAAACTGAGCAAAACAAGGTGCCTGGCTTTGTGAACAGTCTGAAAATCAGGTGCATTAGAAAGTTCATTCATGTTTGTGAGATTTTGTGTGGAGATCAACAAAAAAAAAAACAAACATTAATTTTTTCTTTCCAAACACTCCTCTTCCTTTCTGACCAAGACATTGCTGTCTCGGCAAATGCAAAGACAAGTTCATACTATTCTGGCTTGGCTTTGCGAAAGCTGTGTCAAAAGGTTTTGCAAAATCAAAACTCGTCAGCAGAGTTGCTGCTGCAGTGTGTCTAAGGGACAGAAAAAGGGTGCTAGAAGTAAGCTTGGACTCTGCAACTTAGATGCCTTTGATTTGCATCCCCTGCCGTTAGCTTTCACTCATAGCCTCAGGTTACCCCACACTTCTCACAATAATGTCTCCAAAGGTTTGATTTCAGTAGAGAACTCAAGACATTTGCTTGTCATTCCTCCTTATTCAACCCTTTGATAAAATGGGAAGTTTCCTCTTCAGCTAGAACCACATCAAGCTCTGCTTCCTAGAAGAAAAGCAAAATACAATGTATGGACGTCAAGTGTGGAAAAGGACAGGAGAAAGGGGGTCTTCAATGAGGATGAGTTAACTTTAAAAAGGTAGCTGAATTCCCTTGTTTTGCGGCTCTGGTCCCTAATCCGCTACAAGGAAGAATGAGGGCCCAAAATAATAAAGCAAGAACTGTGAAATCAGAGCACAGAGTTGTACTGCTTTATACCCCTGTTCATCTCACCTGCCCTGACACTGGTTGGGAAGCCAGCTTAGAAAGTGAAGGCCAGGGAGCATTTCGTCACTTAAACCTGGAACAGTGGGCTGATTGACTGTGGCATTTTGAACAACCTCTAATTTCATAATTAAAGCTCAAGGATAGCCAAAATAAAGAGAATTACATCAATCAGCAGCTGCTAATGGATACGAGTGAGCCTTCCATTTCAGTGAAACTACAACTTCATAAAGATTAATTGCATTTTATGGCAGAGGGTTACAACTGATTAATTATTGGGAATATCACCTGACTTTGGTGAAAGCAGCCAGACCTGGAGATTGTTCTGTAGCCAGAACTTGGAGAGTAACCAGCACAGTGAGGGGCATGAGACAGCCTGCTTGAGTTATCACCAGGGTTCTCAGGAGAGGTCCCCCAGAGTAATGGGGATGTTTATGTTTATGCAGTGGATTGAGATCATCTTCAACTGAGGCAGCAATGTCCAGACGACCATTCACAGCATCACTTGCAAGGGTTTGGCAAATGGACCTTTGGATCTCTGAGACTCTATCAGCCAGGTGCATGATTTATTTGCTTACACTTAGGCATCTGGTATCATTTTGAGGTACTGTGGCATTTTCTGTTTGTTACTGAATAGACTCACAAGATGCAGTGAGTTATATAACACACCTGGTAGCATCAGAGTATTGGATGCTATATGGCATCCCAGAAAGCACTAATCACCTACAGATAGGCAACTAACCTCTTCCTAGACCTCCACTGACCACAGCAGGAGCTTCCACTCACTGCTCACATGTAGAGACTGACACACAGACACATGAATTTGGGTTTATCATTGAGATTAATCCCATTCTGACACAATAACTTTCATCTATCATGCTCAAAACACACACTGAATAAAAGATCAGTGCTCACTGGCTTTTACTCACTTTTGCTAGGGCTCTTCAGGTTCAGCATGCTCATGAAACTGCTTGTATCTCCTTTCACTTTCTTTTTCACACTCTGTCCTCTGGTCCCCATGCTCCCTCAGCTGTTTCAACCTGTATCCATCTTCCTTTTCCACATCTTGTATCCACTGATCTCTGTAAAAATGGCCATCCTCCTTCAGTCCCTGCATCCTGAATCCTGTCACAGTCTTTAGAAATTATCAGGACTGCCTGGTCTCTGCAACATAACAATGTACCACATCAGGGACCACTGATACATTACCACAGTGCTGAGAACATTACCACAGTGCTGAAGTCTTTGTTTTGCCAGCAGAGTGGTGTAAGTCTGGCATTCCCCTGATTGAGGAGCACCTTTAGGCCAGGTTAAGCACTGACCAAGTGCTCCTGTACTAAAAAGAAGTGCCATACAAGAAAAAAAGTAGTAGCCAAGATTTTGAAGAATGATGGGATTTAGATATCCCTGCTCTTAGCATTTACTGTAAGTTAACTCTAGGCACTCCCTTCTCTCTGTACCAGTTTTGATACCGTTTGGAGACGCTGAACTTGGATGTGTTCAATTGGCATGATGCCATGTCGAGAAGGCACCTGAGCAATCTTTGAGTCAGTTATTTTAAGTGTGCATCACTGTAATTCTCTTCTTGGGTAACTAGACCTGCTGAGAAAAAAAATACACAGGAACACTCTGTTTAAATGTTACATGCAAGTGCTGAATGACTAATATGGTTATTCCAGTAATTTCTTCTTTCGCTGGACATAAAGCTGTTTAAGACTATGTAGATTAAGACACTGGAGCATTTCCCGGTCCTTAGGTACATGTCACAGCAGTATCTCAACTCCAGAAAGGTGAAGAGCCCTTGATGTATCTTGGTTTCCAAAGAAAGGAAATCAGCAGCTATGCAACTGGAAAGGAAATACACGGTCCAAACAGCAGCAGGCTGGGATGTTGGGTGCACCTAGCCATTAATCCAGATTCAGACTGAGCCTCCTAAACCTTCAGATTGTGTCTGATTTTTAATCCGCAAGATCAAAAACTCCCACAGGCAGAGGGCACACTGCTTTGTGTGTGCAGCACAGAGCAAGCTGTCAGTGTTGAGTAAATAATACATAACAAGTTTTATAACCAGGACTTAAAAAATCTAACAGTTCTCTTACTGTGGGAACTGAGTGACATCTGAACACATGCCTGCATGCAGGCACCTAGCCGGTCTGGGGAGCTACGCCATCCTTCCTGCCAGCTCCTGGTTCTAGCATCTGATCCACAACACAGGGGTGATGTCTGGTTCCAGCCCCAAGCAAATTGCATCAGAGGCATAGATTTGCCTCTTCAGAGAGATTCCTAGGTGTGCAGGAGTTCTTTTTCTAGAGCTTTAGCAGCCATGAAGATGCCAAAAGTACTGTTGTACCATTGTCTTTGGGGCTGCAGCATCCCGTTACCACTGTTGTCTGGTATGGGGAGAGGAGGCTTGAATGCACCTCTCTGGAATTGGAAAGAGTTACAAAATAAATTAATGTCTTCAAGTATATGTGCATTTTGAACCATTTCTCCTTCACAGTTTTCACAGATATTATCTAGATATTTTCATTCAAACTGGAGAAAGTAGACAAGGTCAAATAGTTCACCTGGTTTTGCTTGTTTTTAAAGCACATTTTTGATAGAAATACAGTCCTACACTATCAAATCCTGTTTCCTGCTGCCTCTTTCAATCATGTCACTTAATCTCTTTCTTCACCTGATCACGCTCTATCTTGAATCTACTCAGGCCTCTTGCAACCACCATTCCTACTGGGAAGCAGCTCCAGAGCCTCAGTCTTCCTCTGCTTAGAAACTTATTAATTTGCAGATGATGTATAGTGCTAGCCTGTTTATATGACTTGGTTGTGCTCTCTGCCTTGTCTTCTGCTTTAGAGTCCTGTTTCCCTGAGGAACTTTGAGGGAGCAATCAGTCTTTGTTTCACTTGGCTAAACAGGCTGAGCCCTGTTTTCTTTAGCAGAATCACTTTCAAACAAAAAAAAGCCAAGCAGCTCTCCTGTTCCTTGGGAATTTGTACTTGGGAAGGAAAGACATCTTTCTAGAACGAGACCATGCCACAAGGGTGACATTTCCAGATGCGTCTCTATGGGAGGGGTGGAAATTCACCTGAAAACATCACGAAATTGGGTGCTTGCAAGAGTGCAGGAGAGCTAGGATGCAGGCCAATACCATGCATTTCTCACTACTCCTTCTAACCTTTTCCTCTCTGGCTATTCTCATTTTCACTCTTTCAGCACATTACCTATCTAGAGGCCTCCCCTGAATTTGGGGTAACTGAAGATGGCTCCAGGCATCAGGCAATATTGCCACAGAGAATCTCATCCTTTACACCAAGCCAGACCTCTGTCTGAAGCCTCAGGAGAGCAGTCCCTCACTTCTCCCAGTATAAAGGATTATGTGATGCCTGTAATTTGCACAAGGCTGAGAAATGAGCAGGTTTTTCCATGCACCCTCTCCATCTGCACACTAATCAGTGGGAGCCTTTGTACTCTTTAGCATGTGATTAGACTAGCCTGGAGAACTAGCACTGTAAAAACAACTCTTCTGCTGCAGGTTTTAACCTTTACTTTTCAGCATACAGAGAGAACATATCCCTGGATTTAATGTTCATTATAAGGACATGACAGCCAAAGCTTCCTTCTCCAAGAAAAATACAATTATGACTTATTTTAGAATGCTCTTTTTAATGGGTTGTCACGGATATGATCAAACCTTTAGGAGGCTGTTAAAAATACATGTCACTCCAGACACTTCAACCTACACCATGTTTTTAACAGTTCACGTTCTGATAGGAAAGTTACCTTTGCCAGACTTGTTATTGTCTGCCCAAATCTGAGCAGGTTTAATTTGCATCCTTACCTTGCAGTCTTTAGTTTTCTGTTTCACTTCTCTTGCAATTAAATCCTTCTTTTTTGGGGGTTGTTTTGAGGGGTTTTGTTTTTTCTTTCCCCAGAAGGTACAGCACAACTGTGAGTGAAAAAATAAAAACAAAAGGAAAAAATAAAAGAAGATCCACTCACTCATTACTCTTAGGTGATAAAAATGCATAGTAAAGCCACAGATGTAGCAAACCGAGAATTACTGTAGCAGCAGGAACACAAGATAAAAGAGGATTACATGCGATGAAATGTAATAATTGACTAGAAGTCACTGAAAAATACCAGATGGATGTCACTATTCCACATAGCTCTAATATGCCTGTAGACTTTATTGAGCTTCACTTGAGCTTTGCTTTTAGTATTTTCCTGAGTGTAATTGAGGTTTATTGATACACAATTATGGGCTGCTTTATATGTGACCATAAAAAAATACAGTTTGAGGCCCCTGTATAACCAGGAGCACTGTACTATTATGCTTAGCTGAAGACAGTCATATTAATGACTGCAATAAGATAAATTCCTGTTTCCTCCCTTAGACCTTTACATAGGGTATGAACAGTAAATGCTTCACATAGCATTCAAATTGCAGGAGCATTTTCAGTGAGGGACTGCTGCATAAAAAGATCATGCATGCAATTTCAGGTACTGCCAAAAGAAACTTATATAGGATTTCGATTCCGGTTTTGCGTATAAAGAAAACAAATCTACATACTATAATGACTTGCTAGAGCCATTTGGAGCTCTGCTTAGTTATCAAGAATTTATTATTCTATTTATTTTACCACTAAAGACAGGGAAGAAGGAAATATTTGAATTTTTGTCTTCTTTATCTCCTTCCACCCAGCAGGGGTTGAAATACAACAAAGTGAGGGAGAGCTAGCTCGCTCTTTCCTGAGTTAAAGAGTCCTGCAGCATTCCTGATTTGGCTGCCAACATGGTGCTTCAGGGGTCAGAAATCTGTTATTAGCAGAATTAGCTGTCCTAAACTCAGAAGTTTCTGCCTTTCTGGCAAGGGATTAGAGCATCACATAAGGAAACAAAAGATGTTTCACCTGAAAGACCTGCTGTGGCTGGGTTTTCACAATGGGCTGAAGCATGGGGTTTTGGGTGGGTGAAAGCAGCTCTCAAATCTGCACCAGCCCTTCTGCAATTCCTTGCCTCGGTGTGGGATGCACCATTCTGCCTTATCTCTCTCCAAAAGCATCTGGGGGAGTGGAGCGCCTAAACAAAGGGTTTTTACAGGTCTGTCATCTGGGCAGGGAGGCAGCTAAACCATCTGGGAAGTAGAACAGAGCCCAAGAGAGCACCTCTGATACACCAAAATGGTGGGAGGTCCCAGGCAGTGGTCACTGGCTGAGCCAGGAGTTCAGACCAAGATCAGGTCAGACAAAACATGGCTCCTGAAAATTCACAGGTGTGTCGTCGTCAGGACCCTTGTGAGGCAGTGAGAGAAAACAGCCCAGGAAGCCCAAGAGCTGGGGTGCCAGATTGGTTGTTTGTGAGTGTCAGCTATGAGCCCTCTCCTGAGGATCACCTTGTCCACTGGGTCAGCTACGTCCATCTGTCTATCCCATGTTGCATTTCCAGTTTCTCCACCAGTGGCCCTTTGCACAGATGTTGTGATGCCAACAGAGGCAGACAGATTTAAAAAGTGAGACATCTGGGTGCCAGCACTCCAGGATAAGCCACATTGCCCTGCAGCAGAGCAGCTGGATCTGGGATAGAGGCAGAAGGTAGCACCAGCAGGCTTGCTCAGCAGCCAGTGGGCAGAGTGCAGGGCAGGCGGCTTCAGGCATCTGCTGGCCATGGTCTGGGAAGCATCACTGCAGCATCAGAACCGCTGGACATGCCAGCAAACCCTGCCACAGCTACAGATGCCCATCTCCTTCTGTTCATAATTAATTCCTCTAAAGCACTGAATCGGCATCACTCACTAGCTCTCCCTTCCTGATGCATAGGCTTGCACCTGTGCTCTGCCTCCATACAGCTTTCATCCAAAAGTGGAAAAGGGAGGTGCTTCTGACCCTCTTGTAATCTGCTTCAAATATTTCTTCTTAACGCATTCATTTAAACTGTGCTTTGACTGTAAGACATGATGTTGCCCATTTTACACAGAAAAGAAAACACAATCATTTCAGTTTAACCCTCACGTGTTGATTTTCTTTTATCCTTGTAAAGACTCTTCCTCCATTTGAACCCTGGTAGGAAGACAAGAGCGCTAAAGACAAAGTGCTAAACAGCATAGCCCCTGCTCTCCTGTGTATCCTATGTGTTCAAAATCCCATAGGTCCTTCTTTTCCCACCCCCTTGCCTGGGCATCTGCATTTCTGACTATTACCACACTCTTCAGTTTGTCTTTCCCCTTTTCTACACCCAGTCAGCAAGGTCACTTTGAAATACATCCAAACCTGTGCCAATGGTTGACTCGAGTACTCTGACAAACTCCTAACACCCAAGAAATATTTCACTTACCAAATCAGGGCGCACTGTGGCTTGTGGCCACTGACATCGATTCACTAATTGAAATGTTGCACTTATTGTAGGGAATATATTGTGCCCTGTGTGATGTGTATGTTAATCATCCTTCAGCAAAAAACAGAATCTTTTCATTGTTTCTTCCCTTTTTGAAATGTCTTTAATGAGCTTTAATGAGTAAAAGTATGGCAATTCAGTACTTAGTCATTTTTAGGTATTCAGCTGTGGGAGTCTGTCATGTGTATTTGTCCTTAAACCTATTTGAATAAAGTTTTATTTATATAATATACAATAATTATACTGTACTAGGACACATGTAATTTTCATTTATGTAAACGGGATCTTTATAAGAAAAATGTGTTGTTCTAGCTGTGACATTGTCCAGATTGCACATATTGCCACTGGATACTCCTCATGGTACAAAGGCATCATAGTACATGGACCTCATTTCCACTACCGATATTTTTGTAGAAAACATGATCAGAAATGCCATTATACAAAATGGTATAAAGGAGCTTGCAAGTACATATTTTCAAGTAATAATTTTCAAAATATTTTTTAGCAAATAAAAATAAATTTTGCTAGAAAAAAAAGTAATTTTAAAAGTTCAGTTGACTGAACTGAAAAATACTCTTTCTGCTTGGAGGTCTTACGCCACTTCTAGAAAATGAAATCAGGGCAATTTATTAAACAAATCAGATTTAAAATACGTAAAGCCAAATACTCATTTTCACAAACAGGGATTTATATTATTCAGATTTTTATTTTCTGAGATTTTTCTTAAGAAAATTTTTTGGTGTCAGCAGAGCAACTTTGTAAAGTAAGTTGAAGGTGTAGAATACAGAGTAGTTTTAGAGGGGACTTTCCTACTTACAGAAAAACTGTGGTGTAAATCGCATTTGCTCTCTACAGTTTTCACATTCAATATAATGTTGCTGTTTTTTCCCTGAATAAACACTGGCCTTGTCTTTTGGTCTCTAGCACTACTTCTTACACAGATACAACTATTTTCTTATTGTTGCTCTAACTTCAGTTTGCTGTTCAAGAGAACACATATTGCCGACATATTTCAGAAAGCACCATTTGCCTTCTAGTAGTAAATTAAGACACAGGAGCACATAATAAATACATTAAATGCACAGTTCAATATCTGAAGATGAAACTGTAAACACCAGCAAGCTGTCACTTTGACATTTGCTTGCATTCATCTAGAAGCCGATTAAAATATCTTTGAGCATTTGCTTCAGTATAATGCCACTGCTTTCTCCAGAAGGACACATTCAAAAGAACTTCTAGAAAGAGAGCAGAACAAAAATGCTTGACTAACATGCAGACCTATTGCAAATCTGAAATTATATTCAGTAGAAACACATGTAAAGAAGTACTGATAAGAACCATAGCACAATAACAACTCTTTGGAAGGGATAAAGGGCTGATCTGGAACAACATGAGTATGTCAGATGTTTACTGTCTCATTACAGAGCATGGGGCATAGAAGTATCTTTGGTTACTTTTCTTGATCCTCAGGTATATGTGAGTTCGTATGTACTCACACTCAACCACACACTGTCAGATAAACCGCAGAACAGGCATTTGGCACCAGCATTAATTATTCCCCAGGGATGGTCCCTGCCGCAGCAGGTATTTGCTCATTAGCATGCCACCCTACTGGCAAAGGATGGGTGAGATAAAAACAGACACAAGAGAAGAGATAAAAGGAGGTGCACGTGGGGAAAGGCCTTTTAACTGCCTGTCTCTTCTTTCTGAGTATCTCCCTCCCAAACTACCTACAGTGGAGTAGCTGACACACAGGTTGTAGTGCTCAACTTCTCATCTCTCTCAAGTGCAGTTATCTGGTACTTTTCACTTTCTATTTGCTTTCCACAATGGTGACAAGGAGACAGATTATTTCAAGTATCCCCACAATTATAACAGAGAGAATGTGCCTTGTTGCTAATGACAGAAATTATCGTTTTTCCAAATTCTATATTTTATTTGGAGCTATTGCTCTCAATTTTAATAACACCACATTTTCAGAACCTAATGTAATTAGGTTTTCCTTGGCTCAAGTAAAATAAGTAAAATTGTTCTCCCATCGATCAAAAAGAAGTCAGTAAAAAGAAGGCAGATTACAACGTGAATGTGACAACATCTAATTTTATATTCCATTTTATGAGGGAGAGAAGAATCAAACATGAAGCTTATATCATAATCATATCAAATAAATACTTTTCTACTGTCTTGTCTGTAGTGCTGCAGCTGAATTGGGGTGACAGATCCAGTATTTATGAAGTCTGACAGAGGAGCACAGCTCACGGGGGTTTTATATATGCTGGCACAAATATGTCCTTTTTATTTTATTTTGCTACTTGGATCAGAAAGAAATTTATCACTCTGATTAGTAAGTATTTATGTCAGCAAATTCAAGATGGTATAAAGCATTCCTCTTCCAGCTTTCCAGCTTTGGATATTTGTAGGGAAACAAGGGAAAGACAGGAGACCTGTATTTCAGAGCAGACATAATTTTTGATAAGAACTGTAGGAAAAAAAAAAACAACTTTCAAGCTAGTGGCCACCATTTAAACAGGTTTGGGTCTCATTTAGGGAAGATAAGGGACCTTGCTTTTGAATTGTAATCATAGATAACTCACTATAGAGTAACGTGATTTTGCCTACATGCCTCACTGTGGGGATAACAGAAGGGCTGCTTCTTATGGAACGTTCTCTAAGCAATTTTGAGTCTCTGTAAAAAAAAAAAAGATAGCTTCAGAGTACTCATTGCTCACAGAAATGTCTGGTCCCCATCCTAAGCACAATGAAAACTCATAATAAGTATCAGCAGAGTGCTGCTGCTTGGGAGATATTTACAGCGAGTTCGTCTGAAGGGTTTCATTCCCCTGATGTATGGTGTCATAAAGAACCCATCTGTAAAATACATCATTAGAGTATCAATCCTTATAATTAGATACAGCAGCTGTATGAGCAATGGAATAGCGACTCTTCCCAGTTCAGGACATACCAGTTGTTCTCCCTTGTTTTTAAATCTCTCACTAGCAATGCAGAGGCCCTTTATTTTACACTTCACTTCAATTTTGGCCTGCCTAGCGTTTTAGCACTGATCAGATCATGTTACTGGTACAACACTTCTGCTAAGAAACCTCTCCCTTAGCCTACAATTTGATTACCAGCTTCATGGACAAGAAATTAACTGATGAATACATACACATTTTCTAACGTTGGCTGCAAAGTGGTCTTTCAATCATGCAGAATAAGTAATTCCACGAGTATCAGATGTGACAAAGCCTCCATTTCTAGCCGTTTGTGTTCTCTGATATTATTTTTGTTGGCCAAATTACACAACTTTCCATTAACACCACAAATACATAAAATGTCTTCCCACAGAATATATTGGCAGTGATCCTTGGGCTGGCACATCCAGTGATGCCAATAAGCCAGAGGGATCAGACATAAGCCAGGGGTGAATTTGCAAGTGTTAATACTCCCATTTCTCATCTACCCAACTGCCTGTTCTTATAAAACTGGTAAAAACATAATTACTTTTGAGACCTCTGCCTCTGTCAAAACTGGCTGGAAACAGCTACTGAGTTCAAGAGTTATTAAGAGTGAGGAGAGAGACCCACAGGCCAAAGAAGGGATCATCCCAGGCTTGTTTCCATGGGAAATCAAGACACAAATCTTCAGGAAAAAAGCGGGGTTTAGCATAGTCCACAGCCTGTGTGAGAAGAGCTGGGAGCAAGCCAGCTTCACTCCAACAGGGAATGCTGTCAAGGTGAAGGAAGGGAAGGCGTAGGGGAAATGGCTAGGGTCAGCCAGGAGAAGATCCCAAAACAGGATCAGCTATTTGCAGCTGAACTCTGCTACCCAGCCCCAAGTAATAAAACCCTTCACAGCAGTTGCTGGTGAGGCAGAGAGAGGCTTCAAAACCTTCTGGCTCAGCTCAGCCACCAGCAGCAAAAGCCCTGGAAATCAGCCATGCTTAGTAACATGCTCTCCATCCCAAAAGGAAATGGGAAAGGGCTTCTGTGCCATCCCCCTCTTGGTCAGCAATTCCCAAGCACTTGGTAGACTTACCATTGATCTTCAAAATGACTTTTCCCACTTTTCCCTGTATAGCTTTGCAGATACTCTTCACAGGGCACAGATGGATGCCTCTTCATAGGTAGGATTTCTCTTTTGTGTGCACTCTGAGAAAGTATAAGCTCTAAGCAAAGCTTTTCCCTCTCTTAGGGGTCTTAACAGACATCTCTCCCAGGTGGTGCCTCAGGTACCCAGTAAGAAATTATGCTAAATCTTTCTTTTAAAGAAGAGTCAGGAGCTTTACTCTTTAAATCTTCCACACTTCATACTGGGTTGGGTTTAGCCACAGACAGTTTACAGAGACCCTGTTTTTTTAGAAAGTAAAGCTCAAAATGTAGAAACCTCCTCTGATTTAGATAATTCTATAGTGACTCTCCTGGTGCTTCCTACTAAATGCCTGACAAATTATCTATCTGGTTTCACACTAAGTCTGTATAACTCATAGTGCATGATCTGCCCAAGTTTTTGGCTTGATTTTTAATTCAACATTTTAGAGAAAGATTTTGCAAGTCGAAGAAAATAATATTTCCTGACTTTTTTCAAAGTTATGAACACCGGCATTAACAAAGAGCATGGGATATCTTTGTAGGGTAATTCAAATTTGAATCTGCTATTTCTCTGCTAATTAAAACCATTAATCCTGAAAGATTATTATGGATAGTAAATCTTTTCTATAGAAATATGTTGGTTTGATAATGAATTGCCTGTTAGCTGAAAAATCCATCCTGTGCTGTTTTGTTTTTCAGCAGCCTGAATCCCACATCCACTTTTTCTAATTAATTGTCTGCACAGAATGCATTTCCCCCTGGACTTTAGAAGTGCCTCTGTCAACTTTGGCCCTTCTGTCTGGATGGAGTCTTTGATGAGGTTGTGCATTGCCCTCTGAGTGTGTTCATTACACAACAAGGGGAATTGCAGGCAAGATAAGTCTGGATTGAAAACAGCATATTTTTGAATCACATGTGTCACAGCACGAGTTAGAAGTAGGGGAAATATGGTGCAGACTGCAGGTTGTCAGTGTTTATGTGTTCATTCTACTGATGGAACAACTTCTTGGTTGTCTGCTGTTGAATATCCTTTTATCTTTGCCTCTCCTGCCTAGTGACGTGTGCTGAGAGACTTAATCAGTTCTGTCCAGATGGATGTTAATGAAGGAGACATTACACAAAACACTATTATAAATTCTTATTCACATCTCATTTTCTTTTGTCTCACTCTATTTTTAGAGCTGATTTCTGGAGGTGAAATTACAGTCCCTATATTTATCAAGAAGGCAGCATCTGAATGTACTATTTCATGTCTACCCACTCTAATTTTTATCTGCCAATAGCTGACGAACAAGTTCTACATGTATTATTCATCTTTGCCATAATAATATTGACCTTGTGTGACATTTATAAAAAAAAAAACAACACTAAAACCACATTATGTTTTTAGATATGTGATAAAGATGTCTTTTTTATCTACATACTAGAGCAGCCATTTTTTTACAGAGATTATTTGAACACACACACGGGCAGCAGCACATAAATATTCAGGGCAGCGACTGGCAAATATTTCAGGTTCCAATTTCAGGAGACGTTGAGAAGGAGCAAGTGGTTCTGCAAGATGCTAATAAAGTCTGATTACTGTCAGACTTGAATATTGTAGCTGGATGACTTTGGTCCCTGAGAAGCTACAAGCACCACTGAAACTGTTGTCAGAACTGGGACATTTATAGTTCAGCTCTCCTGTTACCTTTTTATGGTGCCAGTAAAGGACAATGTCACACTGTCAAGGCCTCAACAGGACTTCTCCCACCACCCTCACAAAGTTCAAAGAAATGTAATAACCTTTGGGATGTGTATCCCTTTGCAAAGTGAGTGACATTGTCAAAGGTTTCCAGAAATAATTAATAGGGAAAACAGGCAACCCAGATGGATTCACACACAAAGATTTGTCCACCTTGTGCAAAACTGTGGAACCGAGGCAAAGTGTAACTACTGAAGTCAGGCAAAACCAAGCATTCCTAACAGTGTACTTGTGCTTCTGTACCAAGCACACCTGTTTACACTTTGGTTTTATTTTTGATTCAAAAGATGACATTTTATACAAAAGAACACTTGCTCTTCTCATGCTGGGATACCTTTTCACTGCTGACTTAGAAGTAGATATGCCTCTTGAGAAAGGCAAAAACTTGTGTTTCATGATGCTCTAACGGCTGGGACTGGGGGAAAGGAGGAAAGAGGGCTGGGTCTGATGAGTAACTGAGGAGTTACAGTGCTCCTGTAACTGTGAGAAAAAAAAAAAAAACAAAAAACATGCTTATTTATGAGAAAAATAACCTCTGATGTTCTGAGGAAAGAGAAATGGGGCTACAGACAATACTGGTAGTGAAGTTAAGACTTCCTGATATTCCTCACACACACACACACTATTTGGTTGCTTAAAACTTTGCCAGTGTCAAACTTTTGGGGCTGGCTTTTTTGCTCTCTGGTACTACCCCTGTTGACATACCATTATGCCACACACAGTACCTATCACACCCATCTGTCTCAAAACCCAGGCAGACAGAAAGGGTGACACCACGTCCAACTTCTTATTTTAGTAAATACATGTGACTGTGGCACTGAGGGTGTTTAGTGCTCCATACCTTGCAAGTGAGTTTGGTATGATCAGAGAAATCATCTCTTTGGGAATGTGACATTCATGCTTTCTGAAAACTGCCCCATATCTGGCCATGTAATGAGTGGAGAAATCTTGTCTTGCCTTGATTGTTCAGGCAGGCTTACACTCTCCTGAATCAGCGAGAAGTGGTCCCCTTTCTATCTCAGGGTTGCTATTTGCTAGTTGTTGGTCCCACTGATTTAGTATTACTATTATTATTTCCTCCCAACATTTATGTTCCACTGGGTGCTGAACAAGCACAGAAAACAGCCAACCCCCCTCCCTGGAAGAGCTGCCAGCCTGAGAAGTACAAGGTGGCAACCAAGCTAACTAATTTCAGGCCAGGGAATGGCTCTCTTGCAACCTTTCAGTTATTCATGAGCTCTCTTTGTAAATTATTAAGTTCCCAGTTCTTAGATTTAGTTCTTTGAGTTTACAGGATGCGTTTTGAGATGCTCACATCTGCAGCTGGCTGCGGTTCATCTCAGAGGATAACAACACAGCCTTTCAGAGTTAAACATCCTAGTTTTGTTTTCTTGTTATAATTTTCTTCTGGCTTCTCTGCTCTTCAGAAGGACATCTACCAAAGACAGGCAAGGGAAAGGAGGGCAAAATACTTACACAAATATTTAACCATGCCTGAGACCACTCAGATTCCTCCACTCATCCCAAGAGCCTGCTTAATTCTCTACTGCTAAATAACAATGTTTTCAGTATTTCCAGTGCAAACAAAAAAAATGAAATTTTACTTTCATCTTGGACTCGGTCCCATGCTGGGATCCTTTCACCATGCTGAGCTTGATGTCTGAAGATCCAGGGCCAGAGACAGCACCTTACGGTCCTGCAGTTACCCAGGTAAGAATGGTACCTCTGACGTATTCATGTCCCTTATCCTCTTTTCATCAACCACCAGTGATGTCTGTCCTCAGCCCCATGCTGGTGATTGCTGTCCTAAATGTAGATGTTAATCAATAAATAGCAAACTTTTGGTGTACTGCTTATCTACATTGCTTAGTCAGTATTGCCATTCACCTGAAAGGTCACTGGGGATTATTGTCCCTTTGGGGAAATACGAAGAGATTCATTCCTGCATCTAAAATTTGGACGTCACAAGTCACGCCATATTTCAATGAAATGGTGTTTTAGAATCTCCTACTGCTGGTAAGGGAAGAACAAAAATGTCATCCTTCACAGAGATATTGTGAAGGAGAGATTACCTGCTCTCTGTCAGCTTCCCACATCTCAAGTCCCCTTGCGAAGCATCCAGTGCTGACAATAGGTAAAGGTACGGCAGTGAGTTAGGTGGATTGCAAGTCTGACCTTGCTTGGTGTTTCCTGTTCTGCTTTTCCAGAGATGCTGAGTACCCACAGCATCCATGCAGGTATCTGGAATTTTCTCATGTTGGCCATGGGGACACACACAAGGCAACACAATTAAGCAAGGGAAGAACTTCATCTAGAAGCATCACGAATGAGATCCCAAAACCCAGCAAACCGCTGCCCAAAGCTAGGCGATGTTGCCTCTATTTTCAGAATAAGCTAGCAGCTTATGTCACACTTGCACAATGGACCTTCTCCTGACTGTGCAAACCACACTGTGCAAATCACAGCCTTCTGCTTTTCTCATTCTAATTCTCTGTTGGATACTGGCTTTCCTTGGCATGTTTATGCTCTTGCCCTTTTCTCTGTATGCGTAGATTTATTCCCAGTGTACGTGAAACTTGTTTCTTAATAAAGGCTTAAATCTCTCTCTGCCTCTTAATATACATACTTTCTTTCCTTGTCTGGCTTTGCCTCCTTATAGCTATTCTTGCAGATATTTGTTGGCTTTTGCCAGGTCTTGTGAGTTTATTCTCCCACTCAAACTCATCCTACATGTTCCTTGTATTCCTTTTTCACGTCATATGTTTCCACTTACTTTATAAACTGTGATAAGAAAGATTTGGAAACCTGCTGTGAAAAGTTATTAATCCAGCCCCAGAGCTTCCAAACTGAAACTTTGGCTATGCTGCTGTGTTACCTTCCTTATCTTTTCAGTGCATTAATGTCATAAACAGTTGTTTTCTGATTTGTTTCAGAGCCCTGAAAAAGGCATCGTACTGCCCACAGTTACAAGCTGGATCCCTGTAGCTGTGGCTATCCTGAGAGATGGCCAGAGCTCATGCCCAAGCAGCTTCAGAAATGCCAACTTTGATCCTGAAGGAGCTGAGGAACAATACAAATTATATGGTGAATTTTGGAGCAGACAGACTTCTCTAATTCTGGGACTTCCTTCTCTATTATTCCTAAATAATTCTCGTGTTGTTTTGTTTGTTTGGGTTTTTTTTACCCCCAGGGATAGAAATCTTCATTCTGGAGCACTGGAAATATTTTCCTGTGCCACTAGAGGAGCCTGCATTTTCCTGTGGACGCATCCTTAGCAGGTCCCAGCTTTGCTGAGTGAAGAGCTCACCCTCTCTTGCTCACACTCAGCTATTCATCACCACTCCTCGACAGAGGACAATGTGCTGATCAGGCAGCCAGCTGAGCCAGTCTGCTTCTGTGAGAAAATGAGACCGGCTAGCAAACACATAGCAGTTAATTTCCTTAAGCCTTATAGCACCTAGGATGAATCAGGAACTGACTACATGAGGAGTACAGTGGGCAGATCCAAAGAGGATCCAGAGATCCTCCACCTGGCTGGAGGGTGTTGACCAGGAGCTCTCCCCCTTCCGGGAATGACAATCTATCTCTCAAGTAACATTGGTGAAACAAGGTGTGTGTCCCCAGCCTCAGCAGTGCCACATCAGGCAGAGGCAAAGCTTTGGAGCAAACCCACTGCTTCTCCTCATCCTCAGACTTCTTAAAAAAGCTGCACCCTGCTAAAGAGAGCAGGGCAGTGGCACCCAATTGCAAGGAGCTGCAATCCTCCCGCATTCCAAGACGCGGAGTCAATTAGCAGCTCCTCCCCAGGGCAGCTAGGAGGATTTATGATTTGTTTGTATAAGAGCAAACAGTCTGAAGAACCAGAAAGCAACATTGTCGTGTGGGTTCAAAAGCTGGCATCAACAAACTGGTTGCCCACGTGTAAACAAAGCCCTTTTAGGAACTAATTAAATTTTATTTATCTTTTGTTGGTTTTCATGTATTTCCCACAGCTTTACACTGTTCAGATGCTGATGGACGCAGGCAGAGATACACAAAAAATAATAAACACATATTCATAATATTTTCACATTTTCAGTCTTAGAAAGTAGCAGAAAACAGAGAGGAGGTGCCTCTGAAAATGCCTCATTTCAGGTTTTCACATACAGACATTTTGGATATAAATTAGTGCCCCTGTTAGACCATAATCTGAATTAAACACCTCTCATTGTGTGTCCTGTCAGAAGAGGTCAGGAATAATCAGAAGCCCAGTGTTTACAGCAGGAACATACCAAGATTACTAAACCAACTCATGTCCACCCATTTGTGTTTGGGTCATGATCTCATTTTGCAAAATCCTCATCTCTCTCAGCTTCTGTTGCAATGCAGCAGAGGCACCATCACCTTGAAAAGCAAAGCCTTCAGCTTTTCTCACTTCTGAAGCTGTGTTGTTTGTTATTTGGCAAAGAAATCTTTTGCAGAGCTGTGAATCAATCCCAATCAGAAGCTGACCTTCACCTTTTTAAAGACATAAACCAGGAAGAGGAATTACTCTACAGGAGAAACATAAATTAAATTAGTTTTATTTTATTCTGGATGATATAGTTCACAGATATCATTTATTTCCACCTTCATTATGCACAGAAAGTCATTGCCAGGCAGGCAGCCACAGAAGCTGCGTGCTTACTAGCTCTTGAGACATTCTCTCCCCTGTGATAGGTAAGAAGATGTATTTCCAAAATAAAAGTATACTTGAATTTGCTGGTCTTAAGCCAGATTCTACAAATCCAGGCTGACCAGATAGGAGAACTGTGGTTTGTCATGCAATGTAGAGTATGCCAAAGACCAGTTTATGTGCAAGACAGTGTGCTAACTAAACAGTCTAAAAAAGAGCAAATGTGTGCAGGAGGTCGAGGTAGTCCTGCTAACTTTGCAGTGATTCTAGCTCAAGGCTTGTTCTGTGGGGCAAAGGATGGAAGTAGATAGCTGAAAGTCCAGCCCCTCCACACTTGCACATAACTGTTCTTGGCCTTGCTTTCACAGGCAAGAGGTTTGGTAACACCTAATACAATCAGTATGTTTTCTTCAGATTACAGCCATTCAATTTAACTGGCAGAGCCAAAAACAATGCCAGGCTCCAATTTCTTGCAGAGCTCCTTGAAGTGATAAAAAGAAAACAAAAAAAAAAGACCTTACTTCAACAAGTTTAAAAGCTGTGAATTAAGCCAGAGCTTTGAGGATCCTGCCTCTCTGCTACCTGTTGTGGTAAGAATATGCAGGCAGGCTTATAACACAGTGCTGCCTCATTTCATAATCAAAGACTTTCGATACATGCCTGAGAGGTTATCTGTGGATTACATGTGACCACTGTAAATCAAACTAGGTGGGAATCACTTCAGAGGTATGAGGAAAGTGGGAAAGCATGAAGAAGCTCATGAGGGTCTCTCAAAAGGGATGGGGAGTTCCACCATTGCCACAGTAAGCTGGCAATGTGAAATCTCTGCAAGAAAGCTTTTGTTGGGTTTTTGATGTTGGCTTCTAGTAACAGAAGATATTTAAGGCAAAGTGACCCTTAAATAGATAAACTCTGAAAGAATAGCTGCTTGCATTTATGCACCCAAGTAACAGAGGTTGGGTAAAATCTTTGCATCCTGTTTCCTGGCAGATGAAAAGCAGGAATTCATTAGAGACACAAGGAGAAGACCTGAATCTAGAGTGGCTGCAGACTGTGTGCAGACAGATATTTTTTTTTTTTTCGATATTACTGAATTTAGACATGATTTTAAAGGGAAAAAAAGTCAAACAGGAACAATCAGTTTGACCTTTTCTTTCATTATCTGATAATTTTTGTGTTTCAAGCTTCTATTCACCTTAAAAGATAGGGTCATTTAAGACCTTTAGCTGAAAAAAATCAATGTGCTCAGAAAACTGAGGAATGGATCATGCTGCTATGACAAACACAGCTCTGTGTGCCTGAGCTTGTAGAGATTTATGGTTCAGGGAAGTTCTTTATTTCCTTGCCAGTCCTATCACAGCTCCTTCATCTGTTGCTGCTTGGCCTCAGTCTTTGCTTAGGCTACTAATTTTACAGGTTGGCAAAAAATAATTTCCTTTTTTCCTCTTGGCATTGTTTTCCTCAGGGGAAAAAGAAACAAAAACTTTCTAATGGGTGTATTATTTCTTGATCCTATGGAAAAAAAAAAATAAAAATCAATCATCATCATAGTTATCTTAAAGCCTGAAATTTAATCAAGAAATCTCAAGCCATCTATCCTCATATAGTTATAGCAGTGGAGGGTAATGTCTGTATCATTGCTACCTGGCCAGTGGCAATCAAGATTGCTGGTGACAGCATCCCTTTGCTGTCAGCTTGAATGACAATAATGTATCATTTGCTGTATCTTGGTAGAATAGCAAAGTGTATTTATTGCAAAAAAACAGAAAGAGGACAGATTATTTCATGGTTTTGTGTTGTTTTTTTTTTTTTCCCAGGCACTAAAGGTCCTGTTTATCATAATCCATAATAGGGAAAGTAGAGTGCCTATGGGTGCTTTTATGTTCCTGTTTTAATCTTCCTGGCCATTCAGACACATTAATTACTGAGTCTCCCAGATGTTGTGTATGGCTCAGAGGACAGATTCAAAGCACCCAGTTTTGTGAGGTAATTAAATGTTAAAGTAATGGATATTCATAGAGTCATGCAATGTTTTTGATTAGAAAGGACCTTAAGATCATCCAGTTCCAAACCTCTGCCATGAGCAGGGATGCCTCACACTAGACCACGTTGCCCAAGGCTCTGTCCAACCTGGCCTTGAAAACTGCCAGGGATGGAGCATTTATCACTTCCCTGGGCAACCTGTTCAAGTGCCTCACCAACCTTACAGTAAAGAACTTCTTCCTTATATCTAACCTGAACTTCCCCTGCCTAAGTTTCAACCCATTACCCCTCATCCTGTCGCTACAATACCTGATGAAGAGTTTCTCTCCAGCATCCTTTTAAGCCCCCTTCAGATACTGGAAGGCTGCTATGAGGTCTCCAAGCAGCCTTCTCTTGTCCAAGCTGAACAATCCTATTTTTACAAGCTAAAAAAGAAGACTGTTCATAGATATGATAGTTTGAGATAGACTTTAAAAATAAATTGAGTGAGAAAGTTCTAAGGGAGGCTTTTAGGACAGCTGTTTTACAAAATTTTCAGACAGGAGAATCCTCTGGAAGTATTTTCATGAAGATGAGTGGCATTAAATAACACTGATGAATGCAATAGAAAACCTATTAGCAGAAAGTTCCTTGACAAATAAGATGAGAAATGTCTAGTTTCCTATTTCTTCTACAAATGCAAATGAAAGCCCAACATACCTGCATACTGGAAGCATCTCTCCTATTGCCCGTCTCCCACTTATCCTACTTTCAAAGTCTATATTTTGCTGTCTTATCTGCCTATTTTTCTTGTAGAAGAATCTGTGTAATAAAATTCAATATGATATGAAAAAAAATTGTAAAAGGCATGAGGTGTTGCAATAGTGGCATGTTATTATCATGGTAAATCAGGCTTGGGCTAATCCAAGCAGATAGGCCTACTTTCCTGAGACTTGTAGCAAATGTTATTTTCAATTGTGCTTCCCAGAAGATGAGAAGAGCAAAACCCCCAGAGATCCTCGGCTGGCGAATCAGTGTCTTGCCTGCTGGCTTGTTTGTTTACTTGCTTTTTATTCTGGGGGAAGGAGAGACGTTTAAATTGAATTAAACACAAATTACTCTAAAAGTGACACTGATCCTTTTTCTTGACTTAAATAAGGGGCAGCTCATCACTGACATGTCTGCTCTGAAGCAGAAAAGAAATAGGAGAAATTAATGGCTTTCTTAGCCATAGGATGGTGGTACCAGGTAGGGTCAGATCTGAAGTAAACTGAAATTTCAGTGAGGAACTCCAGTTGTATTCTATACTGGGGTATTGCAAGGCACATCTTCTAATACCATTAGATAAATAGGACTGATAAACCAACTGTACATGTTGGGTATAAGCAGAAAAAATAATGAATGTGCCAACATGGAAATAGAAACAGCAGCTATGCTGATTCTATTGGTCACATGTAAGCAGTGTACCTTACCAGAATGCATAGTGCCAAAATCACCTACCCCTCTTGTCTCAGTAGCTGTGGACATTTAAGTGTATACACTTTTCTGTTTCCAAGACAGCCAGCCCTTTATCATGAAGTAATTTGGTAAGCTTTTGTATAGATGTAATCAACAGAAACCCCACAATTCCATTCTGCCTAGTACGCTACCAAACATTGACAGAAAAAGTAGAATTCAATCCTCATTAAATTTGCAAGGGCAGAGTGGAACATAGGTTTGAAATTTCAGTGGAACCTTAATTATTTTACTGTGTGCCTTGGGCTACCTGTGAGGGCCTGCCAGCTGACTACCTGTTAGTCCACCTTTTGTCCTGAATCCAGCTGTGTACCTGACATCAAGAAGGATAAGTCCTCTTTGATTAAATCTATCAGCCATGTTGAAATGTTTGTCAGTGACAGAGAATTACTTGGAAGGTGTTCTTCCTCTAGCTGGGTAAGGGAAAAACTTTCTGAATTCATCTGGTTTGACTACACAATTTACTAGCTCTTTAATGCATCCTCCCTTGGATTACTCCTTCTCTAACAGTAAGAGCAATCATATTTATCCTACAGATCACTGTCAAGCACTAGCACAGACTCAGTTTTTCCATTTTTACCAAAGCAGGTCCCCTCCTGCCCCAGTGGGAGCTGAAGCTGACTGTGATGACCTTCACAGCTGGGATGAGCATCCTTCTTGTTTTGAAGAATTAGAGATATCTGAAGCTTAATGCTGTTGGTCTTTCTCAACAAAAGAATGACTTACATCAACAGCTAAATCATCCTCCGCTTGAATCCCGCCTTAGCACATTGGCATGGTGTCACAAAACGATGTTGAGATAGACTTACATGCACTGTTTTATTTGTGGGTTCTTTGGCTAGTCGCATACATTGACTTCAGGGCTGCCATAAAGAAAAAAAATGCTGATGATGATTTTTCACCATGCTTTTCCCATAAGCCTGGATGCTTTTCCTCAGGACCTCTCATGACTGTTCCCACTATTAGCACTGACTGGAGAATGTTTTGACAAGCTGCAAGTGCTGCCCAATCATCTGTTGTCAATCTTCCTGCGTACACATTATTAAGTAATACCTTCTGGCTATTTAAATTACTGTTATCCACATTGTTATTCACACAAAGTCTTTGTTTATCTTGTTTATCTTGTAAACTAAAAGCTTCAAAACAAGGACTAGGAAAAAGTGGGTAAAAGAGGCAGTTCCATGCAGATGGCAATTGCTTCTCATTAGAAGCCTGACATAATGATAATACTGGGGTTTGCAGGTGTGAGGTGGTGAGAATAAGAGCACAGCAACAGCATGAGAACTATAATGAAAAGAGTCAGACTACAGTGCTGCAAACAGAAGACCCTTAGCATTTAAAAGGTTAAGACACTGAGCAAGAATGATGTTCATGCCCAGAGGAAAGTAGGTTTCACATGTGCTGATTATCTTAGTTGCAAGACAACTGAGAATTTCAATGGCAAATGTCAAGAAACTTCTCCCACCTGTTTGCCAAACCCTTCATTTTCTTTTAGCTGTTCTGCACTGAATGCACTTAGAAAGTATTAAAAGATGAGTACATCCTGGGCCACTTGAAGAAATGGATACTTGACCTAAATCCTGCTATTAACTAAGCTGGTCTTCTCAGAGGTGGAAATGCTGCTCTGCATCTACATTCTTCATTCATGGCTTTGGATCCTTGAAGATCATAAATGAATTCAGGAAATATACCAGAACCAGAAAACCCCCACATTTCTCTCAGAAAAGGCACATTAAGGAAAGCTACAGCAGGATCAGAACATTGTGCACTGACACTACGGCAAGCCACAAACGTGAATAGGAAAATAACCATCGTTTCCTGCCTCCAAAGCTTGCTGTCCCTGTAGCAGATGGCTGAGCGCATGCACCATTGGACTGGCACTTTCTAATAATTTTTCTCTCCATCCAGGTTATAGCAAATAATAGTTATTTCAGCCCTTTTAACATGTATGGTTTTGCAGAAGAAAGAGCTCCAAGGTATCTTTACAGAGATCCTTTATAGTTCTAATAATCCAAGTGAAAAAGTGTTTTCAATGGCTTTTGGGGCCATTGCCAGAATCCTCACAAACTGCAAGAGCAAGGACAAAGATGGTGTGGAATTTGTGAAGATTGCCAGGGTTTCAGCCCTTCTCTGCTGATGGAAAGCACAGCACAGAGTGATGGTTTTAGTAGGTATTGTTAAAGCTTTAAGGGACTAGTCTAAGTGTGTGTATGTCTGTGCAAGCAGAATAAAAACAGAAGCAATATCTGATTCTGTGGAGTACTGAAAGCATACTTTAGAAGAGCAATTCAGTCATTTCATCTTTCCAGAGCATGGCTTTTCCATTTACCTTTCTGACAGATACCCCAGCAACAAACACCAACAATAACAATTGCCTTCTGCCATAGTAACAACCAAACACTCCTATGCATGCTGACCCTGAACAGAATAAATAAATACAGAAAGACTTGTTCCATAAAACAAAAATTGATCTTATAAGGTTGAATGCAAACCACATATGGAGTTTGTGCAGCCTCTACTCTTTTTGCTATAAATGAGGTGTTGCTGAAATTGATGGAATTACAGTAGCATGAAATCAGCACAAAAGTAATATCAAGCCTTAAGCGTGTAATCCATAATACACTAAGGATGGCATTTCTATTTAGAATCACAAGCTACATAACTATATGGCATCATATGCAAACCTGGTACCATTCAGAGATGCGCCTGGTGCAACATGACATATTGATATCCAACTCAAAAGTCAAACGTTTTCTTTCATCACACTGCTCATGCCAGCATTTTCAAAATGTTTTGGAAATTTTATCTAATTAAAGCCTTGCAGTGCAGTAGGTAAATGTGATCATCACGACTTGTAGTGATGGGAAAACTGAGACACACATGTTTAATGAGTTGCCCAAACGAGGTCACCTTGGGAGCTCCAGATACCCCATAGTATAAGCAGATAAATCTCAGGAGAATGAAAGCGAAGAACTGTTTAGATAAGAGGTTAATATTACTTTATTTGATTGTAGGTGAATTTGAAGTTGTTTTAATTCTATACGACTGAAATAGACTTACTCTGGCTGCAGTGCTCACAAGACCATGACTTTTCAAAGCCTCTTCATCAGTAGAAACACTTACTAAAATCTACATTTTGCCAAATTAAAAACTGTTCTCCTTCTGTCAGTGATTTGCCAGTGCTGTGACCACTCTGTAAAATTGATGAAGCCCTTCCCTATGGTGTATTTCACAGGAGTGGCACAAAAAATGATGCGCTGCACTTAAAATATTTCTATATTTGCTCAGAGCTGTGAATGTGAAAGATAAATTCCTAATAGAAGGCTAATGCCTCACTAGCATGGTCTCACTGCTGCTGAATGTGCAGGAGCAGAGTCCTGGCGTGATCAAAGTAAGTTGACTTGGCCATTCATGCCATGATTCTGAAGAACACAAATACTTGCTAGCTCCTCAAGTCTCCCAAGACTGCGGAGTCTCACACTTTCAGGCTGTTGTATTTCCCATATCAATGGATGAAGGAATGAAGAAATCATTCCAGGTGCTCATTTCTGACTTCCAGGTGCTCAGGTCATTAAGAGTAACTCCCTTAAGAAAAGACAGAATGGCTAAGCAGACTTCATGGGGCCAGCAGGCTGCTTCTCTGAAACTGGTGCAGAAGAGGAATGATAAAGAGGAACACAAGGCCCATTGTGGTCCTTTATTATTCATTCTCCTAGGTTTCAATTCTCAACTGGCAGTAAACTGTATTGTAATTGTACATTGAGACTCATCCTGGAATACTTGCTTGAGTCCTTTTGTTTCACAGACCTGCACAAAGACTGTAAAGACTTTTTGGGGTGGACTTCAAATGACAGCCAGGAATGCAGGAAAAACAGCTATAAGCAACTTGCAAGGAAAACCTGTGCAAGCACCTTGGTTTTAACTGTCTGTAAGTAAGGATAAAATCTTTCACCATGATCACCTCAGGAGTATGATTTTGGGACTCCACAGCACCAGTACCATGCTCAGAGGGATAAAAGAGGCTTCATTTCTCCACAAAGTGCTGTGAAATTTCCCAAAGTGCCCTACCGCACCACATCTTGGAAGTATGCCCAAATGGAGGGTTCTTTCAAAACTAGAAGGGAGAAAACACAGCAAACAACCTTCATTTAAAAACTGTGAAGGACTTGAGTGATTTCCAGTCTTCTGCATGACCATAATTTCCAGCCCCAGGGAAAGTACTAGTACCTTACAATATTTGAAGGGTTTGGGGTTTTTTTGCTTGTTTTGGTTTTGTTCCTACAATAACCTGTAGCCCAAAATTTATAGCACATATACAATCCTAGGAATTTTGCTCCTCACCAGTCTGATAATTCTCTATTTTTCCATGTTGAGCAACACCTGGAAATATTATCTGACTTTTTAGACCCGGTCAAGGGATATCTCAGAAGTCCACTATCTTCCTTAAGGAAAGTTGCCAGGAAATCTATGGGCAACCAAAAAATAATTGTCTCTCAAGAGATACCAGCAAATCCTTTATGGAAAAACCATTCCCACTGTCTGCAGAAATACTAATGATTAATTCAGAAAGAATTGCTTTGATTTCCTTTGTCTCAGGGGCTGAACACCAAGAATGTAAACAAGAACAAGGGAAACAAAATTGTTATGCTACCTCCCCTTTTCTACCATAACAGTCCTTCTAAATAATCCTCATGTTCCCTGTAAAGACATCTTGAATATTACTACTGGAGAAATCTCTCTTCTCAACACCTTCCTTAATCTGAAAACTGTTGGCAGGATGAAATATTAGACCATATCACTTGAGAACATAAAAAGCAACATGAAATTATAATTGTTCTTATTGCAGATTTACACTGCACATTCTAGTTTATGAAAACCAACTTGGGACAAAAGAGAGAAGTGGATTTTTCTCAGCATGGTAGGAAATGATTGAAAACAAACATAGTTCTTTCTCTTTCACATCTAAATATCATCTATACCTGCCTAATCTTTTCCACATCTAAATATCATCTATACTTGCCTAAGAGTAGATAAAATGAGCAAAAACATATTTATTTCAATTATGGTGTCTGATCCTGTGGTTGCATGTAATATAGATTCACATCATACATAAATCATACATATCACATCATACACCTCCCATATGAAGAGAGGCTGAGAAAGTTGGAGCTGTTCAGCCTGGAGAAGAGAAGGCTGCGTGGAGACCTCATAGCAGCCTTCCAGTATCTGAAGGGGGCCTATAGGGATGCTGGGGTGGGACTCTTCATCAGGGACTGTAGTGATAGGACAGGGGGTAATGGGTTAAAACTTAAACAGGAGGAGTTTAGATTGGCTGTAAGGAAGAAGTTCTTTACTGTAAGGGTGGTGAGGCACTGGAATGGGTTGCCCAAGGAAGTTGTGAATGCTCCATCCCTGGCAGTGTTCAAGGCCAGGTTGGACAGAGCCTTGGGTGACATGGATAAGTGTAAGGTGTACCTGCCCATGGCAAGGGGGTTGGAACTAGATGATCTTAAGGTCCTTTCCAACCCTAACTATTCTATGATTCTATGATTCTACAAATAATGCACAACCAATTACATATACTCTCCTGTTCCTCTGTTGCAGCACAGTTAAGAGCTGCAGCATGGGAATTTTTATATCTCTCGTCAATCAATTTTGCTAAAAAAAAGACAAAAAAGAATATTTTCTTTGGGAGGTAGAGAAATTCTTCATTGAATTTTGATTGAATTTGCTGGACAGTTTTGATTTTAAGTGTCAAGAGAGATACAAATCAGGAGCAAAAGAAAAAGAACAAAAAGGCAGAATACAATACCCTTCTCCAGCTTCTTTATCTTCACTCTTGGCTAGTGAGCAAGTAGTTTGATAAAGCCCTATCACTGTCTTTCTTACCACCATCCTGTTTCTGCCCTGCTCTCTTGTGTTCCACACCTTTACTTAAGTCTTAATGTCTATTATCTTCTTATTTTAGAGATTCCTAAAATAAGCACAAAATATAAATCTGTTGAGCAGGTAAATCAGGAAAATGAAAGCAGAAGGCAGGCATGAACCTTTGCCCCTAATTCTTCTTTTCTTGTTTTTTTTCTACCATTCTTTTAAATTCCTGAAGACATTTTTTTTCTTCTGATGTCCATCCTTAGAAAAACGCTACAGGCTATATGCATCATCCATTCTACAGATTGCATCTTGACTCTCATTTTATAAAAGTTGAAATTAAATGTCTTGAATGAAGTCTTTCCATTCTTGGAGTCTAACAGTCATGATTTTCTGTTTCAGGTGTTTAAACTTAATTTCAGGCAGGTGTGTAACCTCTTTCCTCTGCCATACATTAATTGCACAAAGTCAAAGAATAGCTCAATCATAAAGAGTCTATGAAACATGCAAAGACTGAGAATAAAACCCTCCAAGAACGAGAAAGCCTAGAGCTCAGTAGAGAAGAATTTATAGGACACACAGAAAAGGTGCTGGGCTATACCCATAATAATGCAAACAAATCTGGCAACAGCAAGAAGTGTGGAGTCATTCTAGTAACAGAGGTCTGGTCTTCAAGGAGTGATTTTGACGTCTTCTTTGGGTCAGTTTTCATCTCTTCACCCTTAGAATTCTCCACCTATACCATTCCTAGTGCAACCACTGAGGAGAAAGCAGCAGCATGCTCAGTTTTATCTCATTTTGGGGAAATACAGGCAAATTAACAATATCACCAAACAGTGTCTTTTAGATTCCACAATCACAAAAGACTTAATGTTCACAGACTGAAGCATATCCAAGTCTGGCATTATAATCCAAATTGCATGCTGCTGGACTATCAATACACTGGAATTATGAGAATCATAATTTTTAAAAATATATCTAGAAAAATCAGGGGCAAAATGTTTCCATCCCAATCCCACTCAGGTGGGCTTGCAGTCTCATTGCAAAAACTTGAGATGGTCAGATAGTTTAGAAAATACCTGAAAACACAAAAAGTTTGAAATGCATATGACAAAGGGAGTTTCATAGCTTAAAACCTTTAAAATCACATAAATTTGAATTAGTCAATACAACTGTAATGAAAATTGCAAGGTCTTCAGAGCTAGACCTTGGATGCATGCCTGTTGAACTCACTCATCTTAATAGTTTGTGACACTATTTCCCTGAGTCCTGAGCAATGCATTTTGAGGATGATCCTTAGGAAGCCCTTTTCAGATGACAGAAGAGTTCAATCACGTCTCTTCTGAAATCTAGATAAAACCATCAGCTCATTGCTCCAAATCCTGTACCCTAATTGAAACCCTCTGGAACGCTCCCCCCCCCCCCCCCCCCCCCCCCGGAAGGGCTAAGTAGGGGCCATTTGCACATAATCGGTGTGGAGGCCAGAGAGTAGCTGTAAAACTGAAGGCAAGTACAGAGTTAATTTACAGGGCACAGTGACCTAAATCAAAAAACTTAACTTACTTTGCAGAAGATATTTGAAGGTGGTTGTTATGGACTTCCCAGTTAATATTTTTTCCTTTGACAGCCCTGGGAAATAATGTCTATAATTTCATCTCTGTCATTTATGAAGTTGACAGACACCAATGAGCATAATTCTCAGAAAAAAAAAAATCTGCTCTTGCTTCTTAGCGTTTTTTATGTTAATAAGATCAAATAATTAATAGCAGAACCCTCTTCAAGTTTCCTACCAGACAGTTAGAATCATACACTCTTAGAACAGTTAGGGTTGGAAGGGACCTTAAGATCATCTAGTTCCAACCCTCCTGCCATGGGCAGGGACACATCACACTAAGCCATGCCACCCAAGGCTCTGTACAACCTGGCCTTGAACATCGCCGGGGTGGAGCATTCACAACTTCCTTGGGCACCCATTCCAGTGCCTCGCCACCCTTATAGTAAAGAACTACTACAGTAAAGAACCTCTTCCTTATATCCAATCTAAACTTCCCCTGTTTAAGTCTTAGCCCATTACCCCTTGTCCTATCACTACAGTCCCTAATGAAGAGTCCCTCCCCAGCATCCTTGTAGGCCCACTTCAGATACTGGAAGGCTGCTATGAGGTCTCCATGCAGCCTTCTCTTCTCCAGGCTGAACAGCCCCAACTTTCTCAGCCTGTCTTCATACGGGAGGTGCTCCAGTCCCCTGATCATCCTCATGGCCCTCCTCTGGACTTGTTCCAACAGTTCCATGTCCTTTTTATGTTGAGGACACCAGAACTGCACACAATACTCAAGGTGAGGTCTCACAAGAGCAGAGTAGAGGGGCAGAATCACCTCCTTCGACCTGCTGGTCACACTCCTTTTGATGCAGCCCAGGATACGGTTGGCTTTCTGGGCTGCAAGCACACACTGAAGCCGGCTCATGTTCATTTTCTCATGGACCAACACCCCCAAGTCCTTCTCCGCAGGGCTGCTCTGAATCTTTTCTCTGCCCAACCTGTAGCTGTGCCTGGGATTGCTCCGACCAGTTGTGTTGCTCACTCCTGTTTTCTTCTGCATAGATAGAAATTGAAACCAGTACATGTACTGACCAGCCTTTGAGAAGGGAAAAAGTGCCTTTAACCTCCTCCTTCATTGTATCTAGAGAATCCTTTGCGATGGGGCTGCCAGCCATCACTCCAGGCCATATAACAGTTTGTTTCTCATCTCTATTGCACTCACAACTCTCTAGCTTAAAAACCCATGCAGGGGTTTTGCAGCATTTACTGAATGTGATTTTAGTCTTATTTTTAATGACAGTGGTTACAATAAACCCCTTTTAAAGATAAACACTGATGTCTTCCAATGGAGGTTTTTCAGTTACCTTCCAGCCAGTCTCTCTTGGACAGGTCCATGATCTGTGCCTACTCACTTGTGAAACTCAGGCCTTGGAATTAAGCTGCAACCAGTATTACAAATTTTTACATCTGCAAACAGTAGCCTGAACTGTGGTATGAAGTGCTTTTGTATATAAGGAAGTAGACAGGTATCTCCTTCCAGGCCGTGAAATCAAGGTTGGCATACATGTAGCACAGCAAATATACTTCTAAAGGTCTGTATCATTAGAATACAAGATAGCCTTAGAAGTAATTAACTGTTTATCACATAGCAACAGAGGTTATTATAGAGCACCAGTTCCACCATAAGCATTCATACAGGCTTCCTGAAATCTCAGCTTGTAAGCCCACACAAAAAAGAAAGTGACCTTGAGGTCAGAAGCAAATTGCTATTATACATCACCAAGGACAGCATGTCAAGTACTATATTTATGTGTGAAGTGGAAAGGAATTAATGAACACAAGTAGAATTCAGACAGTGTATGCTCTCTGAAGCAATACAAATGAATGTTGTCTTGCAATAGTTATTGAGCCAGATCTATTCAGATAGGAATTATGAACATATTAACATGTTAACTAATTTGTTAACCATCATGACTATAAAGTGCATAACAAAAAGTCTGCATTATTTTCTCTTAGGTTTTCAACAAGCTTCTCATTTTCCAAACAAATTCTCAATTGTTCTACGAATTGCCAAGAGATTGTTCATCTCTCTTCGGCATTATATACAGTGCTTAAAATTTGGACTGATAATACAATTTCTATATTTATACAACATGTACCTGAGTATTGTGCATGAAGCTGAGATAAATAATTCATTCCTGAATGCTCAATTGTCAGTACTTGTGGCACCCAGTCATTAATGCCTGGATAGTTTGACCACCTTTTTTTTTTCTTCCGGATAATCTGTTCTTTATTGCAGGGCAAATTCTATCTCTCTTGCCGATACTGGTAGAGTTTTCTACACAGATAAGGCTAGTCAGTATCAGTGGTAAACAAGGAAAATTCAGCAGAAGACAAGAAAAAGAAGAGACAGCCTCAAGAGGAATAAACATTGTCAGAAACATCATATCAAACTCTGAAACCAAACTATCTTAGAATCTGGAAAAAAAAAACATTTACAGACTTAGGAGCCTACTTTCAAAAGGTATAGTACAGAGTCTTGTCTCTAGAGCTGTTTCAAAGAGAGCACATTTTATCAATAGAAAGAAAAATAGAATCATAGAATTACAGAATAGTTAAGGTTGGAAAAGACCTTAAGATCATCTAGTTTCAACCCTCCTGCCATGGTCAGGGACACCTCACACTAAGCCATGCCACCCAAGGCTCTGTCCAACCTGGCCTTGAACACTGCCAGGGATGGAGCATTCACAACTTCTCTGGGCAACCCATTCAGTGCCTCACCACCCTTACAGTAAAGAATTTCTTCCTTATATCCAGTCTAAGCTTCCCCTGTTTAAGTTTTAACCCATTACCCCTTGTCCTATCACTACATCCCTAATGAAGGGTCCCTCTCCAGCATCCCTATAGCCCCCCTTCAGATACTGGAAGGCTGCTATGAGGTCTCCATGCAGCCTTCTCTTCTCCAGCCTGAACAGCCCCAACTTTCTCAGCCTGTCTTCATACGGGAGGTGCTCCAGCCCTCTTAATATTCTCCTGGCCTCCTCTGGACTTGTTCCAACAGTTCCATATCCTTTTTATGTTGAGGACACCAGAACTGCACACAATACTCCAGGTGAGGTCTCACAAGAGCAGAGCAGAGGGGCAGGATCACTTCCTTCGACCTGCTGGTCACGCTCCTTTTGATGCAGCCCAGGATACAGTTGGCTTTCTGGGCTGCGAGCACACACTGAAGCTGGCTCATGTTCACTTTCTCATTGACCAGCACCCCCAAGTCCTTCTCCACAGGGCTGCTCTGAATCTCTTCTCTTCCCAACCTGTAGCTGTGCCTGGGATTGCTCCAACCCAGGTGTAGGACCCTGCACTTGGCATGGTTAAACCTCATGAGGTTGGCATCAGCCCCCCTCACAAGTGTGTCAAGGTCCCTCTGGATGGCATTCCTTCCCTCCAGCGTATCAACCGAACCACACAGCTTGGTGTCATCGGCAAACTTGCTGAGGGCGCACTCAATCCCACTGTCCATGTCAGTGACAAAGATGTTGAACAAGACCGGTCCCAACACCGATCCCTGAGGGACACCACTCATTACTGGTCTCCAGCCGGACATTGAGCCATTGACCACAACTCTTTGTGTGTGGCCATGCAGCCAGTTCTTTATCCACTGAGTGGTCCATCTATCAAATTGATGTCTCTCCAATTTAGAGACAAGGATGTCGTGTGGGACAGTGTCGAATGCTTTACACAAGTCCAGGTAGATGACATCAACTGCTCTACCCCTGTCCATCAGTTCTGTAGCCCCATCATAGAAGGCCACCAAATTGGTCAGGCAGGATTTCCCCTTAGTGAAGCCATCCTGGCTGTCAACAAGCACCTTGTTGTCTTTCATGTGCTTTAGCATGCCTTCCAGGAGAATCTGCTCCAAGATTTTGCCAGGCAGAGGTGAAACAGACTGGTCTGTAGTTCCCCGGGTCATCCATTTTCCCCTTCTTGAAAATGGGGTTATATTTCCCTTTTTCCATTTGTCAGGAACTTCACCTGATGGCCATGAGTTTTCAGATACAGTGGACAGTGGCTTAGCAATTTCATTCACCAGCTAACAGGCTGGCAAATAAATACTGTACAGGCCTGTGCAGGTGCAGGCAAAGTGCAAAACTGATTTTGTTTTTTTTTTTCCACTGGGAAGTGAGAACTTTTAGCCAAAGCTAAATCACCAGTCTGATTCCAGGGCAAGCCATCAGTAGAGAAGAAAGCTCTGTTTTAAAAGTGCAGTGGTGAGTACCATGCAATATCGAGCCGTTTGTGAAGATGTTATTATAGTGTCCCTCTGATTCCCTGTTTCCTCAGCTGCAACTGCTTGTTTTAGTAAGATAAACATGTAGCACTAACATTTATGCTGAGATAAGTAAAAATCTATGCTGTGCTTTTGTGAAATGATGTGTGAAAAATCAAAAGACCAAGTTTGTAGTTTCATATGAAGCATAAGTGAGATTGGTACGTAATGTCATCAGAAAGACAGGCATAAAAAAAAAAGCCCAGACACACTATAACAAATTTCCTCAGGAACAGTGAAGCAGTAGATGTTTTGGAAGAAAAGAATACAGTATGCTTTTGAGATTCCAGTGAAAAATGTTGAGACTGAAGCCATCCACAGGCAAAGAAACATCATCAAATATCATGTTGACACCTCACACCCCTGAATGTGAGACGAACTGGTCCAGCTGACTTGAACCTTTTGTGCAGCTCTGGAAGTATTTGTACATTGTGTGATAAGTTTACGAGAAAAAGAGAAATACTGGAATAATCATCTAGTGCCTGCCTTAACTTCCAGAGATTTACCTTCATGCACATCTGAGGTAATGAAGCGTGAGCTCAAAAGGTTAGCTTTCATACAAGTCAGCATGGAAGCCAAGAAGGAAACTTCATGTTTGAAACCATACTTTTTAGAGCAGGTTTTTTTTTACGTATGTTCCAAGGAAACAAAAAAAACACAGTTTAATATTGTCATGAAGATTATAAAGAATTGATACAAGTGAAGACGTATCAAATTCAGTTCCCCTGCATACACTGTCAAGTATAAGCAGTGCTTCTGTTTGTTACCAGATATTTCATCCCCTGGATATGGACAAATATGACTTTTGTGAGACATTTTTCCTAAGGCAGGGAAAAGCGAAATCAGTCCTTCAACAGACTGTAAAAAAATCAGTAATTCTCACAAATCTGACACTCATGGAGCTTTAAAAGAACTAAATAAACTAAAATTGTTATTGACTTATTCATGACTTCCATGATTCCTAAAGTATAGTGCTGCTACGTACATGGTTCCAAGTATTCTGCCAATAAAAATTCACCTATTAATGAAGAACTTTTCCAAAGATTCACATACCTTTTGTCCTCTCAGGAATTATATTTGCTGGGTGATGTTTCATGAAGTGTTCACTTCTTCTGTAATTTTAATAGGAACCTTCTGAGTTTTCTTTGAAAAAAACTGGAAAGAGCAATGCTACCCTAACCTTTTGGCACCTGAACGTTTAATTAAAAGTCTTCCCTATCTCTCAACAAAACATTAGCTTTGGCAAATACCCCAGCATAGTCAGCAAATCATAAAGAAAATATCCTACTGCAGACTTCTGTTTACTTAAACTACAAGGGCAAACCTCACAGCCTCGATTATGCTTGGGTTTCAGTGATTTTTTACTCTTTACACAGCTGCAAAAAGTCTCTATCTGAGCTGTTGTATCTGATTAGGTTATACATTTCCCCAGCTGCCATAAACAGAGCACGCATAGTTGATAATTTGATGGAAATGGAATCATCCTCTGCTTTAGTCCCCTGTCATCAATATCATCAATGACCCTGAATAAAGCCCTGGAGTCTGAGTGATTATTAACTTCTGTGACTGTTGATGCATTGCTGAATGATCTCTGCTGTCAGTTTTAAATTCATGCTTAATCTTGCTTCATGCTGTTTAAGGATGGGTGCCAATTACCATAAAAGACTATGGACAGTTTACTACTCTCGTGGTTATAGCTTTGTTTGATGGTAAGCCCTATATGAGTCAACAGTTTGCCCTGGTTGGCCAAAAGGACCAACCATATCCATTAAGCACAGTGTTAGCCATGAAGCTAGACAGTTGAAAGAAGTAATTGTTCCACTACACTCAGCACTGGTGTGGTCTTAGCTTGAGTACTTTGTGCAGTTTTGGGCTCTTCTCTCTTGTGTCCAGTGATAGGATGTGAGGGAATGACTTCAAACCGCATTGGGAAAGCTCAGATTGAATACTGGCTAAAAGTTCTTCACTGAGAGGGTAGTCAAGCACTATAATAAGGTCTACAGGGAAGTGGTCATGGCCCCTGCCTATCAGTGTTCAAGAAGTTTGAACAACACTCTTAGATGCATGGTTTCACTTCCAGGTTGTCCTGTCTGGAGTCGGAGTTGAACTCGATGATCCTCATGGGTCCGTTCTTACTCAGGGTATTCTGTGATATTCTAACTTTATTCCAGCAAAACCCTCTGTTTTGATTGTGTAGTGATGGCAAGATCTCAGCCAGTTTTTTTGTCCTCCTGAACTAATTGCAAGTTTATCTCCATTTCAGCTGCAAAACCAAGAACAACAAGTGAATTGATGAAAGTATCTTCATATTATCTTTCTATGCAATCTGGTAGATCAGGTTGAACTTGTGTACCATTGTAAATCATCACTGGCAGACACATTGGTGTAAATCATTTGGAAACCTACCAGGATCAGTGGCATAGATTTTGCATAAAAACTGTATCCATGAGGGTCACAGTCTATGCCATTGTAGTAAGAAAGACGTCTAAACTCAGAAACTACTCTGAAGAGATCTGACTTCCCTCTGTGCACTAAATGTTAGTTAGTATCCTTCATCTATAATTGCCTGTGAGAATGTCCCATTTGCAGATGGAGGAACTTGAGTAGCAAGACTCTCAAAGCTGGATAGGCGCATTCAGAGTCACATAGCATCCTTAGCAGAAGTCAGTAGATGTTTTATTAGAACAATTACCCCTTTGTAGTATTTTCCATTACACGGAAGTGTGGCATGTAAGGCGTTAAATTATTTTGTCCCCCACACTTCTCACCTAACTTTAAGAAAGTTTTTGAACTGCAAGTACAATTTTTCCATTATGCTGAGTCTTTCCTACAATAAAGACTTACGCTAATAACAAAAGAAGACTCAAGGGAGAATGGTTCCTATAGGCTAATCATAACCTCAGGGAATTGGCATATCTATCTTGCATTTTGATATGCACCACATATGCAATTATCTCACTCCAGCTGCACAATTTATTGTGCCTGTTAATGAAGGACTAATACATATGCAGAATTACAGTTAAATCCAGAAGCAGAACCACATGCAATTAAAGAGCAGAAACATTTACAGATAATAATTGAACTAACCAAAATACACTGTTCTGTATAGCTGGAGACCTCATATATGCAGTGAACATTTATAATACTGCTTGCATACGTAAGGTTACAGGATCAGGTCCTGATTAACCAACTTGAAGCACCAAGTCTAGCAGTACGCAGAAGTTGCAATTTAATGAAGTATCAGTTATAAACTGACAATTTTAAATGGATTAGATGGTCAGATTCACAATAAAAATTCCCTCTGGGAAGAACCTTGGCCTATTTAATTCAGAGGCATGGAAACAATTTAATTGTAAAATAACTTTACACACAGAATTCATTGGATAAATTATTTCTGACATATTTTCTTCAAAATAGTAAAAGTTGGGATTTTTTTTAAACCTAGATGATTACAAGACCTGAAAAAGTCCCGAAGTATGATTGTAGTATAAATTAAAAACAGCTTCAGAAATCAATACGTTGCTTTATAAAATAAACAAAAGTATGCAAAGTTACTGTGAGCATCACTGCTACTGCCTTCTCTACCTCCAACCCCTTCCTTGCCTTTCAAATTTCCTTGGTCCAATTCTGCTACCACTTCTGTTCTCCTCTCTTCCATCCTTCCAGGGATGACCTGCATGCTTCCCTATAACTTCCACATCTTTGCTAAAATGACGAAGTAAATATGATTTTTTTCCCAGCTATTGATGACATGAGGAAAAATAATCTAAATTCATGAAATGTACTAACTCTAGTCTGCATGAACTGGCACACATACGTACACAGGCACAAATATTTGTATATGAACTGAGAATTTCAAAGCCAGGAAACTGATTCAAAAACTTTGCAGGACCTGAAATGTCAGTTATGTTGCTTTGGCACAGAGTGTTTCAAATACCTCTACTGGAAAGAAAGAAATAAAAACCTAAAATGTTCCTCATGTTAATGACTATTTACAGAAGTCAACATCTGCTTTTGTTGATACACAAAGAAAGTTCTTTGGACCACATCATTTACCTGAAAAATTAGCACAGTCCATGTTGCTCAAATGGATTTTCTGTGTGTAAAAACATGAGCAATTTATTGTATAAATAAAGATTCAGTAATCTCAAACTGCCATTTATTTATTTATTTATTTATTTATTTATTTATTTTTACGTGGCTCATTTATCAGAGACTTCTGGGCTGTAATAGATTTCATAGACTACATTTGCAGACTTCATAGACTCTAAGATTATCCCAAACTACATGGCATGACATGCAATAGGAACAAGCTTTGCAAAATCTATGGCATTTGATGTTTTTCACTTCAAACCATCCTTCATCCTGGAAATGAATGTGAATAGATGTCAGCAGTCCTTCACAACATAGTATTCAAACAGAATCCTAAAACCTTACACATTTTGATTGAATCCTCTGTACGCAGCAATTTTCATACATAATATTTCAGCAAGTTACCTCTTTCAGTTGCCCAACACAAGTGCATGGTGCTCACTTGCATAAGAAATCTGCTCATGTTTGTTGAATTATTTAAGACACCACATCTTTAAGAGTTGGGGAAATGCAGAAGACAATAGTATTCTGTGCAAATCTGATACCTAGGAAAGCCATTCTTAGAGTGCTATACATAAACAGGTAGGTACATGTTTAAACTTATTCTATTTGAAAAGATACTAAGGGCAGTACCAAGAGGCAGCAGATTGAATGAAGAGCATCTTCTTAGTCCCATACAACAATTAAGAAAAAAAAAGCAAGATAAAAAGTACTTCAAAGTTGGTCTATGGCATTGATTTTCAAACTGTCTTTTCTGGGCACTCATTTAGCATATGAAACACATAGGCTCACATCCATCCTCCTCTTGAATAGAGGAACTTCGTATATCTTGACTGGAAGAACTCCATATGTCTTGACTAGAGGAACTCCATATGTCTTGTCCCTCTGGCTCCATCCAAAGTACTACAGATTGTTTTGAGTTGATGAAATAGGTAGTAAAAGTTCCTCATTTCTACCACTGGAAGTGTTACAGTGGTAGAAAAAAACTCAACTTAAGCAGGAAAAGGAGAGTGAGCATGATTCTCAGTCCAACTGGAAGAATCCTGGTCTCCAGTTTCTTTCACAGACTGGTTTATTTGCCTGATTCAATGTTTCTTCGTGTCAATTACAAAACTGGTTCACTGCCTTGGCTTTGTTTACACAGCATTGTTAGGCTTCCATTGCTTTACTGTAGGCAGATCTGGCCTCATTAACACCCTCATTGTTCATGTTGGCAAGTGGTTAAAGTTCACTTTTTGTTAAATTTATTAGTCTGCTCAACCAACTGTAAAAAACTGAAGAGCAAAGGCTATACCAAAAGATATTATGGAAATTAATAAAAAGCAAAGCAATACAATGACTATCATTTCAGCCCATCTCCAACTATCCAGAAAGGAAATTGCATTTAAATCTACATTTGAGATGTCAGTGCTTTACCTGCAAAACCTGAGAGACTTACCAAAAAGTTAAAAACTCTGAAAGCTCCTAACCATAATGGTTTAAAATCTAATGGAAACAAACAATGAAAAACTCCTCTGGAAGCCAGTACAGTGAATTTCAAATGCTTGTACAGCTTCACAAACCAGAAAGAAAAAGCCAAAAAGAATTTCATAAGCCAGAAAGAAGCTATACCTTCCAAATGGAAGGTAATGTTGATGGAAGCTGATGGTTTATCGCTGGGAAAGAACAATGTCTGTGCATGTAAATTCCTAATGTCTACAAAATTTTCAACCTGTACCCCTTTGCTAGTACTTTCTGCAGCAGTGTTCATGCATGGTATCCTCTGGTTTATAAGGTGTTGAAGGGCAAGAGAAAAACCAAACAAAACAAAATAAAACAAAACAAAAACCTTGTGGAGGTTAATATCTTTTGCCTAAACCTTTCCAGAAGAAAATCCTGCCGCTTCAGAATTCTAGTCTTTCCCATCTTTGGAAAATAGGTAGCTTAGGGGAAGTTCGCATTTGCAGTTCTCCGCGTTTGAATGCTAGCACTGCAGAAATCCACAAACATACCCACCATGGCCACTGTCAGGCTGACATATCAACTTGTCAGTTCAAACTGGCCGAATGTGAGGTAACACCAGGCTATCAGAGCTGGTTTCAGGCAACATGAGAAGTCTGCATCTTGTGCAGCAGGACCTGATACATTAAAACCATAAATGGGCTCAAAAGTAGGGTAGGACTCATGACATAGGATCGCACAGGACAAACTACAGGCAATGAATCGACAAAGTGAAATAGAGCATAGTGAAGAAATACCTGAACCAGAAAAGACCTGCAACAGCAAATGACAGCATTGCAACTGAACTCCTTGCAGACTTTAACAATGTAGATCTGGACACACATTCACTAGCATGTCAGTATTGGGATACATTCAACTATATGTAGTGCTGATGGATTCATTACCTCAGATCTCCATTAGCTCAAGCATCTCCCTGTGTAGACACAGGTGGAGAGATTAAACATCAATTTAGTCTTGCCTTCAGACATACAACTCTTGTTTCTTTTATGAAACTGTGGGAATAGTAAAGCAAATTCAGGGGACAGAAAATCACTCAGAGGAATAATTATAGCAACTTTCACCTCAACAGCTAGGTCACTGGTTCAGAATCATTCAAATCGCTTGTGACTGAAAGTCATTACTAGTTGACTCCACTCAATGAGCTTGTGCTTCAGGTCAGAGTAATAATTACTGCAGGACTAAAACTGCCATTAGTGTCTCCATTAGCAAGGAGAGAAAGAAACAGAGAGAAAAAAGAAGTAGCAGCCTCTGTCTCATCAGTGCTGCTTCCCAGTCAAGGATGAGTGGAGAAAATACTGTTGAGGCCTGATTTAGCTGCCCAAACAAAGTGCTCTTTGAAATACTCCCAGATATGCTAACTGGTCTGCACCTGCATCTCCAAAAGGACACAGGTCTCCCTTGGTCTTACCTGTCACATCTAGCAGTGCTATGTAGATATGATGACTAACCTATACCATTTTGGATCTAGCACTAGATGCCCATCTGGGGACAGCCAAGTCCAGTCTCTCTCCAATACTTCCAAGTAGATACTCCAGCCTCAAAAACTATTGAGTTAATAGTAAACTTACTATTAAACTCTTGTATTTTCCCCATTTTTGTCTTCATCCCACACAGACATTGGGAAATATTGTAAGAAAATTTGTGTGGAGAAATAATGAAAACTAGATACCCAGCAGACACCCACCTGGAGATTAGTTATAACCTGAATGCTGCCAGACTGTTTGTCACCAGCATTTTACCTACATTTAGGGTGGGTTTTATTTTTCTATAGAAACGTAATATCTAAAATCTCAATAGCATAGAAATAAACTGAAGAAGCTGAGCTGAGAAGCTGTCGTAGAAAGAGAAGTCAGGCTATGTGTAAGGTTTACAACAGCTCTGTGTGGCTGGACATGCTGACAGCTCTCTGGTACATGAACTACAGCATAATACAGCTTGAGCTAGGATGTTAAACCCACTGCTTTGTCACGTGAACAATAGACACAGATAAGGTCAGGTTAAAAATATACAAATTTAGTTGCATCAAGTGAAAGGAAATTCATGGTAGAAAACAAAACCTTTAAGAGAAGATATGTTTCTCATATTCTCCGAAGGATCCCTGTGAAAATGCCAAATATTAATAATCATGAATCCAGAGAGCTGTGAAGGGAGAGCAGTGTTTTAAAAACAGTGGCAAATGCCTGAATACTGTGTTAAAGATTTATTATAGAGCATCTTTTTTTTCTAGCAGTTTCTGGTAGTTTTTAAGAATATATTTGCTTATATGACTGAATTTTATACCAAGATACCCTCGTAATAACATGTACTCTTACAATAGCATGGACTTATTAACATTCCATATTTAAGAGATCAGTTGATGTACAATTGGTTCTTTTCACATTCTAACAGTTTTCCTAATGGTTGCTAGTTTAATTTGTCTGTCTCTTTTAAAATATCCCTCTCAAATATTTATCTCTCTCTTTAAGCAGAGCGTTTTAATCCAACACCAACTCTTTAGATTTTAAGAGGTTATTACGACACATAAAACAGATGGTCTCACTTCAGCTCCCAGTATACATAAAATTAGTCAAACAAAACACTACATAATCACTACCAAAACATGTGGTTCAGTCAGTAATCTTTGCTCAGAAACATCCTGGGACTAATTTAGCATGAACAATGCAATTTTTTCTTTCACCCTACTCTTATCTCTGTAGGTCACACAGCAGCAGAAGGCAGAATTGCAAGATGAAGTTCACCCTCTCTGCCTCCCTCTGTCCCTCACTTATATTTCATTCAAGATTGTCTCCACTTCCAAGATAACAATTGCTTTCAGAGACTGGGAAATCTATTTTCAGAATTTATATTGCCTTTTGGAATTACAGAAGCACATAAATCTTGCCACAGTGGTGGAAGCAAAAACTTCAAAGCAATATAGACATAGTATTGGAAACCTGAGATAATTTCAGGGTCTTCCTCACAATAAAGATGATTCTTTTCTGTTTCTATATGAGAAGAAAAAAAAAATGCCTGTGGGAGAGTGTAAATTTACTGCTTGGCCTGCTATTAGGAAAGAGAGCACATCTGTTCTTCCAGGGAATGAATTCAAGCACTGAGAATGAATTCAAGCACTGAGAATTGGCGCAGTTGGTTGCTCCCTCACTCCCTGAATTTGCTTTGGGACACTGGGCAATCACTACCTTCAAGACAATGCCTAGGCACATTTCAAGGGATAATTTTCTCCAAGAACCATACAACATAGATGTAAAGATGACATACACTGGTTTTGGCACCTTCCATTATTCAATGCTGCCTTCCATCAGTACCCCAGAGGGTTTTGCACCCTTAGGATTTTTATGCCACATCCCAGGGCAGACAAAATATACCCTTAGCTTCATGATGTCGAAATATCACACTGAAGAGCTGCAGTTCAGCCCTCATGTTACTTCAGCTGCTTTGAACTGGAAAAAGCAGACCAACTAATTATTGTGTTTGAGGGTCACAGGAGAGTCATAATAAATCCAAAGTACTCCTGAAAAGTACTCCAAGTGCAACACAGGAAGAAAGCAGATGCCTGTGCTACGGGCTGGCAGTGGCATAGAAAGCTGGCAGTGCAGCATGGCATGGGAATGATCTTCGCCCTGTCACCTTCAGCAGCATGGGCACAACCAAGGCAAGACAGAGTCTGCCTCAGGACTCTCATCTTGCCCCTTTCTGGAGAGGTGGTTGCTGAAGCCACCAGCAACTGCATAAACGAGTGTTCAGTGGGCTACTGATCACTCGGTCTCCCTGGCACATAGTAAAGGCAGTCAGCTAAAATATTATTTATGATTTAACTAGTCTGATGTACATCTGGATAACTGTAAAACAGAACTGGGGCGGCATTCAGGGCTTGCAGCCCAAGCAGATGCAAAATCAGACTGTGATTCACCATTACTGTGTGATAGCATGTAATAGCTCTCAGAAGTTTCAGGCCACGAACCACACCTAAGCATAGCTTTTAAACATAAATTCTATGTTTAAAACTAAACTACTTGATGAGTTTTGAAGCATAATTCCTTTTTAACATAACTCCACCATAGTCTGTGAACAGTGTAAGACTGTAAAGGAAGACTGAATGTAACCTTTGATTTTCCTGACATAAGTCAAGAATTACAGCGTGAATCTGACATAAGAAAATCAAAGCAAAGACGAGCCCTAACATAACCAGTTTTAAAGAAAAACATTTTTGAAACACACATGCGTATGTTCTATTTACTCTTATTTTTCACAAGATTTTCTGAGTAAAAAGAATCCAAGGTTCATGTTGCTGGGGAAACTAAAATAATGGTGTAATCTTCCAAGAAAGTGTGAAACATAGAATTAACACCACCGAATTGAATTTAGTAACACACTGTGACATCAGACCTATCCTTAAATCAATACTTAATTTTCTCAGTCATCTTACAGATTAGTTGTAGCCATTATATCTCCAGGGAACTCCAACCACCCCATGAAGGGTCAGCCTGCTAAAGTAATATTTTGCAGGATCTTCTAGTCAACAGATGACCAAAAATTCTTTTAAGAGTCCATAACCTCAGCTTTCATAAATACTTTTTCATATATTCTGGAGACATCCCTGATGTTCTGTAGTAAATACAACAATCAGTTTTATTCACTTAAGCTCAGTGATACTTATGACATACTACACCTATTATTTCTAAACTTAGACTAAACATAACCCACTTTTGGAAGGCAACAGAATAATAATCACCGATGTGACCACATAAAAATAAGTTTCTATAACCACTGCTTTCTCAAAAAGCTAATTTCAAATGGGTGTTGGAATTGCACTTTCCATTATTCATAGCAAAATTCTGCTGCTTGAAGTTCTTCTATGTTTTATTTCAATCTAGTTTTTACTTGGAAATATCTCACAATCAGAAGCAAAATGAAATTAAGAAATTGGGTGTACCACAAGATACACTTTCAGCCTTGCCCTGGAAAAATCTGCTTGTGAAAAGTGATTGGCACAGCAGCAGAGATGCCACTCCTTGGATGATATTCTGCTGCTGCAGCGCACAGGCACACTGTGCATGGCAGAGACCACCATCACATACCAGGGGATCAGCAGATCACACCAGGTGGATTACCACCAAGCAGATGCTCATGTAAGGTTGCTTCTAGACCTGGGACCCACTAATTAACTGCACCAAATATTTAGGATACTTGAGCTAAGAAGTGTGGTAGCTTGATGCTACAGCTCAGCTCTCCGTTACCACACAAGGAGAGGTGCATCCACCATGTCACTTCCTACACAGGTGTGCACCAAAGAATCTATTCAGGCTGTGACCCAGTGCACAAGTCTTTCCTGCAAAGTTTCCACACTTTTAAGAGAATAGTGACAGTACAAAATGTGCTGGTGCTGAATGCACACAAAGGGACAATAAGCTTGGCCAAGGTGAGCTCCACAGTACCTTCAACTAAGCAACTTGGTGCTGGGAGTGGAATTTGCACTGCCTACAGCCCTTTCTGAATCTGACCAAAGCTGTGTCTTCTTCAGGGATTCTACAATTGCTAAATTATTCTTGCATAGGCAAACACAAGCAAACACCTCTCCAGAATGAATGCTTGTGCTGTAAGCACCAATAATTTCACTCTGTAAATAACACTGCAAACTGATGGAAGTAAGAATATACAATTATGTTATGTGATGGCAGAAGATATATTTTGTAGTTTAGCCTTTGCCTGTAGGCTGATTTTGTACATGGAACTAACCCACAGTTTATCACATTCTGTAATAGAAAAGGTAAAAAAGCTTGCAAGGAAGTTAACACCTGACATACAGATTTGGCCAACAGCAACCAGCCAGCAGAAAATTCTTAGGAACATATTTAAGACAGCATGTCAGAAGGAACATTCCCTTTTTATATTATACTTGGTTTCTAACAATCAGTGATTTATGAGCTGCCTGTTAGATACTTCAAGTGTAAACTTAACGTCTAGTGACAGATGTATTTGGTTCACAAACCCAAAAGTCAGGGATATAACAGAATGCTGCAGGGACCATTGATGGGCTTATATACAGTGATTGGCTCTGTACCTACTGGTATATCTCTGTTGGACAGGTGACGATACAGCCCGGCACAAGCAATCCAGGAGGTTCCTCGATTGTGTAGAAGACAACTTCCTTGTGCAAGTAATAGAGGAGCCGACAAGGAGAGGTGCCATGCTTGACCTCGTGCTCACCAACAGGGAAGGGCTGGTTGGAAATGTGACGCTCCAGGGCAGCCTTGGATGCAGCGATCATGAGATGGTCGAATTTGAGATCCTCAGGACAGTGAGAAGAGCGTGCAGCAAGCTCACTGCCCTGGACTTCAAAAGAGCAGACTTTGGCCTCTTCAGGAACCTGCTTCGGAAGGTTCCATGGGATACAGCCTTAGAGGGCAAGGGGGTCCAAGACTGTTGGTTGATATTCAAGGATCACCTGCTACAAGCTCAGGAGTGTTGCATCCCTAGAAGGAAGTGCAGCAGGAGGGCCAGGAGACCTCCTTGGACGGATAAGGAGCTCCTGAGGAAAATTCAAATGAAAAAAAGAGGCTTGTAAGAGGTGGAAGCAAGGCCAGGTGGCCTGGGAAGAGTACAGGGACGTTGTCCGGGAAGCTAGGGACCAGGTTAGGAAAGCTAAGGCCCAGTTGGAATTAAAGTTGGCTAGAGATGTTAAGGTAACAGGAAGGGATTCTATAGGCACGTAGCGAATAAAAGACAGACTAGGGACAATGTAGGCCCCCTCTGGAAACTATATCAGAAGGCCTGGCTATCCTGGATGTGGAGAAGGCTGAGGTTCTGAATGACTTCTTTGCCTCGATCTTCACTGGCAAATGCTCTGACCACAGCACCCAAGTCTTGGGAGGCAGACACAGGGACTGTGAGAATGAAGACCTTAGGCCCACTGTAGGAGAAGTTCTGGTTCGAGACCATCTTAAGAACCTGAATGTACACAAGTCCATGGGACCTGGTGAAACCCATCTGTGGGTCCTGAAGGAGCTGGCTAATGAAGTTGCGAAGCCACTGTCCATCATATTTGAAAAAACATGGCAGTCAGGTGAAGTTCCCAACGACTGGAAAAAGGGAAATATAACAGAGGAAGTCTAGATTGGCTATAAGGAAGAAATCCTTTACTGTAAGGGTGGTGAGGCACTGATGCAGGTTGCCCAGAGAAGATGTGAATGCTCCATCCCTAGCGGTGTTCAAGGCCAGGTTGGACAGAGCCCTGGGTGAGATGGTTTAGTGGGAGGTGTCCCTGCCCATGGCAGGAGGGCTGGAACTAGGTGATCTTAAGGTCCTTTCCAACCCTAACAATTCTATGATTCTATGATTTGTATGAACTATAAAATTACCATTGGGGAAAAAAAAAATGTAGTCTGAATTGTCAGTATAAAAAGATTTTGGTCCTCTATCAGTCTGGCAAGAAAAGGAAGATAGAAATAACAAAAGAGTATATGGTAGAAGAGATACACCAACATGCTGTATGCAAGAATGAAGTAAGATGGGAATCTTTTAGGAACAAAATATGTTTTATTTGATTAAAAATTATAGGCAAGGGAGATATTTAGTTCAATACCTGACATAAAGTGAGCTCCCAGACCTGAGAAATAAGAGGATATTTTTCTGGATTTCTTTCTACTATTGAAAATAGTTAAAAATGATCTGTAGAGCTTGCTGCCTTTGACTGCAAGAAGTGATTTAAATTACTCATGCTACATTTACTTTTTATATTCAATATTTAGCAAGCAATATTTAATAACCCTGAGAGTAGCTGGTGATATTGACACAACAGAGTGAAAAATTCAAGAGAGTTCCTACAGCCTCAGGAGTGTTCCTACAGCCTCAGGAGGCAGATACCAGTCCTGGAAAGAATTATGGATAATGCACATCATAAGTGAGCATGGAAAAGTTTTGAAAACTAAAACAGAGGATATCATGTGTAAGTGTTCGCATTCAGGTAAGTCTGGGCTGAGGGATATTCCTCTTTCATATGCCTGGAAAGTCACTTTAATGTTGGCAAAAACTTTGCCCCAGTGGAACTGTATCTAAATATTGTAGCTAAGGGATCTTTCTTAAATATTCATTGTTTGTTCAGCCAAAGCACTATTTACGGAGTTTATTGGAGGTTTGGTGCCTTTAAGAATTTGCTTTTCCCCAGCTATACTGTGTTGTATCTTGTGTGAAGTAAAGGAATAATCTGTACAGTGTCAATCTCAAACATTGGAACATTTAAAAGAAATTTAAAATCACGCAGCCCCACTATCATCCTGCCCTTAGAAGTCAAGACGCAAACTGTATAAATGATATTTGAGTAAATGATGGGTGTAGGTGCCCAATTCTCACACTGGCTTTTGGAAAGGAATCAATGTACACCTTGAAGTGCTAGGACTACTGCTTAACAGTAGTAACCTTGGGTCAAAAAGAACTGAGATCATATCCAGTTGTGCGGTCAAAGAAGAAATTGCTTTCTAATGTGGTTTATGTTTGAATTTTTAGATAATTCCTCTTTTAGTTGTCTTCTATTCATTTTTAAGCCTAGAAACAAATAGTACTGCACAGGAGAAGCAATTTAAACCCACCACATTAAGTAGTTTGCACTGAATTGTTGTAAGTCAATATTCTTTGTAGGTAATGGACTTTAAATGTTGATTTATTAGTTGAAAACATATTGCAAACTACTTAATGTGGTGCATTGACCCTGTGTGGATGCCAGGAGCCCACCAAAGCCACTCTATCTCTCTCCTCCCAAGCTAGACAGAGAAAAGAAAATATAACAAAAGGCTCATGGGAGAAGTCACTTGCCAATTACCATCATGGGCAACACAGTTTCAACTTGGGGAAATTAGTTTAATTTTTTACCAACCAAATAAGAGCAGGGTAATGAGAAATAAAACTAAATATTAAAACACCTTTCCCCACCCCTCCTTTCTTCCCAGGCTTAACTTCACTCCCAATTTCCTCTACCTCCTCCCATCCAGTGCAGTCTTCCTGTGGGGTTACAGCCTCCTTCAGGCTTCCCCCTGCTTTGGTGTGGGGTCCTCCCTGGACTACAGGCAGGTATCTGCTCCACTGTGGACCTCCATGGGCTGCAGGGGAACAGCCTGCCCCACCATGGTCTGCACCGCAGGCTGCAGGGAAACCTCTGCTCCGGTATCTGGAGCACCTTCTCCCTTCCTTCTGCACTGACTTTGGTGTCTGCAGAGTTGTTCTTAAATACTTTATCCCAGAGGCGCTACCACCATCATTGATGGGCTTGGTTTTGGACCTGGCTGGCATTGGCTGTCAGACATAGGGGAAGCTATGCTTCTATCAGCTTTTCACAGAAGACACCCCTGTAGCAGCCCCGCTACCAAAAGCTTGCCACACAAACCTAATACACTTGAAAAAAGGATGGGCAAAATTCATCTGTTCTACAGAAGATATGACTGGAAAAATGCCAGCCTGCACCAAGTCATTGAGGAGGGCTCATTACTGTAGTTAATATATGAACACAGCACATAGAAATGTATAAGAAATGCATTGCTTTAAGACAAGGGATTTTATCATGCTTTCATGCCCACATTGAGTAATGAGAGAGGCAAACTAATCAAAGGAACTAGAAAAGCATATATAAGTGTGCATTCTGTTTCGTTCAAACAGTATACTAAGCCCAAACCCCTAAGACTATGCCAGTGCAAACACAGAAATGTACCTCAACACTTTTCAGAGAAATAGGGCCAGTACAAACCATAACTTCTTCGTTCAACATTTTGACTGGGATAAAAATTCTTTGGTATTTCTGAAACCAGTTAGTTGACTCTCTTGTTTGAACTGCTGAAAGCAATGTACACAAACTCAACATCCACCTGGACATTTTCACATTGAAAAGACCTAATCGTATTAGTCATTCTGATATACTTTACTGCTTTTGGTTTTAGCTGAACACATTCCTGTTAGTTTTTCCATAGTGGAAATTAAAAACTCAAAAACCTCATCATAATAATAACTTGAGGCCACCTTTTGTTTATACGGTAATATGCATAATCTGGACTAATAGATTCCATGGCTGAAGGCCAAGGACTTTACCAGCCCTGGATATGGTTCTTACAGGTTATTATACTCAATGTTCAAATAAATATTGAAATATGAAAAGACAGAAGTGGAAGGAAAATTGCTTTCTTCCTTTACCTTCCTTCAGCCATGCCCTTTAGTCTCCTCATGTACTTTTTCTTTTTATACCATGTCCATTTTACAATACATTCTGCTCTTTTGTGTGCCATTTCCTTTTATTTTCATGGACTTTGGCAACCACTGAATAAGGAGTTTAGATGGTGTCTTTCAAAGTGAAAAACACTTTGAAAACCCAGAGCACTTTAGTTTTTTACTAGAACACGTAGATACTAATTGACAGTTGAGGTACTTGCATATTCACAGTAAAACTACTGTAGAAAAATTATTATGTGATTAGAAGAACTTGAGCATGGAGAGAGATGGGTTTGTCACTGAAGGTAGATAACATAAATCACCTAGTGCCAGTCCTTGCCAGATACAAGACACAACATATAACTAGGTCTGACTGCATGCCTGATTTTAGGAGGTCATCACTAGATGAGGTGAATCTCATCTCTGCTAAGAGTTCATTCCTGGCCTCCATTTTCTTGAGCTGTAACAAACACAGTCTCAAATTCTCCCACAGTACACAGTAAATGAAAAGCAGGTGACTCAGCTGAGTATGTTTAGCAGAACTGTCAAGGGGGTGGATAAGTTGGAAGCTGCCTAGAGAAGTGTTATCAAGCATGAGACAGCAATGGGCACTTTCAGGTGGGTATAATATGAAACAACTTTGAATGAATGTGGATTATGACAGCTGATGAAGGAGCTGAAACTCAGCTGGCAATTGTCCTCCTGATGATGATGTTAGCAGAAGTGCTCTCTGCTATAAGGTCACAAGCAGCACCGCAAGGATGAAGACAAAGGGTCTGGTAACACAGTGGGAAGAAATGTTAACCCATGGCACCAAGATGAAAATCACAGATGATTCTGTCACCATTATGCTCATTTTATCATCATATGACAAAAATCTGGCCCCAAAACCCATTCAGATCTGTAGTCCCTGTTCTTTCTCCAAAGGTTGGGGTGACAGTATTTCCAGTGGAATCAGAAAGTGGGTTCCTGTCCTCCCCAGACAGTGATTCAGTAGGCTTTCCAAGCTGAAGAGTGGTTTTGGATCCTTGTGACCCTTGGAGCATGTGGTGATACCCAGCTCAAATCTCTGGCAGCTGCAGGGCAAATGAAACTAAGTTTGAAAGTGATCATGAGCTGAAGAAAATTCTCACATGCAAACTGCACATTAAAAGGAAAACTTTTACCAGCTAGAAACTTCTCTAATTAAATCATTAAGTCAGGTGAAGTTCCCAATGACTGGAAAAAGGGAAATATAACCCCCATTTACAAGAAGGGGAAAACGGATGACCCACGGAATTACAGACCTGTCAGTCTCACCTCTGTGCCTGGCAAAATCTTGGAGCAGATTCTCCTGGAAGGCATGCTAAGGCACATGAAAATCAACAAGGAGCTTGGTGACAGCCAGCATGGCTTCACTAAGGGGAAGTCCTGCATGACCAATTTGGTGGCCTTCTATGATGGGGCTACAGAACTGATGGACAGGGGTAGAGCAGTTGACGTCATCTACCTGGACTTGTGCAAAGCGTTTGACACTGTCCCACACAACATCCTTGTCTCTAAATTGGAGAGACATCAATTTGATGAATGGACCACTCGGTGGATAAAGAACTGGCTGCATGGCTGCACACAAAGAGTTGTGGTCAATGTCTCAATGTCTGGCTGAAGATCAGCAACGAGTGGTGTCCCTCAGGGCTCAGTGTTGGGACCGGTCTTGTTCAACATCTTTGTCGCTGACATGGACAGTGGGATTGAGTGCGCCCTCAGCAAGTTTGCCGATGACACCAAGCTGTGTGGTTCGGTTGATACGCTGGAGGGAAGGAATGCCATCCAGAGGGACCCTGACACGCTTGTGAGGTGGGCTGATGCCAACCTCATGAGGTTTAACCATGCCAAGTGCAAGGTCCTACACCTGGGTCAGAGCAATCCCAGGCACAGCTACAGGTTGGGCAGAGAAGAGATTCAGAGCAGCCCTGCGGAGAAGGACTTGGGGGTGTCGGTCCATGAGAAAATGAACATGAGCCGGCTTCAGTGTGTGCTCGCAGCCCAGAAAGCCAACCGTATCCTGGGCTGCATCAAAAGGAGCGTGACCAGCAGGTTGAAGGAGGTGATCCTGCCCCTCTACTCTGCTCTTGTGAGACCTCACTTGGAGGACTGTATGCAGTTTTGGTTTCCCCAACTTAAGAAGGATATGGAACTGTTGGAACAAGTCCAGAGGAGGGCCACCAGGATGATCAGGGGACTGGATCACCTCCTGTATGAAGACAGGCTGAGGAAGTTGGGGCTGTTCAGGCTGGAGAAGAGAAGGCTGCGTGGAGACCTCATAGTAGCCTTCCAGTATCTGAAGATGGCCTACAAGGATGCTGGGGAGGGACTCTTCATTAGGGATGTAGTGATAGGACAAGGGGTAATGGGTTAAAACTTAAACAGGGGAAGTTTAGATTGGATATAAGGAGGAAATTCTTTCCTGTGAGGGTGCTGAGGCACTGGAACGGGTTGCCCAAGGAAGTTGTGAATGCTCCATCCCTGGTGGTGCTCAAGCCCAGGTTGGACAGAGCCTTGGGTCATATGGTTTAGTGTGAGGTTTCCCTGCCCATGGCAGGGGGATTGGAATTAGATGATCTTAAGGTCCTTTCCAACACTAACTATTCTATGATTCTATGATGATTTACCTAAGTTGGAGGCAGACTTTAATGACATGCTCTACTCCTCAACATTATTATAATTCCACTGAAAATTTGGCCGCTAGCCAGCCCAGTCTGCAGGTAGGAAAGATTTTCCTTTTCTCTTCTCTTTCCCTGTTTCACTTGCAGTACATCTGTATCCAGATTTATTCTACATCTCTTTCTCCACTTCCAGGGGACTGAAAAGCTCTCTGCAACTAACATTACTCATTCTACACATACACCTTGACAGGTGAGCTATAAAGTAAGACTCTCTTGTCAGAAAACTTCTGTTACCCACAGCTGTCCCACGTGTGAGTAAGCCTGTGCTTTTATCCTGTTTCCCTTCTGTTTGAGTGAGGAGCCTTATCCTGAACTGAGCACTTTCTGCCTGACCCAGATCCACCCACACCTAGAGCTGCAGTGTGCACACTATCCTACCAAAATACAGGGGCAATATGAGTGGAGTCACTGCAGTTTTGTCCACCCGTCACTCTAACCCTGCTAGTTTCCTGTTTCTCATTTTCCCTCTGGGTTTTCCACTTCTCCAAGTGCTGCTACTCGACCTGTGATGCTAATAGTGAAGAGCAGGCTCTCCTCGGAGGTCTGCACGCTCCCCAGGAAACCTGAAGTGAGGCAGTCAAACCTCCATCAGGGAGCAGGGCTTGTAAAGTAAAAGGCAGTTGCCAAGGCACTGGGATGATTTATATTTTAAGTTTCAACATGCACATGTATTTCAAAGTTCACTCTCTGGGTATTTCACCCACACAGGCAAGTATTCATGCAAAAAAGAGACTACCAGTTCTATTGTGTATAAATTCTACTTGAGTGATTCTCAGAGCTCAAGCTGAGGGCCAGCTCACATGCCTGGCAGACAAAGACATTTAACTTCTGGCAGTGGAGCAGTTATTTGTCTACAAAATCAATAATTTATAGGGGAAGGAGAGGCTGCATAAGACTAAAAGAAAACGAGTTAATTCTCTAAAATCAGAAGCAGCAGAAGCTCCGTGTGTGAAAACTCATCCTGGTTCTCATCTTTGAAAAGCTTTTTCTTCATATAAAAAACAATCCAGCTCAGAGCTACGAATGCCAGCAATTTGATTTTCAGTCTCATGTTCTGTTTGAAACTGCTTTGTTCATCACAATATGAAATTAAATAACATGAAAAATGAACAACTGCAGGCACAGAAAATACTGGCACATTGTGAACTAATGACCCAGATTTCAAATAGCTAAACTCTGAACAGTTGTCTCCAGGAGAATCCATGGAAGGAAAGGAAGGTAAGATAGTTAATGGCAGATACTTGGCCTATGTCTTATGCCATCCCAAAAACTACTCTCTTAACTCCTGCAAGCAATCCCAAATATCATTGGCTATGCTGCCAGATGGCAGTGATTCACAGAAACACAGTATTCACTTTCACAGCATCCTGGGCGGGAAAAGCATTACCTCCAAAGGGTCAGGCTCACACCCAAATATTTGTATGCACTTGAGCATGTTCATACAAGCTAGCTTCAGGCTACGCATTAAGACCAAAACAAAGAGAAACCCTTCAGTTTCAGAGGAACTGCTGTTGTAAGTACAGTGAGCAGATTTCTTTTTGTCTGAAGTGTCTTCTGTTTGCAGCAAGATACTTATGGTGACACAAATGGGCTAGGCACTAAACAGTATAAAAAGAAAGGCAAACAAAAGCTCACAGTTCAGAGAGAAAAACAAAGGGATGAAAGATAATTATACACAGAGACTCATGGTCTTAATCACTGTGTATGTTCTGGCTCCCATGATGCGGTTGTAGAAGAGGGCTATAAAACATCTGTCTCTATTTTTGCAAGTGGAAATTATTATATTATTATTGGTGATGCACCTTTTGTCCACCACTTCTGTCCAGATCTCACTCATGCACTCTGGAGAAGGGTGGTCTGGCGGTGAGGTATACAGCAGTACAGAAACCATTATGGCCAAAGCAATATGCTATAGCCTTGGCTGAAAAAATGACCTGGTGATCACTTGTAATATCTAACAAAGTTCCATTGTGTTAATGCTGCACTTCCTCCTAACAGCACCAAAGTCTAGTAAGTGCAAAAATAGTCCAAGGTCATCCTCAACTTATTTTGGCAAAACTTGGAATCCAAACTAAAACAGGGAAGAGAGAGACCTGTTATTTATGTACAATTCCCAGGTGATGACTGGCCCTGGCTTGATACTGCAGTGTTTAAAAAGCCTTAAATATGTAAAGCTTATTTCACATATTCATTAGAAGAGGCACTAATTCTGTTCCTCTGCTCCCCTTAGAGAAAGTCACCTGATGCCAGGTATTAAATTACATATAGTAGAAAGACACTTCTTAAGTTACCTAGCAAATGTCAGTGTACAAGGTAGATTTTCAGCAGTGGACCAGTATCATTACCTTACAGTTAATGCAGTTTTATACCAGTATGCTTTATTTGTCATATCTGAAAATACAAAAATTGCAGCTGCATGAGTCAATATAAATATTCAAACTGTTATTGCATTAACACAAGAGACAGTACCAGATTGCAAAGCTTAGCATAAAATCACAAATAACTAAATATGGTGTAGAGTGTTGCTTCTCCAAGCAATCAAAAACCTTGCATAACATTATAGTGCAGCTGGTAGTAGCTCATGCCATGTAATTTAAGTCTCCCTAATGGATAAGAAGAACTTCTAAGCAATTCCCTAATGAAATATCACTTTGGTTCCAACATTATCCTGAATAAGGTCTCTCTTAGGTTTTCCTCATTTTCAGGTGTATTCACGACAATTGAAGTAATGCTTCTGTACATTAATATATGCATTTTCACTTTCATCGTACAATGTAAAAAAAAGGGTGTTATTCCATTCCCCTGTGCAGCTGTGCACTGTATATTTTAGAAGGTCAAACACTGGAGGGTATGTGAATATTCATCAGCAAATTAATAGCTTACACATTCAGAGCAGTGCAAAAGAAAAGGACAATAAAACTTTCTCCATTACAGTGATTAGACAATACAAGTACACATGACTTGTTGTGTGAGGTGATACTGTCCCAGAAACAGCCTTATTACCTGTCACATTGATATCCAGAACCATAAAACTCTCATCTCCCCCTGTAATTTCTGACATGCTCAATAGCCCTAGTAATTGAACTACACTCCTAGGACTTCTTTAGCATGCTGAGATACCTTACCAGCTAACTACTGTCAATTAAAATCTGTAATGTGAATAGAAAAATCATGAATTAATCAATGGTGTATTAGATAAGTAACAAATTACAGAAAGAGAGCTTTGGTGCAGAAGCCAGAATCGCAACAGCAAATGTGACATATAATGTGTGCTAAAATAACGGTGTAAACAGCATCCTTAAAACTAGACTCCAGTATGTGTTCCCACACAGAAGATAAATCATGTGCATCTTCCTAGCATTCGGATGAGGAAAAAAATGCCCAGAGCTATGATAGCAGCTGAATGCTTCATTCTGTGAAGAATTAATATTTTCAGCAGCAGTAAGCAGCACTTTATGGAGATCAGATAAATCATTGCAATAAATATGAGCTACAGAAAAACAGACAATATTTTTTCCTAATTTATTCATTCATTCATCTATGCATAATATATAGAGATGCATTGATGTTAAAGCATATAAAAGATAAAAAGAAACAGACAGGTGTTTGGGGCTGTAGAGCTTTTGTTTTGTTTTGACCATTACGTTCTAACAGTAGATCCAAGATTAAATTCATTCTCATTTAACAAAAATATTATATGAAAACATTCTGTTGTGGAATGAAACATAAATGTTAGATTAATTGTCTCACCAAGCTATTATGTATCCTCTTTGAAAAACATGTTGAAGACATACACTATTCACAGAATACCCTGGAGATCAATGTGTTATGCTTAAGCAGTAATGAATTTTATGCTGGCCACTGCAGTACCAGTCAGTTAAGTATTTTCTTAGTTAGACCCTTGAGAATTTAGCAAGTAATTAATGATCATGAAAAATGAGAAGATTCATTACAGGTAATACTCACTTTTCCAAGATATGTCATTATCCAGGCTTGTCATAAAGCAGCACCTATTATATTAAAAATGTATGCACTAAGGACTAGAGGCTTAGGAAATAAATCTACAGAGGGACTGGAACATTGAAATATGAAATGCTGTAACACCCACATCTCACAAGCCCAGGACAGTAATGCAGTAGTCTGCCTATGCCCAGGTGCTTTTCAGAGGAGAAATAATAGAAGAGCAAGCTGCCTGAAAACAAGAAACAAACAGGATTAGACGTAGCAATTCAAGTTAGTTACAAGAGGTGATGAAGAGGATAATGGATCTAAGCATCCTCAGCAATACTCTAAATATAAATAGGAGCAAGTGCTTGAATTCAGGTCCGAGAGCATTTTATAGACTGGAGCAGCTACAACAGAAGAAACCAGTTCCTGTCTCTACACTGCCAAACAAGTTGTGACGTTCAGGAAAAATTCAGTCTGTTCATATTTACTTAACGCTAACCTCTACCCACTCCACCTCCCCTTGTGAAAACAGTACTTGGTCATATTAGGCAGACAAGATAGCTAGTACTCTTCCTACAAGTGCCCCAACATTACACCCTTGAGTCCAGACTACTTATGTGGAAAATGGGGACACCAGGCAGCAGGAAGAAGAGGACACATCACAGCTTCTCTTTCCTTCTCTTCCTTCCTCTCTCCCACTCTCCCTTCTTCTCTCTCTTCCTTCTTTCCCTTTGAAATAAGCTGATCTGATTTTATAACTGGGGAACTTAAGAGGCATGTTTATTGCTTATGCGATGCTATCATTCTTACATTTGATACAGTCTTGGCACACAAGAAAAAAAACTCAAATTGGTTAAAATGCAAAAAAGCCACTTTCTTGCACTACAGGTGATGAAACAAAAAATATTGAAAATCCAAGAAAAGAAAGTAAAACTTTATAAGCAGTAGCTGTTTTCTTAAAATCAGTCTACCTCCTTGCAGGGTTGAAGTGACAAAAACCCACAAAACACTATTTGTCTGGAAGGCAATGCCTCCCATACATACAAAGCAACATAAAATGTAATTTGGTAGTTCAAGTAAAAGTCTGGTTTCAGTCAGGGAAATGACTCTTGGAGAATGGCATTCATTGCTTCCTCCACTGCTGTCATGCTGACACTCAAAAATCTGAACCATCATTCAACCCATGTGTTCTGCTGTGCTGGTCTGTACAGAGCCCCTGGGTTCAGTGAGAGCTGAGCTAGATTTAGCCAAGTGCATGAAGTGGTGCACTAAGAGCGATTAGTCCCTGAGCTGCTTGTCTCCTGTTCGATGCTTTCTTGAAAATTATACAAACAAGGTAATGCTCAGTATAAACAGTTCCTAAGAAATCAACTCAGTCTGGCAAACTCTTTCATGTTGTGCTTCAGTTACATCAAAGGAATACTATCATGGAGTTAATACAGTCACCTTCACAGAAACACCCTGATAGTCTGACTTCAAATGGAGAAGATCATGAGCCCCTTTCTCTAGAGAGATGAAAAGATATTCCCGTGAAAATCAAGGCACTGATTTGAAGAAATCTCTGTAACCAGTCTAGATGTTACATGTTCAGTCGATGAAGCAGGCAAAAACTTACAAAGATCAATAACAACTACCAGAAATTTAGGAAATGCATGGCAAGCATCTCACTTGGTTGCTCATAATTCCCTGAACATATTCACAAGCTGTTATATATTGGCCAGCAGTATGCTGTACTCCCAGTAGCGCTCGCTGAGATAACAGTCTTTGTTCCTAAAGGCAGCATCACTGGTGGAAAACAGACCCAGACCACTTATCTATACAGCAAATAAGTATGAGGAGATTAATCCAAAAGCCACTCTTCTGAGAAGGGCAGTATAGGTGGGGACTAAGCCAGCAATCAAGCAGACCTCACTGATTGCCATGCCCTCCCCAGTGGGCACCATGCCACAGGGTCTCAGACAGAGGGCAGAACCAGGGGACAGTAACAGGGTCCATTGACAGACAGGGCAAGTGATTAGACAGTACTGGGATCCAGTTGGGATATCACATCAGGAGTGGCAGAAGACAAGGCTGGGCAAAGGCACATTTGCAGCACAGCTCAGGGCAGGGCTGGATGCCCAGGGCTGAGTCAAAATTGGGCTCCTAAACAGTGGGAAGGGGAATGCATAGGCAGGCATATAAGGAGAGGCTGTTCAGGGTGTCTTGGTTTAAGCCCAGCCGGCAACCCAGAATCACACAGCTGCTCGCTCACAGCGCCCCCTTCCTCACCCTGCTCACAGAGGGATGGGAAGGAAAATCAAAAGAATGTAACTCCCACGGGTTGAGATAAGGACAGCCCAGTAACTAAGGTATAACACAAATCACTGCTGCTGCCACCAATGATAATAATGATAAGGGAAATAACAAGGGAAGAGAATACAAGCACTCACCACCCACCACTGATACCCAGCCCAACCGAGCAGTGATCTCGCCCTTCCGGGTAACTGCCCCCAGTTTATATACTGGGCATGACGTGCTGTGCTATGGAATACCTCTTTGGCTAGTTTGGGTCAGGTGTCCTGTCTCTGCTTCCTGCCGGCTTCCCCTCCTCCCTGGCAGAGCATGAGACTCAGAAAGTCCTTGGTCAGAGTAAACATTACTGAGCAGCAACTAAAAACATCGGTGTTATCAGTGCTGTTCCCAGGCTGAGAGTCAAAAACACAGCACTGCACCAGCTACTAAAAAGGAGAGAAATGACTGCTACTGCTGAACCCAGGATGCAGGGCAATTTGGACCTATGGGTACACTCACGCACCTGACCAGAACTATGTTTGATGTTACATAGAGGTTGTGGCTTTGAAAATTAAATTTCCTTGGTAGCTTCCAGCTTTCTGCTGTTTCTTGCTAAAAGGCTAACAGAGTTACAGGAAATGTATGCAAGGCATGAAAATTAAAAACAGACTACAGCTCATATGCTCTTGCAAAATCTGATAAGTAAGAGACAAGTGGCTAGTGTAAGTTGCTGCTTTGCTTTTTTTACCTCCTTTAATTCTATATCTATAATGAAAATCTACATACAGAAAACTTGGGAAATCCTACCGCTAATTTTCAACAGCAAGTTTATATATGCTTATATTTTTTATAGTTGAAAGTACCCTTGCTATAGCTAGTTTGAAAGGTGATCAAGGTTTTAGAAGGAACCAGGACCTAACAAAAACTGGTTGGCCCAAGGCAGAGCACGGATCCTAGAAGGAAGCATTTGGTTTTAGTAGAGAAAGACATGACCTGTTTGATTTTTTATTTTATGTATCTCCTATGATCATTTTTATCTGTAAGAGGGTGGAATGATACTTCAACATGTCATATTTATTGGCTTTCTGAAAAAATTGGTATGCATAGTGTCTTTGTTTAGACTTGTCTACTGGTCTGAAAAGAGGCAGTGGATTGCCCTTCCACCCTCTACATATCTCTTACCCTGAAGTCTTTCTTACCCTTTGCTGCCAGAAATAATTACAGCCTTTCTAGCTGTGAAAAAATGTATGCATTAACAAAGACCCTGCCTATCTTGTAAAAAGCACAACAGCTAGATCCATGTTACAGCCTTAGTTTTGACCCATAAATCTCTGTCAAGGTTCCTGTGTAGAAGAGAGGACACAGACTCTTCATCACCTTCACATCTTTACTTCATTTTCTTCACTTCAGTGGCTCTCCACCACCATTTATTTTGTCAAATGTATTTCATTATTGCCATTCTGAGTAGATGCATTGATAAACTCATTGCTTACATCTGTTTACAACCTTTCTGATCAATAAGTATAGTTGATGTGGGTATTCATTGCCAGCCAGAGATAGGATACATTAGAATAGAGAATATAAATGCCTCTAATAAATTGCCTTGCAAACAGGAGTAATCTTGGAAACAGCATTAGGAAACCATTTTCTTCTGTTTCTATAGAATGTCCCCGTGTTGTGTGTCAAAAAGGGGGAAAACGTGAAACAGTGCAAAGCCATACATTTAAACTGTAATTTCATTAAAAGGAATCACAAGGGTGCATAAGATGTAGGCCACAAAAGGAGATTAGGAAAAAGTGATTTGTGAAAAATTAATTCTTTTCATTATCCTGCAGCTACATGAAACAATATATTTTAATTGACTGGATCTGAGAACTTACTTAGATTTCTCCTCTTCTCCTCTCCTTTTAATTGCAGTGTCATCACTCTTACATGAGGCCAAAGATGGCAGGGTACCAGAACAGCTATGAAGGAAATACTTTACTTACATGTGTTGTGAATAGGCTTCAGCCGCTGCTGACTCCTCTGTTCCAAGTTGTACAGTAAGAGTTCTCACCCACGAGATTTGTAATAAGCACCATGGGGGCCATTTTGAGGTCACAGGAAACCTAAAATATACCAAAAACTGAAGCACAGCAAGCTACAGGTTCCTTAAGGAAACAAGAATCAAAGAAATGAGAGAAAATATTTTTGAGGGACCATTCCACCAACTAAAACTAAAAGTTTTTCTTCAAAATTAAGAAGTGGAGAGACAAGTAAACAAGTATATTTCAAATGAGTTGGGCAAGCTTGTGTTGAAAAGGGGTCTGTATTGTGTGGAAGCCTGAATCTCTGATCCACAGCAAGGATCGTAATTTCTATGTGAAAAGTCAAGAGAGGGAATGCTCTAAGTCCTGGCAATTGCAATTTTATTGAATAAAACATTGAAGTAAATACTATTATTTTCAATTGTCCCTAAGCTTTCTTATTTCATGAGTTACAGAAGAAGTATGTTTCCTGATTAATGCAATATAAAGAGTCAGTTATTCTATATTTAAGTAGATTTACATTTGAAGGTGTCACTTTCAGGTTTCACCCTCAGCCAGCCACAGAGATACAAGCAGCATTCACCTTTCTGAGCTACCATTTCAAATCTTTCCCTGCCTCATATTACAGGTGGCTCAACTTTTTTATTATCACAAATTGTCATTTTGTCATAATTCTCATTAATACGTCTTTATTAGTGATAGTAAAATACTGTAGGGAACATTAAAGGAGATGTCAAGGAAACTTAAAGCACTGTGAATGTGGGAACTGGAAAGGAGATAAGGGGTACCCTACAGAGGTAGGCACAGGAACTTGCAGAGATGTGTATGCTTCTGTGGAAGGGATGTAGGGTGCAAATCTCTACCAAAGACTTAATTTTTCTGTTGTCCAGCTACTTATTGGACAACTTTTCTGTAACCAGCAAAGACACATCCAAAAGTTCACTCAGAGGTTGTCTGGTATCCATTAGCTGTTGAAATGTAATATTGGTACTCTTTTAAATCGATTTTTCTTTAAATTGAGCTCTTTTCTGATATCAATTGTTAAATAGGATGGGTGGAATTTCCATTGAAGAACTAAGCTAACTCCATGTCTAAGTTCCCAGCTGCACCACTGATTTTAAGTATCCTGTGAGTAGGTAGACCAAGCTTCACTGGTCTACCAGTGAAGGAATTGGTTTAAATTGCGCCTTTTTCCCCATGTAGATGGAGAAAAATATGTTAGCATAAGCTCTTGTATAAAATAAAATATAATCAAAGAGATCCCATTGGATTAAAACATATAACTTATCCCGCATGTAAACCACAGCATAGTTAAGTTTGAGGTGACATAACATTGCATTAGGCCCATATTAGCCAAGCCTGATACAGGTCAACCTCACTCAGAATTAAACCTTATGTAGACATTTTAAAAGCCCAATGATAATGCTTGGCAAATCAGTGTGTGTTTTGAAAAAGAAAAGAAAAGCATTTCAAGTAAATTTTAAGCATTATGTTCTCATTTCCCTCAATGAAGTCCGAAGCGAAAAAAGCACCTAAGGTAACAAAAAAGTTTTCATCAAACCCAACCAAAGCGTTTTCTTTCCATTTATTCTTTACCATCTTTTTTAAGGTTATTACTAGTATTAATGAAAATAAATTTTGTTAAATGCAGTAGTGAAACACGGTTTTAGAATACGTAATTGAAACAACACTTTGAAAACACCAGAACAAAGCATTTTTTTTCCGAAAGAAATCTCCCTTTCACAATCACTTTCAATCAAGCCAAATCTGTGATCTTCCTGCAAAAGAATTGTCCCTCTGAGAAATGGCCCCTACCTGCACTCTTCAGCACTCTTAGCTGGGCTGGAGAGAAGGAGATCTGCTGAGCCTTCACGGGGAAGCGGGTGACATCAGGGTCTGTGTGAGCTCTTCCCACCATGAAGAGGGGGCAGTGAAGTGATTTAGTTCTAGACCAAGATTGTGCTGGAGGATCAAGTGAGCATAACCTGCCCCTGACCACATAGTTCTACATACACGTGCGTTTGTGTATACGTACATGTGCATGCTTGCACATACATCCTCACATATATATAATCTGTAAGCACACACATGTACTTGCACATACATGAGTGCTATTTCTTTAGCCTTATTTGCAACCAGGACCATGACACAAGAATATAGTGCCAGGAAACATAGTGTTATCTGAGAATAAAGTCCTACTACCAATAGACGCAGCAGAAGTAGATTATCTTGCTTAAGTTTCCATGGTAAACTACATTAATGAAAAATGCCTCATTTCTGAATTGCACCACAAGAGAGCAATTGTAATGGAAGTAACAATGAGATATGTAGGTGATAATATTCTTCCTCCTCAATGTAGCAGAATGGGAGGAGCATATCCCTGTTGTGCAGTAAATGCCAATAGGTGTTGCCAAAGCGTTTATTGTTCTAAAGCCCTCAGGAAATTTGGGTAAAAACTAAAGCCAGTTTTTCTATTGGATCATTCAGGGAAATGAATGTTCATTATAACAGAGAAATGAAACAATGCAAGGCCATTTTAAATTTAAATATATTTTAGCAAGTAGAGCAAGGACTGCCACATTATTCTCTCGGTAGGGTGTGAGCTACTGTATCAGTTAGCATCTGTTCTTTGTAATTCCTCCAGTCAGAATGTGATGATTTAGTAACTACACAAAATGCCGTACTTCTGCAAATTATCATTTTTCCTGAGGTGTTTGTTTCTAATTCGTATACAGTAGATGGCACTGGTGGAATAAGAAGTTATGATACATGGCAACTGGTAGAAGTTCTACAGCTTCCCATATGTTCAGTCAGGTTTTGAATGTCTGCAAGGATGGAGACCCCCACAAACCACCTGGACAACCTGTCCCAGTATCTAACCAGCTTTACAGGAAACTAGTGTTTTCTTACGTTTATATGGAATTTTCTCTATTTCTGTTTGTGTCCATTGTCTCTTGTCTTGCCACTGGACACCACAGAATAGATCCTGGGTCCCTCTTCTTTGCACCCTCTCTTCACGTATTTATACCTGTTGATAAGATTCCCCCCTTGAACCTTCTCTTCTCCAACCTGAACCATCCCAGTTGTCTTAGCTTCTTCTTAGGTGTCAGATGCTCCAACCCCATAATCATCCTTGAGGTCTTTTGCTGGAATAACTTCAGTATGTCCATGTCTCTTGTACTGCACAGCCCAGAACTGGACCCAGCACTCCAGAAGCTCACTAGAGGAGAATGATTACCTTTTTTGATATGCTGGCAATGTTTTTCCTAATGTAGTCCATGGGTGTTTGGCTTTCATTGCTGCAAGAGTATATTGTCTGTCAGGATCCGAGGTTCTTTCCTGCAAAGAACTTTGCATTTGCCTTTGTTGAACTTCATGAGGTTCCTGTTTGCCCATTTCTCCCCCCTGTTGAGGTCTCTCTGAATAGTAGTGCAACCATCACATTTAATAACCAGTCCTCCAAGTTTTTTATCATCTGCAAATCTGTAGATGATAGGCTGCACCATTCAGGCTGTTAATGAAGATTTTAAACAGTATTGTCCCCAGTATCACTGCTGGCCTCAAGGCAGACACTGTGCTGCTGATCACAGCCCTGGGAGATTGGTATTTAAGCCAGGTTTCAGGCCATGCTATTGTTCACTTATTTAGTCTGTATTTCATCATTTTGTCTATGAGGGTGTTACAGAAAGCAGGTTTGAAAGCCTTGCTAAAGTCAAGATAAACAACATCTACTACATTCTCCATATCCACGGAGCCAGTCAACTCATCATAGAGGGCTATCAGGTTTATGATGTATGATTTCCCCTTCATAAATCCATGCCATCTACTCCAAATCACCTTCTTGTCCTGAATATGTTAGGAAACATTTTCCAGGATCAGTTGCTCCAACACTTTCCCAGGGATTAAGGTGAGGCTAACCATCCTGCAGATCCACAGATTTTCTTCCTTGCCTTTCCTGAACACAGGAGTGACATTTGCTTTCTTCCAGTATCAGGGTGTTTAATGTTCCCAGTGAGAATGCAGGCTTGTGAATGTGAGGCTTATTCTAGTTGTCTCAAGAAAGCCTCATCTACTTATTCTTCCTGATCTGTAACAGACACCCACCACAACATCAGCTGTGTTGCTCTGCTTACTTGTCCTGAACCATAACCTCCCATCTGGCTCAGCATTCATTCCAAGGCAGAGCTCCATGCGCTCCTGCTGCTCTTTCACCTTTCAAAGGGTATCTCCCTTTCTTTGCCATCCTGGACTTTCTTTTCTAAAGAGCTTCCATCCACCCATCCGTTGCATTCATTGCATCCAGTCATGTGAGCTATCCTACTATATCTGCACGATCCAAATGAGGTCATAGCCCTGCAACTGCACACAGTCCTCTGATTCCTCCTGCTTGTTTTCCACGTCACTTGCATTGTAGTATGGGCACTTGGTCATGCTGATTTCCCCAGGAAAAGCATCCCTTCCCTCTGGTGACATGTGGGAGAGGCTGTCAGATATTCCTGCAAGAAGGTATCATCCAGTCCTGACCCCCTCTCCATGGCAGCTACTTTTAAGTAGAGACTAAGGCCTGACTGAGCTGCAGCCCCTGCTGTATCACAGCCGTGTCCCTGCCTGGCCCCAGGCCACACCAGTCCAGACCTGGACCCTGAGCTGTGGATTGATTTCCCAGCTCAACCTTTCTGCCACATCTTGCCCTGCCTGCTCCACTCCCTGACTCTGGTGGTGGGACAGTGCCCACTGGGGAGACCCTGACCTGCCAACCCTATGGGGAGCCCCTCTCAGGTTCCAAGTCATCAGCATCCATAGAGCCACCAGTCCACAAGACATCCTGACAAGCTTACATAGCTTATGTTGGGCAAAATAAATTACACCTTTCTTCTGAATTGATGCAGGCACCCACTCTCTCTCTACTTAGATGCAACATCTCAAAATGAAAACAAAGCATGTTTCTTTGCTTTTAACATATTTTTCTCATTCCACCATGCATGAATCACAAAACACTTACTAAAAGAGCATTCAGACATTTTTACACTACTGAGAGACTGCTGGGGCACTGATATAGGTTTAAGTGATCACAGCTGAAAGAAAAATTACGTATATGTTAGAAGCAACCTCTTATTGCAGCTTCAGAAAGGCTGTGGTTTCTCAAGCAAGCATGTGGCCTTCCCTAGGATGACATGTATTTTGATGCCATTACCCAATAATGACTACCACTGGCCAAATGCTACAAAGGCAAGGCTACAAAAATCCTTTGACTGAAGCCCAAATTGACTGCTGAGTGAAAAAGTGTGTCAATGCCCTCACAAGGCTGTATTAAAAGGAGGGATATGAAGTCGTTTAAGGTACTGACACAGAAGAAAGAACACGGATGGTGAATTTTCTTTGGTGTCACTCTGAAGCCAGAAGACCTTCTCTGGTATAAAAGTATATTGGAGATCTCAAATCTTATTTAATTTTATTTATTCAACTTTTACTGAAAAGGTTCTTTTCCTTTAGGATACAATGTAAATCCCCACAGTTGTTACATAAGGTTAGCTGCAGCTCGGAAACATCTGTGGTATTCACCCTGGGCATTAAATCCTAGTTCAGAATTTTCTAGCTTTTATTAGCACTTCAAATATTACAACCCAACCAATTTGTTTTTATTATGGTTTTAGGTTTAATAGTTGTGTTAAAAAGGTGAAGTTAAATGGAACCTTTCAGTTCCAAGCACACTTTAAAAGCATTTTGATAGAAGAAGATATTAAACAAGTTACAACTTTCTATTCTGATATGCCATCTGTGAATAAAAGAACAAAGGCAGAGCAATTTCCTAGATACCTGGATAAAACACAGTTGTGATTGTCAAGTGTTCTTGAGAGTACAAAGCTATTCAGTCAACCTAGGGAGGGGAAAAAGGGCACTCTACCGGAGGACAGCTGGTAATTCTTATATATACTCTATCACTTTAGGTTTTTTTCAGTGCATTATACATGCACTGCACTAGCTTGTAGTAATTTTCATTCAGCTTTTGCATAGGATGCACAATTGACAAGTCTGGGAAATCAGTCCTAGGTCTTTATTCTCTGCTGGACTTTGGGACTGCAGAGTATCATCTTCCACCTCGTTGTATGCCACTGTGTTGAGTAAAGAAGTGGGCAACCTATCAGCTTCCCTAATACTCTGGTGCCAAGTAACACATGTATTATTTCCCCAAACACTGTTTTGGCAGATACTTCATTAACATCTGCTGCCCACAGCCAGGAACAACATAGCCTCCCTGCAACTGATGATCACAGCAGGCAGCTTGTGTCTTCACCTTCTTCCGAAAGTTCAGCTCCCTCTATCAGCTTGAGGTCTACACCTTAGGGCAGTGAAGAGCAGCTACCACAGAAAAGGTGAGAGCAGAGCAGTTTTGGTCGGTGTGCTGGTGTAAAAAGAAAAATGATGTTTCACTGACCTTCTTCGATGCTTCAGTCCATTATCCTGGAGAAAGTCCAAATTTTCAGAATTCATGAGCATAGCTGGCATTGGAACAGGCCTGATAGGTGTAACTAAGTACATTAAAATTTATACCTAAGCCTTGCTGAAAAACTGATGAGTTGTGAGAAGGAAAGAAAATGGCAAATGACAGTGGAGAAAAAGGCGAAATTTAACTGGACTTCTATTGTAACATACCACAAAAGGCAGCTAGCTTCTCTGAACTCTGGTGTAACAATGTCAGGAGAGATGTAGAGTTAAAACGAACAAGAAAATGGCATTAAGTATAATCTATTCCCATCCTTGCAGTGATAGCTGGCCCCCATCCAAGGCTTTCACACAGAGCTAAAGAATCCTCTACTCCTCAGAATGAAAACACACAGTAGGGACGTCTGGTGATACAAATGAGAAGTGAGCAAAAGAAGGAAAATAGCTTGAGGTATTCTAAATTCTTCTCCAAAATACATACCCAGCAGGGATGAGTATGAATCATCAGTCAGACAGGCACATAAATTATCATCCTCCCTGTGCTGGTTTTGTTCCACTAGCTTTTATATTTGCTGAAGGATTATTTTGTTTTGTTTTGTTTTAAACACCAGAGCAATCATTTTTTGTATGTTCACTTCTTGGGTTACATTCAGTCTACAGAATTTACTGAAATACAAGCCATACAAAACAAGTCATTCTTTGTTCACCCTCATAAATCATTATACAACCAAATCATTGCCTCTACCGCCTGCAGGTGACTGAAAAAATGAGTTCTGATGCTGAAAAGATTATGACAAAGAATAGGGCACTAAAATGTTCTGCTTAAGAAAACAGACCCTGATGTGGAAAAAGAAGAGGTTAGCTTCCTCCCAATTAACTTTTAGGGCACAGAACTCTAGTTCATCAGTTTGAAGCTGACACTTTATGTTAACAATTTGCAAACTAAAGTAGGATTCATCTCTTCAGAAGAAGCAGGAATGAGAGTTCTACAAAAGAAATGAGATTCAGATGTCTGCAATTTTTCCTCTATGCCATGCACAGAGTAGGATGCCAAGCTGGAGTAGTACAGAGCATTCACCCATTTGTTGTTGGCTGAACTCTCACCAGGACTGAATTTCTAGTCACTAGATCCCTGCATTTCAAAAGTGCTGGAACATCCTGATAGCTCATTTGTCTTAAGCAGAGTGATAGTCAACACTCTATCATGTAGAAATTATCCATAAAATTTAAGAATGAGCTCCTATATGATGAGTCAGGTGTCTGCAGTCTATAGAAAAAGCATACGGGTTATATGAGCTTTGCAACAGCCAGTCCACGGAGTGGAGTAATACCTAAACTGTACCATGAGCAGTACCAACTGAGAAGAATGGAGAATTTTGCAGAACTTAGGTTTTGAATGCAGGCATATGATTAGATACGATACGGATTCAGAGATGAAAAACATCTTTTGCATTGAAGTACCTAAATTACACACATGAAGCCCCGTGGTGTCTTACATATAAAATCTGCCCCTTGACAAGAAAGCTAGATTCTATTTTTACTGAGAGAAATAAACACTACCAGAAGGATTAATTTGTCTCTTTTAGGTATCTAAACTATGTAGGCATTGAGATGAATGATAGAATACTTGGCTAGGGATGTGAAGGATAACAGGAAGGGATTCTATAGGTACATTGCAAATAAAAGACAGACTAGGGACAACGTGGGCCCTCTCTGGAAGCTATCAGGAGAACTGGCAACACAGGATTTGGAGAAGGCTGAGGTTCTGAATGACTTATTTGCCTTGATCTTCACTGGAAAATGCTCTGATCACACCACCCAAGTCTTGGAGGGCAGATGCAGGGACTGTGAAAATGAAGATCTTAGGCCCATGGTAGGAGAGGATCTGGTTTGAGACCATCTTAAGAACCTGAACCTGCACAAGCCCATGGATCCTGATGTGATCCATCCGCAGGTCCTGAAGGAGCTGGTGAATGAAGTTGCGAAGCCACTGGCCATCATATTTGAGAAATCATGGCAGTCAGGTGAAGTTCCCGACGACTGGAAAAAGGGAAATATAACCCCCATTTACAAGAAGGGGAAAATGGATGACCCACGGAATTACAGACCTGTCAGTCTCACCTCTGCGCCTAGCAAAATCTTGGAGCAGATTCTCCTGGAAGGCATGCTAAAGCATATGAAAAACAACAAGGTGCTTGGTGACAGCCAGGATGGCTTCACTAAGGGGAAATCCTGCCTGACCAATTTGGTGGCCTTCTATGATCGGGCTGCAGAACTGATGGACAGGGGTAGAGCAGTTGATGTCATCTACCTGGACTTGTGCAAAGCGTTCGACACTGTCCCACACAACATCCTTGTCTCTAAATTGGAGAGACATCAATTTGATAGGTGGACCACTAAGTGGATAAAGAACTGGCTGCATGGCCACACACAAAGAGTTGTGGTCAATGGCTCAATGTCCAGCTGGAGACCAGTAACGAGTGGTGTCCCTCAGGGATCGGTGTTGGGACCGGTTTTGTTTAACATCTTTGTCTCTGACAGGGACAGTGGGATTGAGTGCGCCCTCAGCAAGTTTGCCGATGACACCAAGCTGTGTGGTTCGGTTGATACGCTGCAGGGAAGGAATGCCATCCAGAGGGACCTTGAAACGCTTGTGAGGGGGGCTGATGCCAACCTCATGAAGTTTAACCATGACAAGTGCAAGGTCCTACACCTGGGTCAGAGCAATCCCAGGCACAGCTACAGTTCTGGTGTCCTCAACATAAAAAGGACATGGAACTGTTGGAACAAGTCCAGAGAAGGGCCACAAAGATGATCAGGGGACTGGGGCACCTCCCGTATGAAGACAGGCTGAGGAAGTTGGGGCTGTTCAGGCTGGAGAAGAGAAGGCTGCGTGGAGACCTCATAGCAGCCTTCCAGTATCTGAAGTGGGCCTATAAAGATGCTGGGGAGGGACTCTTCATTAGGGACTGTAGTGATAGGACAAGGGGTAACGGGTCAAAACTTAAACAGGGGAAGTTTAGATTGGATATAAGGAGGAAATTCTTTCCTGTTAGGGTGGTGAGGCATTGGAATGGGTTGCCCAGGGAAGCTGTGAATGCTCCATCCCTGGTGGTGCTCAAGCCCAGGTTGGACAGAGCCTTGGGTGGCATGGTTTAGTGTGAGGTGCCCCTGCCCATGGCAGGGGGGTTGAAACTAGATGATCTTAAGGTCCTTTCCAACTCTAAATATTCTATGATTCTATGAAACAACTCACAAATCACATTCTAGGCATTCCTATAGACAGTTTCTAGACAACTATTCAGAAATAGACTTTTGTTTTCATAGAATCATAGAACAGTTTGTGTTGGAAGGGACCTTTAAAGTTTGTCTAGTCTAACCCCCCTCCAATAAGCAGGGACATCTTCAACTAGATGAGGTTGCTCAAAGTTCCATCCAACCTGACCTTGAATGTTTCCAGGGATAGGGCATCTACATCCTCTCTGGGCAATATTTCAACAGATGACTCTCATTGCCATCGGCTTTTCAGGTTGAAAAGATGGCCATGAAACAATTTGTCTGACTTCGGGAACAGATTAATTGTTAGAACATTTACCAGATCAATAGGACCTTGAGTCTCATTTTTGCCAGGTCAGACAGGGTTCAGGTTTGTAATTGCCTATTGGCAGAAGGGAACTTTCACCCTTCATCTCTTAGTACGGGTGGGCCACTGGTGAAGCATGTAACAGGGAGTAACCAAGCAGCAACACCACTGAAGTGGAATCACAGTCATCTGGGCTCCTGTCAGCACTTCCATTAGTGAAGCAATCATCGTTAAAAAAGGGCAAGAAAACCTAACGCCGTATCTAGGTCCTCTGTTTCCTAGGTCCAAAAACAACAGTGCTGGCATGCAAGAGACTCCTAGCACACTCTTTTGGCCTCACTGACTCCTACATTTTTTGTTGACCCTGAAGAATGAAGAGTGCCTCTCTCATAACCGGATGGTTAAGTTCCGCATTGGCTGGGCTGCATGCCTCTCAGGCACGCAAGCAACTATGTCATTGACCAGAAAAGAGGATGTCTATTCTGCTGTCTATTCTGTCTGATGATTTTGAAATATGGCAATACTGACTGTTAATTTGTTACATATAACTACAAAATGGTTAGAAAGACTGGAGTCTTCTGGGACCTATAACTACCAAAGAAGCACAAGCAGGAACTAAGTTCCAAAATGTTCAGTTCAGCCACAGTAGCAGTACTCTTAACTATGCAGAAGTTTAGGCACATAATTCATTTTCAGTAGCAAACTGGAGGATCTATTGCTTTTTAGGCACACAGATGATTGAGCAGATTTCTTTCTCAATTTTCTATTAAAATTAGACACTTTGTTCTTTCAAAATACACTTTAGGCACATATGCAATATTTTCAGATTTTTCCTTTACTGCAATATTTGTATGTTTCTGTATTAAATTTCATCTAATTCCCACTGTTCTATTTTTCCTGCATGACATCCTAGCTGTATTCTGTACCAGCAGTGTGACCCACTACCATATCAGATATCATTAGTTCAATCCTATTTTTCATGCCAAAATCATTAAAGAAAAACTAAGATCTACTCCAAGGCTGATTCATGAAAAATGCTTCTGGTAGTTTGTTTCAACCCATTACGTCCTTTTTTTCAATGCTGCCCGTTTTTGTCTTCACTTTAAACAGCTCCTTAACTATCTTAAAGTTCTTAACCTCTCACTTTCCTACAGGCATCATTTCAGATACTTTACTCATAAATTAGTCTGTCTCAATGGGATTACTCCCATGTAACTTCAGGTGTTTTTAGGGTGGTCATCTACAGGTGAGCTAGTCACCCCTGTCTAATCAATGGAAAGAAATAAGAACTTGTAGGTATGATTCATCTGGCTTATTTTAGGCATTTACTTTAGGATGAGATGAATCATACCCTAAAGGAACAATTTTTTTAGTATTGGCAGAAAAGTAGTAGGGAGTGACTGGTTTAGAAATTGATGTCTCCAGAGCAGACAAGTGCATTTAGTCAGATGATCCTGTTGTTACTAAAAGAATCAGATCTTTCATATATCTCTGCTTTACAAAATCCGTTATCCAAAACATTAATTCAGTTATTCCAGCATAAAGTTTCTTTGCCAAAACTTACTGCATTTTATACCATTTTTGTTTACCTTCATGTCATAAATTATTCTTTACATCAGAATTTTATCTTGCATACTGTTATGTTACACTTGTAAGTCTGTTGTTACTCAGTACTTTCACCCTAAGTAAATTAACCTTGTGTGTTTTGCTTCCATCTGCAAACCAGTTATTTCCATTTTCTGTGTATTCATTCTGATCTGTGTTTTATTAATTTTCATTTATTATTATCTGTTTATACATAATTATATACTATATAATACTGATCTTCTTGTCTTTACACTTCTATTATACATTTTCCAGTAAAGTGCTGGATATTCTAAAAGTTAAGCCATACCAAGGCCACAAGAGATTCATTACTAAATGTGTTTCAAAAGGATATGCTGTTCATATATAACTCCTCAGCTGTGTGTCTTTAGAATCAAAATTCAAATAACTAGTAATGGTAATAAATGCAGTTAAGTATACGTTTTATGTTCAATGAATCACAACAGTTATCAAAATCTGTAAACATGAAAGGGAGAGAATGTAAAATTACCCAGTAACACACGACCCCAAAGCCATAAGCAATCTCCACTACCTGACTCCTCTTTAATGTCAAGCCTCTTTGCAAACAGATGTACTAGAAAATTATCTCCCTGATGCTTAGTAAATTAATTTCTGTTTGACTTTATTAATACCAAATAGGTATCCTTATTAACAACATGTATTATGAATGTGTAAATATCACTCAATTGCCATATTTATCAGAAATGATAAAATGCAAACATTTAGCATAACATTAAAATCATTGATAGACTCTAGTAGGGTGGGTTTTTTTCATACTCTGAACAGTCAAGAATCATGCATAATGTAATAGCATATTTTGCAGCTGGTAACAGCAGGCCAGACTGTAAGAGATATTTTAAATGTGTTCTTATTAACGAGAGAAAAAGGTCTTTCAGCTGATCTGAAGCAATTTCTGAGAGAAAAGCTGAAAAGGCTATCATTACAAAATGTAATGGTAAATGGAGAATACAGACAGAGAATGTCCTAGAAAAATGTTTTCCCCTGTATTTGACCCATATTTACTAAGGACCTGATCTGAAGCTTGTTTGAAAGTCAGCTGAAAAGCCCCTGCTGAAGCAAATGTATTTTGGGCCAGTGCTGGAGTACAAGAATAAGGTAGTTATTATAAGGTAGAAATTATCCACAGGGGTTCAGACCTGAGATGAAAAATAAATAATGTTCAAGATCATGTATATAACTGATGTTAAAATCAGAGACTGAGCCGCAGATTTTGATATGTATGGCATTCTTTTGTATTTCTTTCCCCATTCAAACACCTCAACAGCCCTCAAGGCTTTTCCTCTGTGGTTGGATTCAGAAGCATTACAGAAAGGGAGAGCGGATATGAGGTATGGCATCTGGAGACTTCTGTAGATCCACCAATAAATATTAATTGATAAGTTGGACCTTGGTTTATTAAATACTCTAAGTTAATAATATAAGTAGCTCTTTTATACTACAGGGATAAAATTTTTATACAGGAAATTGGATGACCAGAAAACATGGGTGAGAACATTCACACTCCAGAAATGTGTCAGAGCTTCCTATGGGCAAAAACAGAAACCAGCTCATTCACAAATGGACTTTTTAACATTTAGCTCATGTGAGTGAGACAGTTTTGTATTACCAGTGGATTCACTCATCTACCTCACATAGACTAATATAATTTAGTATTAATAATATCTTACTATATAAATATATAGAGAGCTGATTTTATATGAGAGTTTAATTAATAAAAGAAGAATTATGCTTTGCAGCAGTACTTCTTCACTACTGAATCAGTGCTCATGACACCATTTCCATCTGCAGACTCTCCCAACATCATCTTTGAAGTTTTTATCTTTAAACCATGATGGTTTTGGCTTGTATAGAGTTGATTTTCTTCACAGTAGCTGGCATGGGGCTGTGTTTTGGATTTGTGCTGGAAATGGTGTTGCAAGCACAGGGATGTTTAGCTGTTGCTGAGCAGTGCTTGCACAGAGTCGAGGCCTTTTCTGCCTTTCACCCCACCCCACCAGCGAGCAGACTGGGGGTGCACAAGAGGCTGGGAGGGGGACACAGCCAGGACAGCTGACATCAACTGACCCAAGGGATATTCCATACCATATGGTGTCGTGGTCAGCATATAGACCTGGGGGAATCAAAAAGTGGCGTGATATTTGTCTTCCCTAGTAACCACTTATCAGTGACGTAGCCCTGCTGTCCTGGAGATGGCTGAACACCTGCCTGACCATGAGAAGTGGTGAATGAATTCCTTGTTTTGCTTTGCTTGGGCACATGGCTTTTGCTTTCTCTATTAAACTGTCTTTATCTCAACCTACAAGTTTTCACACTTTCCTTATTCTCACTCACATCCCATCAGGGGAGCAGTGAGCAAGCAGCTGTGTGGGGTTTAGTTGCTGGCTGGAGTTAATACACAGCAAAACTTAGGCAAATTAGGTAAGATTCATCCACAATATGTTAACTACCTAATAATGATACGTTGGGTAAATGTACATTTTTAATTCAGACTTTTATTCTCTCCTTTTAATTTGTTTTTCCTCTGTTAGTTACTATGGTCATAATTATTGCTAATGAGTTACATATTACTGAAAATATGAATTTTTAATGTACTACCATATTGCATCATTCTTTATATGCTCATTGTATCATGTATTTAATATTTTAAGTAAAAAAATAAATATTTTTTATACTGAGAAGCTTTTGTCAGGGGCTGGCTCCTGCAACTCTCTTTGGGAGGATCTCATGCTTTAGAACTGACACATACTTTCTAGTATCAAAGGAGACAGACTTTATTATATTAGGATTCAGCTTCTATTAATGCAAATCTCTGAAATGTCTTGGGATCTAGGCATGGCTATTCTACTTCCTGTTGACTATAAAGGAGCCCAGAAAGAGTAGCTCAGATGTAGATAAAGAGTTTGTGTGTTCAGTTACATGAACACTACTTCAGATGATGTAAATTTAACACACTCTATTGTCTGATGGTCATCTCAGAAGGAGTGATGTAAATCCCATTCAAAACTCTACTCCACATCTTCAGGAGCGGTTCCAGCAGAGAGGAAAAGGAATGAAGAGGATACTTCGTGCACTGCAAGATTTTGCAGTTCTTGAAAGGTACCATCATTTCCAGAGTGACATTGCTTGTCTTGAGAAGTTGTAAGTTCTGAGACAATCGGGATAGCATTTTTATGCAGGAACTTCCTAAAGGGGTGCACTCTTTGCCAAAGGTAAGGCACATGAAAAGAGGTACTCACTCTACATAGCCTGTCAGTAACCAGAAAACTCTCTGAAGCTTGAGAACAGGTATGAAAGGAATATCAGGCAACTACCTGTCAAACAAAGAGTTTTTGTGGTGCTTAAACAAGACAGTTTTGTCTATATGCTGTGTACGATCAATACTGGAGAGCATAGTATATTCTGCCTCCCACTCATTTACTGTATACACAATAGCTTCCTGGTGCCTTTGTCCATGTGTCCCCAGGTATGCTGATCAAGCAAATATGAGAGCAAATGTAGGCTTCTGCATGATCTGCAGGGTATCTTCCACTGAGTTTACACTGACAGACTGATCTGAATGACTCTCAGATTTAGTTTTGACAGTTTGCCCTCAACACATCATGTAGACATACCTGGTTGCGGTCTGGAAATGAATGGCTGTTGGAAATGCTACTCCTTGGCAGCGTTCCCACTGCAGAGAGAAAATTCCTTGCCTTTTTAGGAGTTGTGTAGAAATAAATGATTGTGACCCAGTGATTTAGATCTAAATCAGACCTAAACTTAAAGGAGGGCAATAGCAAACTTACAGCTTAGTCTCTTCTGTAACTTTAAGAATATTTAGTAGTGTGATTTGCTTAGCACCACACGATATACTTGAGAATCAGCAACAGAAATGTATTTGAGGGCTCATACAGATGACACAGCCTGGTTGAAAGTCCAACATGGCCCTTATTCCCTCACCCCAGTGGGCAACACTGTCAAAATAGCATTTCAATTGCGGGTAAGAGAAAGCAAACACTTGTCCTTTTCTCTTCTGTAAGAGCAAGCAAACACTTGTCCTTTTCTCTTCTGTTCTTTTTCAGTTTGTTTCGGTTTTTTTGCTGGTTTTGGGGTTGTTTTGTTTTTTTGGAGGTGGGGGGAGCATTCTCTTTAATTTACAGTATGATAAAGGGCCTGGACAACATTTTCTGGATTGCTGTTAATGCAGAGTGAAACTGAGAGCTAGTTATAGCCCTTGTGACTTTAACCAGCCATTGTGATTGAAGCAGAGACTTTCCTAATTCAATCTTCATCATCCCATAGATGTTTTTATTTGACCTAATTATGGGTGACTGCAGATGTCAGTCTTTACTAATATGAATTATGTGCTAGGGAAAACATTACAAGAGCTTTGAACACAACATGTTCCAGACAGACAATCTATAAAGCCTTTTATTTGCTTGCTCTGTGTATTACTGGTGGTTTAAAAACTCTACGAAGAAAAATAAGGTTTTTTTTACAAATCAGGTTTGGTTGTTTCTATATAAGCACGTTGCTGTAAGGCCTGAAACAGAAGATAGGGGAACTTAGCATCTTATGTGTAGCAAGGTTTACATGGCAGTTATTGTGTAAAGTTGGAACGGTTTTCTAGTAAAAAGACACATACTGTAATGCTAGGGTAAATACAGAGTTTCTACACTAGTGAAAGGGTCAGGATGCACAATGATAAGGGGAACGAGCTATCATACAGATTAAAGATGTGGTTTGCAACATGGGATTGAAGAAGACAGTGCTCTACACAGCATCCTATAATGAGCTGAGTGGTGAAATCACACCTCCATTTGTGTCAAAATATGTTGTGTGGATGGTAGGAGGGTAGTATCCAGCTTTTCTATTAGTCAGTCACTGAAGAGATGAGGACTCAGACTGCATTGTAGATATCTAAAGTGGAATCAGATGACTCCTATCCTCCTTGTTACATGTTCTCTCACCGTTCTTCCTCTCTTCTATTTGCTCCCCTTTCTTTCATGATTAAACTCATTTACTTTGTCAATCATTTGATAGTGAGAAAGTGTCACTCTCAGACAGCTTACTTTTCACATTTCTTAGACTGATGTCTATAGAGAAATCTAAAAGTTTACTGTGGTTATTTCTATTGAATCAAAATCTGGGAACCCTTAGAAAAATCGAGTTTAGGGTTAAGACAAAGTACTTTTTGTAAATGTACAATATATTTCCTTGTATTTCCTGTAGACTACAGGAAAAAAACCTTCACCAATGCACATCCTTTCCCTTAAACAATGCGACACTGATTTTGCTTATATGAGCTTCTCTCAGTGGCTGTAGCTGCCACCCCTCACCAAATGCAGTAGCCGATACCTTGCCTCTTGGGTAGCTTTTGTATGTTGTTGTGTTGTTTATGATCCACATACCATATTGATGAAGGGGAGCCTGTTCTATTTGCAAGTGCAAGCAAAATTCTGCTGTTAAATTCTGCTGATCCCTCAGCACTTCTGTAGCTGTGTTCTCCAAAAGGCAATCAAATCCATCAGTGATGAATGCGAACTAGCCCTTTGCAACAGATACGTTGTATAACACATATGTAAAACCAGAAATCTTTTGTGGTAGCTGTTTTCTTTTTATAACAGGGCATGCAGAAGGTAAAAGTGCCTTCTGTGTTTAGCATTACCTTTTCAGAAGTCAGCTACAGACCGTTTCCTACTTACTGCTTCCCTTAATAATACTAACCCTATGGCAAGAAACAAATGAGGAACCTGGTGCTCCGGATATGCTATTCATAATGCCTTCTAGCAAAGAGTTAGCTCAGATTCACTGCTGACAGCTGTCACTGTGTATCTGTGAGGGCCTCACCTGCCACTACTAAAGCAAACTAATGAAATGCAGCACAGGTCAGTGAGAGGGAAGACAGAGGTAGGCACTCCAGCTGTCACAGCTTTTCTTTTGGTGTACTAACTAACTGCTATCACTCTTCTGTCTTAAGAACAAGATATATTTGCTGTCATGTGTGTTCTGTTTTTCTGAAGGTATCAGTGCACTTTTGGAGCTCTATAACACAGCTACCACTGGGAAATATTTTTGTTGCTGGGGTATCTCAACTGTAGCACTGTTTGTACTGTTTAGCATCCACACACACACCAACTATTCCGCTTTCTTGCTTCTCTATGGCATGGCTAACTGGACAACTCTATTATGCTAGACCACTGCTACAAAGACTTTCCTGTTATTCAGCAGGATTAGCTCTAATGTCTACCAATGGGGGAGAATCTGGTGGCAGATTAATCTGATTCTGCAGCTAAACTGATAATACATACATTGCTGTAAATAAAATTTTACCTAACTATGCTCCTTGCCACCATCTAGTGGGGGGCTGGACATTTGTTTATCCCTATAAATTACTGGCTTCTCTTTTGGGAGAAGCCACAGAAATACTTTGCATATGTGCCATACTTAAATGTACTCGTCAAAAATAGCTTCACTTCTAGCGGGTTCAATAATGTATCTACTACATGTTTTCACCATAAGTATACTGCTAAGATTCAAATATGAAAAGTCTTTGCTATGTATTTAGTTCATCGAATCTGTCTTTGAAAAACTCAGCCCACTGAAATCCCATAGAAACATATGCACTGGTTTTAGATGGAGCGGGACTTGCCTCAGCTTTGCCTTATACTTTTATAACAAAATATATTGCATATGGACCAAAGAAATGTATATGTATATACAAAGAGAAACCATGCCATACTGCCTCACTCAAATACACTTCTGGCCTCAGTCAGTCAAAATTACTCTCTGGCTTTTCGTACATTTGCGCTTAAGTTCCCCTACAGAACTTCTGGACTTCTATTAGACTGAAAGCTTAACAAGACAGCAGAAAAAGTGCATGCAGTCTTAAGAATATGCTTACGTGCATATGCTTACGTGCAATTAAGCGTTTTGCTCTGCTGTCCAGCCACAATCCTGTTCTCCTGTTACACCAACAAGCCTATCTATCCCTACTGCAGATCTTCAGCTGGGTCTAGTAATACAAATCCAATCCTCTAAAATCAGTCATTTGTGTAATAGACATGGCATTTTAACAGCCACAAAACTTCCACTGTCTTGTAGCGAATAAGCTTAAAATGTATAATGTAAAAATGCCCTAGTCACAAGAACTGAAGTGTACTATATGAATGCAACAGAAAAGAATAGCAGTATGTCGAGTGCTCAAAAATAACAATGAAGTTATCAGGAGCTGGAAAGCTCCACCTAACATATTCATCTTCCACTTGCCCCTCTTATCCTCCTTCCCTGTGGCAATTGAATACAATTTATGCTATAGCAAAAATGTGCAGGTTAAATACACTCAAGACAGAACCTAAGAACAAAACTGCACTAGGAAATTAACAGCTTTCATATGAGTGTTGGTATTACACCTTCAATCAATCATGAGTTACTCCACACCCCACCCACCTTCTCCTCTAAAATTCTTCACGAGACCAACAAACCAAAGCAGATTCTCTTCATCAGGGACTGTAGTAATAGAACAGGGGGTAACGGGGTAATGGGTTAAAACTTAAACAGGGAAAGTTTAGGTTAGATATAAGGAAATAGTTCTTTACTGTGAGGGTGGTGAGGCGCTGGAATGGGTTGCCCAAGGAAGTTGTGAATGCTCCATCCCTGACAGTGTTCAAGGCTGGATTGAACAGAGTCTTGGGTGACATGGTTTACTGGGAGTTGTCCCTGCCCATGGCAGGGGGGGTGGAAGTAGATGATCTTAAGGTCCTTTCAAACCCGAACTATTCTATGATTCCATGATTCTATTAAATGGTTAGAAAGATGCTCTTATTCCCCTCCAAGCAGGTTTCCAGAGAAAATGTTTTGAGCAGCCATTATAGTCACTCACTTTATATATACATATACATAAATGTATATGCGTGTGTTTAACTCTGTACATAAAATATGTCTGCACTCATGCCTACATTTACAGACACGTCATCTGCTGTCATCTGCTTTACCTATTTGGTACCTTACTCTGCTGTAAATAACACACCTGAAGTACTGTCCCCCTTTGATAAGCTATGCCTTCTCCCCTTCTCAGCTTTGTGGAAGTGGTACAGGTAGGGATTGCTTTGTTCATGTCATACTTTACTATAGCTCTACGCCATTAAATTAAGGGGGGGGGGGAGTCTTATTTTTATGTATATAACATTTGCTGATTTGGAACTTTGCTCAACCAGCATGTGGCTGAACTCAGAACAGTAAAACCAATGCAGAAAACAGCAAGCTGAATTCAGAAATAGGAACATTGTCTTCATGATCAATTGCTTTTTCGTCCCTGTATTCCTGAAAAATAAAATCTAAGACGTGCTTCTTCCAGCAGTGAGCTTATGTAAAAAAAAAAAAAAAAAGGTAATTATCCTTCTGCTGTATGGAACACTCAAATCAGAGGGGTAATTAATTTTAGGGAATACAGGAATGATGGGAAATCTGAATTAAAATGATATTTTTAAATACTACTGAAATCTCCCAAATTTGAGGATGGATTCCATATCCATCATTTTTCATACTGATAAGGATTTCATCAAGAATTCCAATTGACTTTGATAGTCTTTCTCCAGTAAGTACACACCATCACCAGCTTAAGTGTCCCTTGGGGAGCTCTCATAAGAACACTTTCCTTGCCAAGATATAATGAAATTATTAATAGCAACACACATTGTCAAACAATACTGAATAAATTCACAGTGATTAGCCGTTTGCATGTTTAAAAATAATAGTAAGTCAGTACAGTTTTTAGAAGGCAAAAAATCACCTCTCTCTACCTGCTGGTCATGCTTCTTTTGATGCAGCCCAGGATTATGGCTGGCAGCTTAGGATATGGTTGGTTCTTTTGATGCTCTAGATCTCCCTTGAACCAAAACTTGTGCGAAGCGACTATAGCACACCCTTGCAAGAACCTAAAATGCCTAAATGGAACATATGTCTGCCTACAAGATCTAGATTTACCTGCAGAAAGCAGCTCCTCAAGCAGCTGTTTGTAGCAATCTGTTACTGTTGCTTCTGTTTAAAAGATTTATAAAATGGATGGTAACAATTATATTCATGTGTGTTTAATTTTCTTTGCTGCTTATAAGAGAAATAGGTATAAAAACTCTTAAAGTACACATTATGTAGTAGCTTGTTTATTTAGGCAGTTACATTATCTAAGCCAAAGGTTAAAAAAAAAAAAAAAATTAGTTTAGGAGAAGACAACAATCAGGACTTGGTAATTCCACAAATTCTATAAAATACAAATATTTTTGCATAAATAGAACAACTAAATGCTTTGTGCACTGAACATATTCCAGGTTTGCCTATCTTCACAGACATTTTTAGCATGAAAATTGGAGACGGGTTGGTGGAAATGTTAACTTTGCCAACTGAAACATGTCCAATCAAGCTCTTAGTCCTGATTTTCTATCAGGTTGACGGTGAGAGCTGGCTCTTTCAAGATACGGGTGAACAAAGAGCAACTTATGTAGCAACAGCATGTTTTGGCTGAGGGCTGTTACCTTGCTCCAAAATAAGCCATCCCATGATTTCGATATTGCAAGGAAACAAGATAAAGAAGTGATATTATTACTACCAATTATATAATGCCATAGAGTTGACCACACGCCAAAAAGATCCTTCCTGTGCAAAACATACCTTCGGAATTAGACAGATGGCTTCATGTGAGATCTCAACATACCTTCAAGAGCAAAACAAACCAAAACAAAGGTGATTAAAAAAGCGGATGGCCCAGAGGTGTGTTAGTTGCATGGGATTCACAGTATTAGTTTTGATTTTGTGGTGGGAATTGACAGTAGCCTGATAAGGTTACTCTAATTATTTTCTACTTGTAGCCAGTGGAGCCACACAGGGGAAATTAGAACAGAAGGAAAGTTAGCCACTGGGAAAACCTCCTCTTCTCCCTTTTTCTTTCCTCCTTAGACAATCAGGACTATAAGCAGGAAGGGGTAATGCTGTACTGATCAAAATCAAGCTGAAACTCGGGAGTTTATTGGTCGTTTCTCAGCTTTAAGATGGATGCAGTGATGTCTGAAGGCAGTGCATATGAATGGTGCCAGCAGTTTCACTGCTCAAGAAGCTGAAATCCCTTTTCCAAAACTACTGAGTGTACAACAGGATGGGAAGCTGCTGATATAACTACATGAACATGGTTTGACCTACACAATCTTAACAAATTGTTTTCTATCTACCATTGAGAAGCCTGCAGCCTTTTAAAAATTATTTTTAGAAATTCTTTCTCAAAGTTGTTGGATTTTTTATTTCCAAGTTGGATAAATACTTCAAATAAATTTTATCATGTATGAACCAGCTATACCATACTATTTAAAGGGTTTGATACAGATTATGATTCACCATTCCAGAACAAGTCTTTGTGAACCTAAACATAAAATAATGGTTCCTGAAGGAATTCTAAAATCAATGGCATGAGCACAAGTGAGTTGCACAAAAAAATTGTATTATTATTGCAGTCAAAAGCTATTTATCTTTTGCCACGTATTCAGGGGACATGAAAGCAAACGTTAAAAATTCATGTTATAGAACTTTCTGGGATAGTATAATTGAAATTATTATCTACTATTATTATTGCCTTGGGTCTTAATTTTTTTATCATGTTCTATTTTTCCCTTCTCTCTCATTCTGCTAAATAGAGGAGTTACAACTGTTATTCATGTTCCAGTACACCATTTGTTGACTACTGCCCAGTAATTCAGACAATGTGTTATGCTGATAGAACAAACAAACGAATATATTTTAAAAAACATTCCCAGAATATGAAGTTTCAGTATCAGTTCTCATGAAATCCAGAATTCAAGAGTAGCAATACAACTAAAACCCTTCTCACCATTTTGCATCAAACAAGTTTAGGGGTCTTATATTGGGCTCTTTTTCTGCATTTATTTCTGTTGTTAGTGAGCACAATGACAGTCTTGTAGGAACAGCAATGTTCTTTTGGAATAATTTGCTCCTTCAGAAATGTTTCCTCATTAAAGCCACAGAAACATATTTTCTGACTTCTCTCTCTCGTGTTGTACTGAAAGATAATTTAGCCAAGTGAGTATAGGACTGCGTCTTACGTCACACCAGACTTTTGGCATTTGAGCTCAGGGACATCACATTACCAAGGCTTGATCCTGTGAAACAACACAGCAAACTTGCTCAGAGACAGCTCGGGTATTGCAAAATGGTTTCCAAAGTAATTGCACAGAAGAAAATGTGAATATCTGTAGATAGGGCTCCAGTTCTGCCTGGTTCTGATCCTCCTTACTGAGGTCGTTTTTATACAACTGCTGCTACTGAAGTCAATGCACACAAGAGCACTTGGCACTTGGCACTTTTCAAAACTGCCTCCTCAAGTGGATACTTAAAAAACATATAGATGTTCCAAATGCATGTGGGATATCAAGGGCTCTTCAAAGCCACAGATACATCTCTATTAAAAATAACCAATATTTGGACTATGTTGGACAATTTCCTAGCATGCAGGCCACTGCCTCTGTGGAAGAATTTCTTGAAGTTTCTGGCTCACTTGGAAGGGAACAAATACAGAAGTGAGAAACGAGTGGAATGTCCTTCCACTGAGATGCAGTCAAGAAATCTCTCATGTCTTTGGATTCTGCCTGAAGGTTTCTGCAGAAGACTTCAAAGAGACAAAATTGCTGAAAGCTCTTCATATATTTGCCTCAGGGAATGGGACTGGAGCATATTGTTAATATTTTTACTTACAGCTTGCAGACTGGAGCCATTTCTTCTTCTTTTTGTCCTTTTTTTTTTTTTTTTGACATTGATTAAGCTTTTTTTTTATGTGTTAAAAAAATAAGTGTAGGTAAATAATATTTTTCTTTTTCAGTAAATAAAACTGAGTAATTGCAAGAGATGCTTATTATTAGGCAGGCCTTGATTTGTGATGCACTGAGCCATCTATCTTTTGCTGTGGTTACAAGAACAACCTGCTGTGGGTAAGCCAATATATGATCCTGTGGGGCATCAACTCTTTTGCAGTCACTGCCTGCACACACGGTGCTAGTCTGACATACCCTGGGTTAGATGAAAGCAAGTTTACCCTTCAGTGAAGTTATTTTTCCTTTATTATCCTGTTGCAGAATCTATCACAGTCCAACAATTCCACAATTGATTTGCTGGCAGCTGAGCCCTGGGGCTTGGAATGTAAATAAGACTCAGAATGAAAGTGATGTGCAGTGCAGCAGCCAACACTGAGTGCAGGTACTTCATCAATTGACCTGATTTCTGGAAAATCTGCTCGCAACGTTGAAACTTGCTTGCAATTACAATCTTTGCAATAAAATATTAGTCTCCATGGTAATGATAAGTGCTTTCCTAACTTATTTAGAAAAAAAAAGTGATGAGATGACAATGTCTCTGAGAAAATTAAATTTTCAGTATCATTTCACAGCTGGACAGCTTCCTTCAGACTTGTCGACAGATTAGTAGCATTCTTCCCATTTTATATATGGAAAAACTGAGTAATTAATAGCCCTCAGGCCTTCCTTGCAAAAAAGGAGATTTAATGAGCTCTGTAGCAGTACCAGAACAGAAGAGCACATAAACAGTTGCCTGTATCCATGAAAAAGAACACTGCCAATGGAAGGATGGCCCTGCCTTACTCCTTACAAGATCTACTAAATGTTAGCAAACAAATTCTGCTTTACCTATTTAAACGCTGCAAAACTGTGTGGCACAAATAATTCTGTCTTTCATGTGTCTTTGTATTGTGTCTATCACAATGGAAGTCTCACCCATATGCCCTATCTTATCAGGGTAAAAAAAGGAACCTAGTAGGCAACAGAAGGATAAGAAAAATGTGACAGTTTCTGTACAAAGACAGGTGCTCAACAGTCAAAATATTATTCAGGCCAGCTTATGAATAAGGGACTGGCTTAGAAGCCACATGAATAGGGTTCTAAAGCTGGTGCTGAAATCTTTATGAATAATTTCCTGACAGGAAACAGTCAAAATAATGGACAAATACCTTCAAGTGAACCACAGAACTGAAGTCAGGCTGGAGAGAGAGAAAAGAAGCATCTTTTTTCCACCCTAGTTAAGAGGGCTAGAGAGAGCCACAAGACAGACTATGGCAGCCTGCCCAGAGGTGTCTTGTCAACTTTCCTTTCCAGGGGACAAAAAACCTGATGGAGCTCTCCTGGATGGGCAGAGGAAGGAGAGGGCAGTTTGTGTCCTATGAAAATGTTGGGGGTTTACCTTTCTTCTGTCAGCTCAGCAAAAGTTTTCCCAAAACTTCGAAATTCCTCATAGGAAGGAAAACTTCACATTATAACCAGCTCTATTGGGTTCTGTTTCTTGTTCTTGCCACTGAATTGCTGTGCAATCATGGATAACCAACTGTATCTCATTATTCCTCAGGTTTTCCACCTCTAAAGCAAGATGCTTTCCTTTGCCAAGCAGTCTAGATGAAAAAAAAAAAAAAAAAGATAAACTATTCCTTCTTAAATTTCTTATACAGCTATAATCATCCCTGAGCAGAAGGGAAAGAAAAATGTTATTTACAAATCACAGCTGGAAATTATCTAAAAGCAACCACTCTAATTATACTCCACAGTAACTCATATGTTTTAAATTTCCCAGTGCTTTCTTGGGTAGAGGCTAAAATGCAAGCCTTACTCTACGACCTCATGCTAACAGCCACACCTGTCTATGGAACAACATGATTTTAGTGAGAACAACAATTTAATTTCACAAATACCAGTAACAAGAAAAGTTTAAATTAATTTGTACATTTTATGGCAAGGTTACTGTCTGATGTCCTGGTCTGCAGCCTGATATTGTCTAATGGCTGCCTGTTGGATCATGCTGCTCACCAGCTTTGCCTCAAACACTAATCCAGTTTTAAGATCTTTCAATACAGATTTTGATTTACGAGTAATAAACTGGGTTTGTATGAATCATGCACTTTTAGCTTCTCTCTTTTTTTTTCACTATATTTATGGAGTGTTTCACTGTATGTATTTTCCCAGAGTTCTCTTATCTTTTTTAGGGTTAGCTTCAAAGATCCCCTTTTTCCCCTCCTACTTTTTGATTATAGGTCTTGGTCATAGAGTTCTTTACATGCGGATAAACTTTCAGGATTTCATGGAACCCATTGTTAGGTAAGTAGGTCTGTGAAAATGGAATAAAAGACAAGGCTAGACACGTAGCTGAAAACCTAAAAATAGCTAGAGAAGTAACCTTTATACAGAAAAAGGTACAGGCCCCAGTTCATTGTTTCTTATACCTCACATGATCATTTTCTATTACTCAGTGCAAAATAACATCTGACTGATCAACTGCATTCAGCACGCACTTAGGCAAATGACTATGTGAGTGCAAAACAAAGGTCCCTTTTACTAATATCATGCAATACAAGGAAAACAAGTAATTTGCCTGGTTCTCTGACCACGGCTGCAAATGCTTTTCAAGATAAGCTATTTCAGATGCTGTTGGGTTTTTCCAGTAGATTATAATTTCCCTAATCTTTTAATGTATTACCCAATACAGTTTTATGCAGTGTGCAAAGAAGTTCCAATCAATTTAACCCTAAGACAAATACAGCAGCCTTCAGAAGTGCCTATTTGTATATTTGTGTGTGTGTGCATAAAAGAGTATTAAATTGGATGAAAAAAGTAATGAATTAAAAACTGATTCTGACAACAGAGATGCTTGGACAGTCTTTTCATCAGGAAAACACAATTAAGTACAAAACTTGGAAATATCCTTAAATCATATGATGTTAGCACATATGATCATTCTGACTATGCCTCCAATTTTTTCCTGATACAGCTTTAAAAAAATTTAGGAAGGAAATCTGAGTACCTTTGAAAATCATTTAAGAGTTGCACTTTCCATTTAAATTTTCATTTTTAACTTCTTTGTGTCAAGCACAGATAGTTATTTCCATCTCAATGTCTGGCAAAGAGAGGGGGAGGAAAAAAAAAACTTACCACAGGAGAAAACTGAGGATTTTTTTTTTTTTACTTTTTCTAACATAATAAAATCTAGGTAGATGCACAGAGTGAAGCAGTTCAGGGTTACTGCTGAACTTTTGATGAGCTGGCGTAACTACGTCGGTACTTTCCCTGAAAAGCTTAGGTTGACTGCTTATGTATAGATGTTTATTTTTTCCTATAAAAGCTAAAGTGTATCTTGTACTCTGCCTAAAGAACTGTAGTGATGAGTAGTGATGAGGATTCTTATGGTTCAGAGAACAACAGAGTACCAAAATTGTTGTTATTCACAAGTATTCGACCTGCTGCAACACTTTCATTTTATATTGACAAGAACACATTTCACAACCACCTGTATAGCAGAACATAATTCTCACTTTCAGAATTAACTACTATTTTTAAAAGATATTTAACTACCTATTTGGGGGAAGGAGAATATGTGATTAAATATATACTTTAACAGAATTTAAGACTTCAGGCCTTCAAATCTACCTTTAACATTACACGGAGCAGCAACAAGTCTTTGACGGATCTGCTTGTTCTCAACCAATGAGCAAGGATATGTCTACCGCAGCAGGACAGAAGGGTCCAATACTTGACTGGAAGCCTCAATTCTGAAGAAAATTAAAGTTATGGGTTCTATCTGTCAATTCTCTTCTAATAACTTCTAATTCAATCCAGAGTTGGCAAAGTACAGGGGCCTCAAGTGTGTTCAGTTCCCACATGTTTCATAAACATCATAATGGCTGTGTAAATCATTGCAACCCTGCAGACACTTTGATGGAGAGATCCAGCTATCACTAATTCTACGTGGTGGCTGGGTAGCTGAGAAGTCTCGCCAGGCTGCTCACCAGGGAACACATTTATAGTTGTGCTCAGTCATAGAATTAAGTAAAGCTGGAACAGGTGGCAAGCCAAAAAGCAAAGTGAGGAATATAGAGGGATCTTAATGAAGATGACATATGGGTCATGAGGGGAACTCCAGTTATTAAAGCAAGGAGGTGTAGGACAGAAAAAATGGAAAACAAAGCTTCATTCATTCCACTCCTCTTGCAACAATCTTTTTCAATTTTGACCTGTTTCATTTGCATTTTTGTTTTATGAATTATGGTCCATCAAGACCGTAACTGCAACAAGCATATGAGTTTGCCTGTGTCTGCATACATATCTGTGTATGTACATGTGGATGTACAATACATGACATATAAAACAAGCTTTCTAAGGCATTCTACTACTTAAAATGCCTTGTAGCAGAATAAATATTCCTGAGACAAGGTCCCTAGAGACCATCGAAGTACTATTAATAGTAGTGAAAATATGCATATTATATATGAAAACATTTGCATATATAATGCTTGTGCACACCCCAACCGTGCAACACATCATGACCAGCTGATTGCCTACAGTTACAGGCAGTTGTGTTCAGCAGCCGGACCCACATTTACCATGGCAAGATCCAGGCCATGGAGAGAATGCAGCTGTTTCAGAAACAGTTATGGGTGAAGACTGACAGTCTTTTTAGGCTTCTGAAACATTTTGGTTGAATCCCTCATTGCCACAGTCCCTGACATTTTCTTCTTTTGTCTGCAAAGTCACTGCAATACTTGCAAATGCTGATCCCTTGGAATATGACGTCTTTTGCATACTCCTTTTTTACAAAAAGAAAGATTGGCCTTTGTGTAGATCGGCAATAGAAGGCTGCTAAAAATAAGGATGCAATAGCCACATAGGTAGATCAATTTAGCATGCTGAGAAAACTAGAGAGCCAGGAGGTACTCACTTCATACATACACCCTCCCAGAAACTGCAGATTAAGGGGAAAAAAAACTGTATTTAGGAACTGTTTTAAATTGAAGAGCCATAATAACCCTCTGAAGAAGCAGAGTGGAGAGAAATTATGCAACTGTAGCTGATTTGAATCAGATTTTGAGGGAACTAGGGAACTCTCCAGAACAGGTATCTGCTCTGCAGTTCTTCACGTGAATTAAAACAGAAGGTCATTGTAAAAGCTGCTATGTTATAAAAAAGCAAAATAATAAACCCTCAGAAATAGGATTATTTAAAAATGGAAAATGATGGGAAGGAGGGGCATCTGTACACATTTTCTAGTTCATGAGGATATATTAATCAGTATTGTTGTATTGACATAAGTGGTGATGAGGTGATTTAGACCATCTGTGCACCTGGCTGTGTGGATACATATAACTTTGACCAGAACCGATGATATCGGCAGTCTTACAGTGAACAAATGAAATTCCAGTTATTAAGCACAGATCAAAGATGTAGCGCATGTAGCAAAGAAGCTACTAAGATGAGTATCCAATGTGAATGGGCTATTAGTAGAAATAAATACATCAGCAAACGTGACAATGTCAAACCCTCTACAGAACAAAGCATAACACAGAAATGTGAAAGTGACTCAACTAGTAGAAGTCTGGCAACTGCCACAGTCTGGTGAGGCAAACCTGAACCTTCATTCATTGAACCTTATATGCATTTACATGGTTCGACTTACATGCATATAAGGTCATATATGTTCTTACATAATAAATAATATAAATTCTTACATATGTGCACGCTTAAGCATAAACTGAAAATTCCATTTACTTCCTTGGAATTTATAGAATTCAGATTAAATACATGATAGACTGCCTTTCCTAATTAAGGATTTTTTTTCTTTTCTCCTAAATTGGGTCCTTCTTTTCTGAGGTGAGGCCCTCCCATTAGTAAATGCAAACACTCGGGAAGAGTGTTGAATTTGGAATAGACTGGAAAGATAGCTGACAAGAATTTGACTTGGTGATACTTATTGGGGGTAGTTTGGGGGGGTGTAAGTTGAAACAGTGAGAAAATGTGGCAGCCATCAACCAGTACTTCCTCCTCATGAACTCACATAGCAAACCAGCCATTTTTAGGAAGTGATGTAAATCTCAATGCTTAGCATTTTAGGAGTAGAAATATAAAAAGTATGCTGTTAGATTTTATTTTGCATTTATAAGAGAAAATGACAAAAAAATCATAAAGACATTTTTCAACTCTACCATTTTATAATTGTAAATTATAAGGTACAAAGCTTACTGATTATGCCCACCTATATGACTAACTCAGGTACAAGGCCTGAACAGACAGGATCATTTTAAAGTACAAGGCACAATTTACTAGTTTGCAGGTCACGGTGTTGGTGTATTTATTTAAACTCTTGTAACAAAGGGACAAGAAGCTTGTGACCAGGGAACAGAGCTCTGAGTGCTTGGTGACAGCAGGCCAATGGCTTTCTGCTGCTCCCCAATCCAGAAGCACCTCAGATGCTTTGTGGAAGCTGTTAAACAAGCGTAAGTTACAGACTACCATTTCTAATAAGGAACTTCACGTATACTTGAATAATACACTAGCCTGGAAATTGTGCTGGTTCAGCTGCTGCCTCACAAGCAGCTGAGCTGTCCATGTCACAGCAGCAGATGTTTCAGAGCCGGTGTGGAGCAGACAAGTGTGGGTGGCAATCACTGAAGCCCTCCCAGAGCAGAATTTTTACTGCAGAGCTAAAGCCTCGAAGGAGCTATAAAATAACCTCGATAATTTGACACTTGATAATGCAAACTTCTCAAAAATTTCAAATTATATGCCTCTGCCTGGCTCACGGCCAGGATTTTCTCATCCGATTTTGCTTTGTTAAGATTTCACTGTATTTTAGGGAAACTTCCGCTGAACATCTGGTGGTGTAGCTCAGCGTTTAATCACACAGCGATAATGAAACGCACGAATAAAGTACATCTAAAAACGCTTTTATTGTTTCCCTAGGGTATCTGCAGTGAGGGGAGCAGCCCACTTCAAGCCCGGCAGCACCAGAAGCTCACCCAGGCAGGCAGCCCGCGGCACCCACGGCTCCGGCACAAGGCGCCGGGGGAGCACACCCCCCACCCCCCATTCCGCGCTTCCACCCTTCTTTTCAAGGGGGACTTTCGCTCCGTGTAAGCCCGTCACGGCAGGAACCCACCCTTGAGGGAAGAGCGAGGGGCTCGGAAACACGCCCTTCCCACACATGCCAGGCTCCCCGAGGCCAGGCGGCATCCCACAGAGAGCCCCGCAAAGCGCCTCACAAAGACCCTCACACCCCGGCTCACCCGCTGCCAAAGGCCACGCGGCCGACCAGGTGAGCGGGACAACGACCACCACGCAAGTGCAGAGGCAGCGCCGGCCGGCTGGGAAGGCAGCACAGGCGGCGGACAGCACCCGCAGGCCGCCCCTCAAGAAGACCGCCCGTCCCCTGCCTTTATGCAAGACGGAGACCTCCGGAGCTGGGCGCCCAGCGGGGTGAACGACTAGCACCGGCCCCGCGACCACCTCAAATGATCGCTTCACTCCGCTTCCTCAGCCCGGCCTGTTCCGCGTCACCGCCGCCTCCGCCAATGGGAGCGCGGAGCTACCACCGGGGGGCGGGGAGAAGGAGGGGTGGGGTGGCGAGGCAGCCAATGGGGCTCAGAGGATGTTTCCCGGAGGCGAAGCCGTCGCGGCCCCTCCCCCGCGGCCGCTCGGCGGGGGCCGGCTCGCCGGGCGGGATAGTTTTGCACCCGGGTGGCAGATGCGACGCGGGCTCCTTCTTCTTGCAGGTAACACCGTGCGGGGCACATGGTTCGGTCTTGCTGTGTCCTGCCCTGCCCTGCCCTGCCCGGGGGGGTTGCCCTTGCCCCTGCCCCTGACCCGTTTGCTGGCTGGAGCGTTGGTGGAACTGGCCCAGGAGGCGCGGGAGGGGGGAACTACTGAGAGCCGAAGCGGGACGGCACACGGTACACCACATGCGGGGCCGCCGCCAGGACAAAAGGCGAGCGGCGAGTGGGGCAGGGCCGGCGCCGAACTCCCGGCAGGGCTTGTCCGCCCTGCAGCCCTCCCGGGCTGGCTGCATTCCTGGGACGGCCTCAGTTTTGCGGGACTCCGCGCACCTCGGCCGCTGTGACCTGGGCTGGGAGCCTCTCCGTCGGGACGCGCGGTATTGGAGCCGTGCTTCCCGCCCCTCATTCCTTCCCCGCCTCCCGCCCCAGGAGTTCTGCTTCGGGATGCGCTCTGTAAGGCCGACTCGGGGTCGCCTTTCCCTGGAGGGGCGGCGGAGCAGTAGCGTGTGAGCCGGTTGGCAGCGGGAGAGCCCTTGGTGCCGCCGCTCGGAGGGGGAGGGGGTGTGTGGCGGCGGGGGGTCGCAGTACCTCGGGGGGGATTAGAGCGCCTAGGCGGTTAACGCGTTGCTGTGCTAAGGGAGCCCTCAGGGACCGGCCTCCTCGTCTGGACTGCGGGGAGAGGACTGGCAGCAGATGGACATCAGCTAAACAGAGCAAGCGTAATGGGAGAAACTTTCAGGGCAGAATTACTTTGGGGTAGATTAACCATTCTATTTGGGTAGTGGGCATCGGTGGTGTGTCTGTGCGATTACGAGCGATACAATACCCTTCCCTCTGCTTAGCAGTCTTTTATTCTTTGTTTTCTTCAAACTAAGAGCACAAGGGCGAGTTACTTTGAGGCCGGCTTTCACTCTTGAAGCGGCTGGTCTGCTTCACTCGGCTGAGGGGCTCCATTCACTCTCAGGTTGCTCAGCTCCATGTTACTGACTATCTTAATGGGGGAGCGCTGCTGTATAGTCGCCAAAGCGAGAAGGGGCACTGGTGTGTTGGGGAGTACTGCCTGTCCTCCCTGTGCATGTATGTGTACAGAGACGGGGACTATGTGGAGACTGGAATTCAGCGTTGCAAAGAGAAAGCTACAAAGCAATTGCTTTATCAGCTCTAATGTTCAGGTCTGTTCAAGAAGCCAAACGGCTGGAGCTTTTTCCTAGATTGTATGAAGACATTAAATGCTGTGTTTTCAGGGTGCAGTGGTTGATTTTTAAAAGCCAGTAAATAAGAAGAAAGTACGAAGCAGGGCTACTGTATGTCCCTGTCATTCTTGGGGCTTATAAGTAAGCAGTTTATATTCTGCCCTCCTTTTACTGCAGTTTTCGATTTATAACCTCTCCCCCTTGGCATTTATAGCAGTACTTGTTAATAAGACCACTCACAATACTTGTACAATAATGAGAAGCAGAGGCAGAATAGCTGTCCAGGCAGAGGACTGGCTTTGGAGCATTGAAAGGAACCCTTCCAAGTAAAGGTGGCTCATGGGTAAACCTCCAGCCTTAGTACCGCCACACTGATGTGCTGTTTGGTTGCACTGGCCTTTGTCGTCTACCTTAACAACCTCATAAGCCCATAAAAACAGCAGTGGAATTTAGCCTATACTGTACTTGTAGCATGCAGAGTGATCTAGTGAACACTGCTTTGGTCTTAATGTATGTGTCTTGTTGTCTTATTGTTTGCATTGTTGGGATTTAGGGCCTAGTCCATTAACTGCTATCTGTATATGTCTACCTGTGATGTTTGTATGAATTCCCTGTATGGGCTATATGCAAGACTAAGTCCTTTAATTTGATTAACAGAAGAGAGTTGAGCTCTTTTTGCAATTGATGATGTTTGTTTTTGCACATTCAGAAGGAAATTATAGTGCTTATCGTTCTCTTAAGATCTTTATAATGCTCCACAGTGCTCATGATGTCTGTTTGTTATACTAGAAAAGAATAGTAAGAAACAGAAATGCAGTGATTTGCTCAGGGTCTTAGAATTTACCTGGGCCGAAGCTTTAGCTTAGAATCTAAGAACATCTTGACTTTATCTCTGTGCCTCAACCATGAGAAACTGTGCCTTTCTTCCACATTCGAAGTACAAAATTATGCTTAAATATGTTCCAGTAATTATGAAATGCACTGAGATGAAAAAAGGTTGTATGAAACTTCAGTCTCCCAGCTCCACTCTCCATTTTTTTATTTTTTTAATGAAATGCAACTATAACTGCATTTGTATGTATTTCTTTCAGATTTGCAACCAACATAATGCTGAAGCTCCCAACTTGGAACAAGCATTTCACAGAATGGCACAAACAGAACCTAATCTGGACCATGGTGTATCATGGTTCATCCTTCCGTCATACTGGGCTAAAATGGTTGTGGCATTAATCTCCTTCCTCTGTTTTGCTAACAGCTATGATGGAGATTTTGTCTTTGATGACTCTGAAGCCATCATCAATAATAAGGTTTGTCTCTCTTCCCCCCCCGCCCCATGCCTTTTGACATAAATGGTCCTAGGAGAAGATGTAATGACAACAGTTGATCTCAGTAGATCCTAGTAAAGAACTTCCTTCTGATATTCCATTTTTTTTTAACTTCATTTTTGTGTTTTGTTTTATTATGTCTGAGTTTTTTTAAGTAAGCCTTATTTAAGGTTACCAAACAAGGTATGCAGCAGTGCTCTAACAAAAAGCTAGAAGCATAAGTATGCTTAACAAAATGTTATTCCTAAAGCTATTTGAATAACATGACTTGGGTTCTAGTACATAACAAAAGAGTGAACAAATTAAACAGCTTCCTCCCCTCCCTCCTCTAAATGTGCCCCCTTTCATTCTTTTGCAAGTGAGATGCTCTGCTTAACAAGTGTTACCTTCTGAAAGGGAAGGAATTTGTCTGCTTGTTATCTAAGAAAACATTAGCTAGGGTTGTGGCAGATCTGGATGTGATATTTAGTAACACTTATTCGCAGAACACCTGTACATCAAGCCTACCTATAGACCTAATTTTAGGCTCATTTCCACCATGTGAATGGGTGTATGGAGTGGACTTTTCTAACACCTGTTGATGTTAATAGGAGATTTTTTCATTATCTTCTCAGATGAATTAGCCCAATGAATAAACGTACTCTGGTTACAGGGTACATAATGCATCATTAAGTGATTGTAGGGTGATGAGGTTCTCCAGCTGTGGTTTCTACCATTAAAAAGTTATAGGAGCAAGAAAAACATCTATTTCTTTTGCTCCTTCCCCCCTTAAAAGTTCCTGTGACACCAGTATTTTTTTTGAAATAGAGGCAGAATATTCTTGTGGTCTGTCTTAAAACTGATCATACATACAATGAACAATCCCTGAAATTAACGTTCATTTCGAACAGGCCTTTAGCTGAGGTTTTTTTGGTTGTGAGGAGTTGAGTGTCTTCAATTGCTGAGACACTTCTTAGAATCACATGTAGCAGTTAGTGCTCATGAGTGGGTCTTGGCGTTGCAGCTCTTATGCTGTTCTGGAATGTTAAATGCTTGGCAAGAGAAGCACAGGGTAAAAAGAATCACCCTCATCTGTTGGTTCTGTTTTCCTGAAGCCATGGGTTTACAAGGAGGATAATCTGGAAACTCATATCATTAGAAGACTACAATTCACAATTTTTTTCCTTGCACAAGATTTAGAGGCAACTTACTTCAGTGTGCCTTTTAGAATCTCACAGAATCACTGTTTCCTTAGACAACTTTGTATTATGCTTGTTTAAGTCATCATACCTTGAATTATAAGTGTATGAGGGAAAATACATCTGCCAAATTAGAAATAAATCTCAAGGCATTCTAAGAGAATGCCATAGACACTATTTTTATTCTTTTTAAGAAGCATTATAGTTTAAATTACACAGCTCTTGGCAGTGGTTTGTTTTGCAAAGTTTTATTTTGGCCATGATTATAGTATTTTAATTTCCTGAAAGAATGTACAAAACATTGATGTTGAAAAAAGGCAGGTTTTCTTCAAGTGCAATTTCAAACTTTACTTTCAAAATGTTTCAGTTTATCTATGCAACAAAACAACCTGCACCAGGATTATAGCTGTTGGCAATGTTGAGAAATTCAGCCAACTGCTTAAATAGATTAACTCATACCTAGTCTGAAAAACTGGGAGGCTTATTCTATTTTTCACAGCAAAATCCTCTATTATTCCCTAGAAATTAAATGAGATTTTTGTGACAGTATCATTTTAACACAGGGGTCGTATGAATATATGAAAATGCAAAACCCACAAGAAAAATGCAGAGACAGTGAGTTTACCAGCTTAATGGTGAGGGAAAGCATTTAGCAAAGGCACAGTTTATTCAAAGTATAGCCTATTTTATTCCTATCCAATAGGAGAGACAGCAGGTGAAGTAATTTTGTAGATCCACTGACCATTACTATACCAGTATTTTCTTGGGTACCACACAGTGACCTTTTTTGTTAATTTACTAGCTCCCACCAGCTCACCAATCTTCAATTTTTTTATTTTTTATTTTATTTTTTTTAGTGAAAAATACAGTTAGCTGACCTCATGCCTACTGTATTGTGGAACATTCTGTTACTAGATTTATATTGGGGTCCAAGCCTGTTTTCCAGATGCTTTCTTGACATTTTAAGCAGCATTTTCACTGGTACACAATAGTGACTTTTGTCTTTATTTATTTGCTAGCTTGGCAAGGCAAATAGTTGGATTAGGAAGAGTTTCAGACGCATTATAAGCCTTTATATAGAAAACCTGACCTTTCTTCAAGTATTGAACTTTGCTGTCTGTAAGCTGCTGATAATCAAATATTTAGAGATTCTTTGCTGCCTACATTCAGTTCTTAAAGAGAAAATCATATGTAATTTATAAATCGCTGTGTCTCTTAGAGCAAGCCATTCCTGTTTTAGGGTAAGTCTACTAAGTGGGAAAACTAACACAATAAACTTTTTATCACAGAAGTTGGATTCAACAGCAAGATACATGACTGAAGATTTTTTAGGTCATATGGAAGTGTAATCTAATCACTAAGAATTCTGTGTATTCAGCTTTTCCTGCATGCTTCCTATGGAAAACAAAAGAAGGCTGATTCTAGCGGAAAGGGAAATCTAGCCTTTCACATCGCCAGTGTATTTCACATCTCGTTATTGAAGACCATCTGTGACATAAAAGACATACTTCTAAAATTTTAATACAAAAAAAAAATCTTTTTCATAGTCCCTTTCTTTGGCAAATGTACATAAGGAGCTGTGTTGTTGGTTGGAAAAACCTGAAATCTGAAGCCACAGTGATCACTGGCAGTCAGGCCCTGCAGAACACAAAGACTTCAGTATATGCTGGAGTACAACCTTGTCCCAACTTGCCCTTGAAAAGCAGGCTGTATTGATTTATTGGACTCCTGGTTGAGTGCACTCCAGCTCTGAGAGTCAAATTATGACCTTTGGGGTGTATGCATACCAGTAAGGAGTGGGACAGGAATTTGGGTGCCTAAGGCCAAAATTGCTCCTAGGAGAAGAAAGAAATCTGTAGCTATTGCTTGGTAGTAGAAACATCTATGAGACAGTGAAGGAATTTTGCACCTTGATAATTCTTAAGCTCAAATAGGATCCCCTGTGAGTCTTTCTTAAGGTTTTCCCTGAGAATGCCTTAATTAACAGCTGCAGGATATGACTATGATGTTAGCTCTGCTCTCTTTTCTGTGTATTGATTAGTAGCCTATTAGTGAATGTTTCACTTCATTTGACAGTGTGGTAGGATTTTTAACCTACTTCTCCCTCCTATTTTTTTAATACAGTTGTCCAATACTGTCCAGATTTGATCAAGTTGGCAGTCCTGGGGTAATGGTTGAAACTGATGATCTTAAAGGTGTTTCCAACCTAGATGATTCTATGATTCTGTAAGTGATAGAAATAAATCTCTTCATGGGATTTTTTTATTTTTGTATGGATGAAAGTCAGAATGTGTTGAGAGAAGCAGGAAAAAAGGAGTTATTTTAAGTTCAGTTTAGCAGCAGCCAGTCATCATGGCCCAGACATTTGGCTATACTAGCAGTTGTATGTGTTCTCTCTTGCCTTGTTAGCAGGCCAATAATGCTACCTAAGGATGAGATGGAAGATACTGGAGACTGCAGGAGGTGCTCAGAATACTGTAGAAGCAAGTGAAATGGTAGCAGCATTTGAGAAGAACTGGAGTTAGTGATCCAGGAGTATTGTAATGTGGGAATCTTGTAAGTAGATGGAGACGTAGGAGGAATAAGCCATTGCACACCAGGCCTTGTAAAATCTTTCATGGGTTTACCAGCCTGGTTTGTCTGCTTGTGTTTGTATTGGCTTGTTCATAGAATGGTTTGGGTTGGAAAGGACCTTAAGATCATCTAGTTACAAGACCCCTGCCATGGGCAGGGATGCCTCACCCTAGACCATGTCGCCCAAGGCTCTCTCCAGCCTGGCCTTGAGCATGGCCAGGGGTGGACCATTCACCACTTCTGTGGGCGGCCTGTTCCAGTGCCTTACCACCCTCATAGTAAAGGACTTCTTCCTTATAGCTAACCTAAATCTCCCCTGTGTAAGTTTTAACACATTACCCCCTGTCCTATTACTACAGTCCCTGATGAAGAGAATCTGCTTTGGTTTGTTGGTTTCCTGAAGAATTTCAGAGGAGAAGGTGGGTGGGGTGTGGAGTAATTCATGATTGATTGAAGGTGTAATACCAACACTCATATGAAAGCTGTTAATTTCCTAGTACAATTTTGTTCTTAGGTTCTGTCTTGAGAGTATTTAACCTGCACATTTTTGCTATAGCATAAATTGTATTTAATTGCCACAACGAAGGAGGATAAGAGGGGCAAGTAGAAGATGACTAGTTGGAGCTTCTTAGCTTGTCCTCTCGGAAAACAGAAGCAGATGTTGCCAAGGTCCTTCTTTTTTCCTCTCCAAGGTGTATATTTTCCATTCAGTAGTCTAGGTTATTTGGATATTTTCATTATCATCATGGCTTTAAGATAAAAGGAAAGAGTAGAGATTTCCTTTGCAGTGTGTTTTTTTTAATAGCCCCCTACCCCACCCCAACTTAAAATAATTCATTACTTTTCTGTCTTCTGCTGTTAATATTTTAAAACAGTAGATACTCTGATTCTTGGTTTCATGTGCTAAGAATTTAAGAGATGGGGGGGGGGGGGGGGAATACTTGAATAGGGTCCTATGCCAGGTAAGGCTTCAAAAAGAGCTAATTGTTGTTTTCTGTCTTTGGTCTCCTTCCTTTCACTAGTACTTGTGCTACTGACGCTGGTAGAAACATGGGTATTTGCAGCGGTTTGTAGTTGGCCTCCTTCACAAGATAACCTAGGCCTAACATCAAAGGCTTTTTACAAAACTATAACGTGGAAGGTTTTTTTGTGTGTGTCTTGTATCTCAGCTGTTAACCAGGTTATCAGTTGATATGAACACATATAGCTGTACGAAATTTCATGTAGTTATGCCTACTTACAGAATCCAAGCATCTTGGTCTTTATGATGACAGGCATCCAAGATGTGACCTATCAGTAGTGAGCCAAGAAAGCACCTCCTATGTCCATGTTAGCATGAGCTTGTATTAGTTAGAACTTTTTTGTGTTTTAGCTGCTTTGAGTAAAACAGAAATGTTAAGAATATGGTAATTTATGATGTTTCCTTTTAGGACCTCAGGGCAGAAACCCCACTTGGTGACCTGTGGCATCATGACTTTTGGGGTAGCAAGCTCAGCAGCAATACCAGTCATAAGTCATATCGACCGCTAACTGTCATAACTTTCAGGTGAGATTTGTCTTTTTTCTCACTGTCTGAATTTTTTTTTACATACACTCACTCAATTGATAATAGGCAGGAGGAAGCAGAAAAGGGGAACGACAAAGTATCTGGAGGGTTATTGCATACCTTTCCGCGATATGGTTTTCCTGTTTGTTAATCTCCGTTTGAGTTTTAATTTTCAATTTTTTTTTCCCAAAGTATACATTATTTTGACATTCTGTATTTTACTGTAGCTTTTAGAGGTTGCATCTTATGCTCTTATATACCCTGGTACTAGGGGCAGTATGGGTCAATATGTAGGTCACATCATCAGAGGCCTAAGAGGTGTATATTCCCTTCACTTAGCGATGCTGCCACTTATACTTCTATTGTAGTTTCTGTTTTCTGCCTTCTGGTGACCTGTTAAATGGGGTTTTCTTGTAAATAGCATCAATCTACTGTGCCCTTTTGCCACTTGGTCACTGAACAGTCTTCCCACCTCTTCCCTCCCTGATAGTTCATGTTTGTGCCTGAGAATCCTAGTTGGGAAGATGTCTGCCTGTATATATAACTTGCTGGTTTTCTCAAATAACTACGTTTATGAGGATTAGTTGTATAGATGCTTAGCTCATGTTTTTTTGCACAGGAATTTGAGCAAGCAGTAAACCATGTAGAAACTGGGCACAGTAATGCAGAAAATCTTTGAGGACTCATCTTAAGGTTCTTTATTTTCCCCATGCAACTCAATGTTGTGGATGGGGACCTAGCACTGGTTCTGCAGATATGTCCAGTCTAGGCAGGGACTAAGTGACTGCCGAAGCACTCCCACTCTTAGTCCTCATATTCAAGCAAAAACTTTGACTCTTGAATGCAGTATCAAGCATTTTAAGAACTTGGCACTGTGGGTTTCACTCTCTGTTGGGCTTTATTCACATTGTCATGAAGGAAAATATGCAAATGAATAGAAAGTGTCAGAGTCTTAAACCCATTAAAGTTTCCAGCGCATTAAACAGCACATGCTTTCCTTTAGTTTCAAGGTCTCTCTGGTATATTGCATCTCTAGTAACATCTTGGTTAGTTTAAAGAGTGAACTGGGATACAGTTATTACTATATCTGAAAATATATATGAGCATGTGAAGATGGTCCGTAAAATGCTAGTAAGTAAGAAATTGGTTTTCTTAATTTTCCCTAAGCTCCAATTTATGTGCATCACATTTATAATAGGTTAGAGTTTTTTAATAGATTTCACATAAGCCAGATGCAGACTGACCAAATGAACTATATAAAATTCCCTATTCACACTAAGTTTCTGTATATCTCACCTACAGATAAAAGTGTGTGGAAAATAACAAGATGTTTCTCCCATTTCTTCTCCCTCTCCATTTTATCAGAGTTCTAATCTTGAACAGGGTTTTGTGACTGAATTTTCACTTACACTTCCTTCTGTTTCTAATACTCATATTAAATCTCTCTGTAACCAATCGCACAGATCAGTTACTAAGATGTGCTAGCTGACTACTTTCTGGATGTATACTGATTGTACCCAGATGGTTTCCACATTGCCAGTCCAAATGCTAGGACATTTTTCAGCCAGAATGTCAGTGGAAATCATAGTCTGAGTTGCATACTAATTTCTTCTTTGTGTGGATTTAATTAAAATAATTTCATCCAGTTAGTTTTGGACATAGTTGCTCTTAAGCGCAAGGGTATCCCCCCCAGTAGATTTGTTTTTTTTCCACAAGGACATTCCTGCATTGCAGCATTGAAGTTATGTTGCTGACCAAAAGTAATTTCTAAGTAACCGTAGGTATGATTAACATAATAGCACTAACATATGTCTTTGGAGAGGATAGATACTATGCTGAATATGCTATCCCATATGAATACCTTTGAGTAAAGTTCAGGACATAGTTTCTAGCCAACTGTATTGGCTCGGTGGTAATAACATGCATGCTGGGATTTGGTGGGTTTTTTTCAGCTTTTTTCTTTTGGTGGGGGAAAGGGGAGTTGTGCTACTTAATACGATCTTGCTATGGGATTGTTTTAAGTTTTCTGTTTGCATATCTCTACCCACTGATGTAATTCCTAGCCTTAATGTTCTTGTTTCTGTATAGAATTAATTACCTTTTTGCTGGAGGCTTCTACCCAGTTGGTTTTCATGTCATCAATATAATACTGCATTGTACTATCTCAGTGTTGATGGTTGATGTATTCTCGATATTATTGGGTGGACTGCAATTCAGTAATAAAGGAAGAAGGCTAAACCTGGCTCCAAAGACATCTCTTCTAGCTGCTTTGCTGTTTGCTGTACATCCAGTGCACACCGAATGTGTAAGTAGTGAATAATGAGCTCCAAAGATTTATATCTTAGAAATTCTTGATGATCTTGACTAATTCTGACAGTCTTATACTCTACACATTGCTTTTATATATTCTCAGTACTTCTCTTGGCGCACGTCTTATGAGAACCATCAAATGTTATGGTTAGTATGTTCAAAAGATTGAAATTCTACAGGGCTGGACCTTATTGAGGAAGATAAATCATTTAAGTACAGTAACTAAAGAAGGATAGCCCTAAACTACAGAGTTTCCCTAGTTACTGAATTTCCCTAATTACTTTTCATTTGTATTTGCTTTGATAAAAAAACAAGGAGATACAAAATTGGAGTAGGGGTAGTATATGAATTCTGTATATGAGTGTATTAGAATACTGCATCTAGTTTTGAATCCATGCTGCAAGGACAACGCTAGGAAAAATTGAGAGGTCTTGGAAGAGCCATGAAAATGATTAAAGGACTGGAAATCATCCCATGTCATGAGAGATCAAACTCCATGGGTTTATATTTTAATATGAAGGAGAAGATGAAAGGATTTATTTTTTTTTATCACGGTCTGTAATTATGTATGTGAAGAATACAGATTTCATAGTAGTGGGCCCTTTAATAATGCAGACAAAAGAGTAACAATGGCTGAAAGTTAAAGCTGTAAAGATGCAGAATAGAAACATGGCACATGTGTGGCAAAGATCAAAGTTCTTGTGTGGAAATTCTAGTGAACAGGGAGGAGACAGGGTTTTTTTAAAACTCTCTTTTTGCACTCACAGCTAAGAAAATCTAATGGCCTTTATGCCAGTGGGCTTGCTGGATGTGGTCCCTGATTGCTTGATCTTGTAATAATGAATAAATAAAAAAGAAAAAAAATTGCAATGCAGGAGTCATTCCTCTTAGAGTTTGGAAGGACTAAGCTACTAGAAAAAGTACTAACTTTAACTTTGATCTCTGTGCTAGTAACGAACCCTGAATCCTCAGTGTACCTTGTATATGTGTGGAACTGATTTTTCATTTATTCACAATATGCTGTGGTTTTGGCTTTTTTTCATTTGCTTTGCACATGATTGATGGGGAAGAGGTTATGGAAAGCTATGCCTCTCAGCTGACTGGGGACTCTGCATGCATTGGAAACCTAGAGATGGTACGAAGTTGGGTATTAGTAATTTGGCACCTTTTTTGGCAGTGTGGCTAACACATTCTGTCAGTCATTCTCTGGTGTTTGCTTGCCTGCAGAATAACTTCTTTGTGAGGGCATGTTGTGCTGGTGTCAGAAGGGCCCCTTGTATTTCTTTTCTCCAAAACCAGTTCTAGATGTCAAAGTGCAGTAAAATGAGTCTTCAGTGCTTTTGATGCTCTGACATGTAAAGAGAAATCTCACTTGAGTCTTAACTTTGTAATAAAACTCCTATTGACTCCTTTATTATTATCCATAATCATCATCTGCATTCCATTTAACTCTAAAAATATATTTAAATCAGCAGGCAAATGTTAGTAAGACCTTGGTCATGTCAAATAAATTACAAGTGAAGTGGTTTGCTTGCATATATGAGGTTTGAAGACTTGTGTATACTTAGCGCAAACCTTGGAAGAAGAGTAAAAAGGTAGGATGCTTATATACCATATGTCTTCTAAGATCCAGGAGTAAACAAAGGCCTCTGATCATTTATGTGGTGAATAATAAATCTTGCTGCACTGAAGCAGTCATCATACTGCTATGGTTCTAGCATGACTGTGTATCAGGCAGCATCTCCTCAAAAAGCATTCTTCATGATTTTAAATCTGTGAGTTTTAAGTATCATGACATCTTGGTTTTGAAATGAGATGACATATTTTGACATAAAATTGTGAGGAATCTGTCTGCTTGCTGCTTTGGATTTTGGTATATACAGCACAAAACAGACGCATAAAACAGATCTTGAAAAGTTTACAGCTTTCAGTACCTATGTAAGAAAAACAGCTGTCATTTTTCTACCTACATGTAAACACTCTTGTGGTGCAGTCTTCTCTTCTATAAAATGGTTATTCTTTGTAACACTTGAGCGATGGAATACTAAATGAAACACAGACATAAGAATATTCCTGATGCTAATTTAAAACTGTGGGGGTTTTTTTTGTTTACCTTGTTACCGGGACTACAGACATGATCCTGCATTTGAGATAACATTGTCCTGTTGGAGTCATCTGAGGCCATATGTGTGTTTTTTACCCTCTTAATCTCTTTGTTATAACAAGTTGGCATTTATTTTCAAAATTGTGTCAGTTCACCTTTACTTTTATCTCATTAGCTGAGAGTAGCTCCTGAAACAGAATGACACGTCATTATTTTCACCTTTTAAAGCAGTCCACAGCCATTGAGTTAATTCTCTTAATATCTTTATAAAACAGAAAAAGAAGCAGGGAAGTTAGATGCATGGCTTTGGATAAATTAATAAGTTTCTCTGAACTGCATTTGGGAGTCCAACAGTTTCTCCTTTTACGCTATCAAGTGAAGCTGAGGGTAAAGTAGGGGAGAGTCTCTTCAGTGTATTCGGTCCTACTCTCATGCCTCTGTGCTTCTCTCTCTGATGTTACTCAGTAATAGTTGTTCCGTCAGTTCATACTTGTACAAAAAATGCCCTTCTCATAAGACATGTTAGCAACCAGCTTTAAACAAAGTGAAGATACACTTTTTACTTTCCTCTTTCTGTTCCACTCAGAAAATGGGACAACTGGTGTGCTATACAAAAAACAGTTTGTGCTTTTGTCCCTGAAACATCACCTCAAAAAGGACATTAAAAAAAAAACAAACCTGGAAGTCTTCTGCTCTGCTTCCAGAAGGCCTCCGTATGCATTTTCTCCTGTAAACATGGAACCCAGTACTCCAGGAAGTAGAGCCAGACTAAAATGTAAGGGGTATTTTCCATGATCCTTGCTCAGGGTGTATGTTCTAGTGAGGTCCCAGCATCAGGGCCTATACTGTCCCTTGCCAACCCCATGTTACGATTTCCACAAAAAGTTCATCATGTATCTGACACTTGTAATTGAGGAATGAAGATCCAAAAATATGTCATGCTGTGTCTCAGCAAGTTACTGTGAATACAGTTTAAGGGCTTGAACCAAAGCTTGGTGATGGCCCTGAGAATGCCCTTGATTTAAATAGATTGGCACAGATCAGGAGTATGGAGGTCCCAGAATGTGCTTCTCATTTTCTTTTGCATTAGTACAGCTTCTGTTACAAGATGTATTTGAAGGTATCTTTAATGCAATCAGTTAATAGAGCACAAAAAGCTGTCAGAGGGGAGATTTTTTTTTTTTTTCCTGATTCTGCAGGCTAGAAGCTATTTATCTATTCTGAATGTTCAGACTGCACTTCGATGGCTGGCTTGTCTTCTGAAAGTGGACAGTCTTGATTTGCTTTCAGCAGAGCTGCTGATTTCACTGGGGTTCAGGATGTTTGCTAAAAATTCTACTGAAAGGCAACATGATCCAAAAAAACCCAGATGGAAATGGAGCATTTTTTTCCAGTGAGGTCCTTCTTTATTTCTTAAAACAGCAAATTTTCATAAATTAAAGCCAAACCATTCACTTAGTTGATACTAAGCAATACCCAATCAAAATCAGGATGTGGCTTACAAAAGTGTGTATCACTTATCCAGTAAACCAGTGTAAAAAAAGGAAAAAAAAAAGTAAAGTGATGTAGCAGTATTCTTTTATACATTTCACTTTGTTATGTGTGTATACCTTTATCTCAGGTTTTCTAAGAATAAAATCTGGTAATCTGAAACTTTTCTCTCTTTTTTTTTTTTTTTTTTAAGGTTGCTGGGATTGTTGGCAGAGCAGACCTCCTGTGTGCCCTCTTCTTTTTGTTGTCATTCCTTGGCTACTGTAAAGCATTTAGAGAAAGTAAGCATTCTGTTTGCCCCTTAAATTTTACATTGTGTATATTTTCTGCTTTTATACATTTCAGTGAAATATAGCAAAACTAAAAGTGTCAGCTTGATGTGGTTTGAATTTATTAATGTTTATACCCTCATAAAATATTAAAAACAACCAACCAACCAAACGTGCTTTAGCAGGTATTTATTGTTAGAAGAGCTGGAAGGGTTGCTGTTCCTAATTCTCGTTAAACACTAAGAATTTATTTTAAGAAAAGTCTGGTTTATAATAGGCTTATCTGTTAAATGTTTTATTGTTTAGAAGCATAAAGAAATATTTTAATAAGCATTTTGAAAAAAATAAAACCTATGAATGTAAATTCTTAAATATTTTAGTACACTTTATGCCATTATGTTGGGATGGCTTAAATGGAAATGATCTTTAGGAACCTTAATTGTATTTTTAGTGAATTGTACAGAATTATTCATATGAGTAAGCCTTCTAAATTCCTGGAATATGCAAGTGCTGGCATATACATACTGAGTATAGTGTTACTCAGAGATTTTGTAAGACAGCTCTATTTAACATGAACAGTTCCATTGTAGATATTCTTTCAAGTGAGCTTTTAGATCTGTTGTATTATTTGATCCGAATGCAGGTTGGCAGTTCAGATACAGTTGTGGAAAAATTATCTTGGCACGCTGGTAAATAAGCACACAATAATACATGAATGCATGATTATGAAAAACTGTACAGGACATGCAGTCTGCTCTCTGAATGCGCCCTGCCACAGGAATTATGAAGATCATTTGGTGAAGCTCCTGTGGGGAGCTGTGTTGTGAAAAGCTTGTATAATACCAGTTCAATAGGCATGGCCTGTAACATTTAACCGGAGTTGGCAGTGTATTACAGAGGTACCTGAGCTGGCTTTAGGTGATCTAACTTTACAACATAGTCATGGCATCATAGAGCTTAGTGTAGGCTGAGGCGGGGGTCAAGTTAGTCCACAGTGAGCTCTTAAGATGCTGTGAGTAGCTCCTGCTGCTTGTATTTAGATGTTTTGGAACTTTTTTAATGATTTCTGATATCAAGTTTAACTTAAATATTACCACTTCAAATTATATTTATAGTGATTCCTGTTCACTTTTGATATTTTTCTCCCTTTCGAGTAGGTTTCGGTTTTTTTCAACTGAGATAATTTCTTGATGAAAATTGGCCTTGGGATCTTGTTTGCTCATTTGTTCTTTTCTCACCTATTTTACTAGGTATGGTTGTGCTTTAGTATTTGTTCTGTTAATGCTGGAGTAAATTAGACAAAGCAAAATACTGGCAATGTGCTCTCTGGTTTGCTGGTACAGGTAGACCTGTATGGCAGGCGTAATAATTTTTGCATTAACTCAAGAGCCAAATTCTTAGGACTACCTTGGAGAGTTTCATATAGGACTTTCATATAGGATTTTGTTATGGAGGACATCTCAAGAATGATTTAAGAATGTGATGTGTACTCTCATTAGGAATATTCTGAGTGCTTGTACAACTTGTGAAGGCCATTTGGATACCTTTTAGAAGTCTGTGTAATTTTAGTAGTATTCTTATGCTGAAATTCGTATAATTGATACAGAAGAAGGAAAATGTCATGAAGAGAAGATATTAAGCAGCACTTACTGTTTTTTACTGGACATTACATCATAATAGGGTCAGAGCTGTGTCACTTAAGCATATTTAAATCTAGTTTTGCCAAGGAAAACTGCAGTCTCCCAGCATAGTTGTGTCTTTTCTCTTTCAGATCAATGTTCAGTATTTACTGTCACATTCACTGCCTGATTTTCCTTTGGCAACTTTTTAAAAAAACATAGACTTTCTTTATACTTAAGAATTTGTATCAAAGTTAAATGCTCTTCCAACAGTTACCTCATTTTGGGTAGCCTGGTGACAATTTAATGTTCTTGCGGATACTGTCTGGCATGTCCTAAACAAAAGAATGAAAAGTTATTTCCAGCACAACTAAGTTCTTTAGCAGATCTTGCATAGAGCCTGAAGGGAGGAGCCCGACCTTCAGAGTATCTCTTTCCTCTGAATCTTACATGAGTTGATGCAGGCTGATGAGCCATGTGCCAAAATCCAGACATTTCAGAGTCAGAGTTTCAGGCCAGAATGGTTCTGGTCTAAAAACTGATTTTGGAATGCCTTGGTGGGATTCATTGTTCATCCTGGATGTGCCTTGCTGTGAAAATCATTCATTTGTAAATAGAAGGGTGGGTGAGATAAAATAGAATAGTCTATGTCAGTTGGAAAGGACCTGTAACAATCATCTCATCCAACTGACTGACCACTTCAGGGCTGACTGGAAGTTAAAAGCATGTTACTAAGGGCGTTTCCCAAATGCCCCTTGAACACTGACAGGCTTGGGTCATCGACCACCTCTCTAGGAAGCCTGTTCTAGTGTCTGACCGCCCTTTTGGTACAGAAATGGTTCTTCATGTCCAGTCTAAACGTCCCTTCACGCAGCTTTGAACCATTCCCACACATCCTGTCACTGGGTACCAGGGAGAAGAGATCAGCTTCTCTCCATCTCCACTTTTCCTCCTCAGGCAGCTGTAGAGAGCATTCAGGTGAATCCTCAGCCTCCTGTCTCCAGACTAGACAAGCCTGTGAGGTCCTTAGCTGCTCCTTATAGGACATTCCTTCCAATCAGGAGCTCTAGATTCTTTTCTGCAGAGCTGCTGCCTAGGCAGGCCCCAGCCTGGACTGTTGCATATTTCTGTCTTTGATTTTCATGAGTCTTCTATCAGCCCATTTCTCTAGCTTGTCATGGTCCCTCCAAATGGCAATCCTATTCTCCACTGTACCCATAATAATTACTGCAGGTTTGCTCTTACTGATGAACTTTGAGGAAGTGTCAGAGTAAAACTAACATTGAAAAGCCTGAGTTGATACTACTGATATGTTTGTGTCCTCAGTAACAAGCACTGTTTTGTCACCAGCAGCATCCTAACGCTACTATCAGACAAATAGATTATGTAAGTCTTCCATGAAGAGCCTGACTATTCTTGCTGCGCAAGGCAATGTGAGACTTGTGTACAGCTGTGTTGCAGAAGTCTCTCTGTGTTTCAGTAGCGTAGATGTAGTTGTTGAACTGTCATTCTCGTTCTTCTCTAAAGGAGACAAAAGTCGTGGAAGAGAGACTGGTCAGTGCTTGTTTTCACCTGATATCTCGGTGAATGAATCTGAGATTTATTTTTTTATTATTATTTGTTTGGAGTAAGGACTCGTCTCTTGAGGAGGATTTGGGTATCTGTGGAGAAAGTATATATCATTCTGAAAACAATCAGGAGGTCAGAGAAGTATTGGTGTCAGCCTGCGAAACTTCCAAAGGCAAATAATGCTTTTTGTGAAGCTCAAGATATACTACAGCTTGTTTGCCTGATGTAGTGTGTTGTTTTGGTGGAATTTGGGGTAGACAGTTTCTTTTAGTCAAAATCTGTGGCATTATTCTTTTTCTTTTTTAAGTATAAGCATTTAACACACTATGTGTTAAATTATGTCTTGCTTAATTTCTAAGGCACTGTTATTTTCTCCAGTATACAGTTTCTGATGTTACCATCTTTGATAGGATATCATTTATATTTGCAAGGAACTAATCTGTTGTTCTCATTCTGTCCTGCTGTTTTAAAACACAGCTGTGGGGACAAATCCACTGCATAGGCTTTGGAGGCAGCAAGAGCTGACAACTGTTTAGGTATGTTCTGAAGGAAATTGTGGGTTATTAACTTTGAATTTTAATGCAGCTTCTCTGGGAATTCATAAGGCAATTTAAAATTGCTCTAGTATTCATTTTGCCTTCCTTTGTCTTCAGCTTTGACAGTGATCCAGTTGCATGTATTTGCCATCTGCATTGGTGATCTCTGAGTGATGTAAAAGGAGGAGTTCATGATTTGCTTCATGTGAATAATATTAGCCAGGATATTAAATAGGGGATCAACTGCTTGCTCATGTGCTATGACTTCTAAAAAATACTTTGTTCTGTTTGTGTGTTTGTTTTGTTCTGTTCTATGTAGTTGTCTGTTAAGCATCTACTAGTTCATTGCTAATTTAATAAAGCATGTGAAGTAGACTGTAGTGATGAGTGTTGTGAATATTGGAGTTCTGTATTATGGAGGTTTTCCTACAGATTGAAAATGGTTTAAGTCTCCTGTATGAAAGATATTATTATTGCGGGGAGTTTGTTAGCTATTTCACGATTGGTCAAGAGGTATTTACTATTATTAAACATGATTTTTCATCTGTGTGCTCTACTATTTATATTTGAACACACTGGAAGGCAGTAGTTATCTGTGGAAAAACTAGACTTTCAGAGGAGTGCTTTCAGAGAATGAATTACTGAAGATGGTGACTACTTAAATTATTTTGATGGGCAGAGCAGAAACAAAACCCTTTTTTTGTAGAATTAGTGCTAACTTTTGTTTGTCCCAGATGGTGTAATTCAGGGATAGACTATCCCCTTACTGTAGCCTATTTGTAATGAGTTTGAGTTGCTTGGATATGTTTAGGAATGGCATTTGGTATTGTAATTTCATTATTAAGTAAAATGCTGAGCTGCGGTAGAATGTGTATTTGGAGACACACAGGAGATCTCAGGCTTAAGTCAATTCTAACAGTGTATTCTTATATGGTCTTTTAAGACTAGATAATTCTTCCTCCTTTGCTTAGCAATTCACAAGCAGGCAATTCTTAGAACTTGGTTACATGAGTATTTCTAATAGTTTAGTTGGAAGATGCCATCCCCTTAGGCAAAGTATGTTAATGGATTATACAAGCATTTGATGTATTTCAGTTAAACATTTCTGCAGGAGCTCAACATAACTTACTTTGCTTCGACTTTCAAAAGAGCAGGTGCTTTCGCAGAGCTGGTTACAGGGTTTCACCTGAAAATGGTGACTACTTAAACTGTTCCAAGCTGTCACCTGGCTGAGCCTTAAGATGCTCAATTAGCTTTGAAGAAGGGGATGCAGAGTGCCTCAATGTTTGAATTGGTAATGATCGTTTGGGATATTGTTATATTGACTTAAAAGTAAGACTGATCTTGGCACTCTAAATGGAGTATTTTCTTCATATCCGTAACTTTGAAGAAATGTGTTTTCATTTGACTTGTGGATTTAGAAAACTGCAAGATAAGGTCTCTCAAAATAGAATTAGCATTAGGAAGACAGAGTTGAGGTGTATCATCAATAGGCTCCTCATAAATTAAGGATTAGTCAGTTCCACACTGTAAAAAATTTTTTGTATGCTCTAGGAATGCTTATACTGGAGTCTGGCAGCCTACCTAGAGGAGCCCTCATGGCTTGTTTCTAGTTTCTATGGGTATTTCATTGAATCCCCTCAACTTTCAGATTAAAGTCCTCCTGAAGAAGGGACTGTGTGAGCAATGCTTTTTGGTTTTGTATAGGAACAGTTTATTTCTATAGTTTTTTTGGTTTGTTTTTTTTTTTTTAAAAAAAGGCAAGTACTCTGTTTCTTTGGCATGGTTACTATTTTGTCCATCTGTTAGAGTGGCACAGTGCCCACTCACAATATGGTGTACCAGTTTCAACCAGGCATAGGTGCCAATGAAAGATTGGTTTCGTTTTCTGACACAACATTCTTCTGGTGGGGAGCAGCACTGTATTAGGGGAATGTGCTTTGTTAGACTCATTACTCCTGTTGGCATGTGTGTATCTCATAATAATTAGCACTTATTCAGTGCTATACATTTTCAAATCACTGTTAAAAAAAAAAAAGAAAGGCATTGCTGGATTATGGTCTTTTGTATCTATTTTTCTAGCCTAGTTTACTGAGATTTCTGTAAACTGGGGTGGGGGAGGGAGTGCTGTGTGCACTGACTCAGGAGCAATCACAAGATAAAACGTTTCATAATTGAAATTCTTTCTCTTTGAAGTTTAATCACTGATAAATTTTCATAGTATTACAACTATATGTATGACTTTATTGACCTTTTGAGGCTGCAAAAGAAAGCAAAGACAGATTATGGTTTTCAGAAGGAGATCTAGATCACAAAATCACAGAATGTTGGAAAGGGACCAACAAGGTTGGAAGGGACCTCGAGGTCACCTGAGCTGACCTGCTCAAACAGGTCACCTAAAGCCGGTTGTACGTGACCATGTCCAGACAGCTTCTGAATATCTCCAAGGATGGAGATTCCATAACCTCTCTGGGCAACTTGTGCCAGTGCTTGGTCACCCTCTGAGTAAAAAGGCTTTTCCTGATGTTCAGACAGCACCTCTTGTGCGTCAGTATCAAAGAGCCATAGAATGGTTAGGGTTGGAAAGTCTTAAGATCATCTTGTTCCACCCCCCGTGCCATGGGCAGGGACACTTTCCACTAGACCATGTTTCCCAAAGCTCTGTCCAGTTTGGCCTTGAACACTGCCAGGGATGGCGCATTCACAGCTTCCTTGGACAGCCTGTTCCAGTGTCTCACCACCCTGACAATAAAGAATTTCTTCCTTCTATTCAGCCTGACTCTCCCCTGTTTAAGTTTGAGCCCAGTTTATGCTTATTTTCTCTGGTCCTGTCACTGGGCCCCACTGAAAACAGCCTGGCTCTGTCCTCTTTGCACCCTCCCTTCAGGTATTTATGTACATTGATGAGATCACCCTCAGCCTTCTCCAGCCTGAACAGTCCCAGCTCGCAGCCTTTTCCCACAGGGGATGTGCTCCAGTGTCTTCGTCATCTTACTGGCCCTTTGTTGGACTTACTCCAGTATGTCCATGGCTGTCATGTACTGGGGAGCCCAGAACTGGACACACTACTCCAGGTGTGGCCTCACCAGTGTTAAGTAGAGGGGAAGGATCCTCTCCCTTGGCCTATTGGCAAGGTTTTGTCTAATGTAGCCCAGGATACCATTAGTCCTCTTTCCTGCAAGGGCACATTGCTGACTCATGTTCAATTGGTGTGGTGTGCACCAGGATTCTCATGTCCTTTTCTGCCAAGGGCTTTCCAGCTGGGTGATCGCCAGCATGTATGGTACCTGGAGTTGTTCCTCTCTAGGTGCAGGATTTTGCAATTCTCCTTGTTGAATTTGATGAGGTTACTGCTAGCCCATTTCTCCAATCTGTCAAGGTCCCTCTGGGTGGCAGCATGATCCTCTGCTCTGTCAGTCACTCCTTCCAGTTTTGTGTCACAGGTAAACTTGCTGAGGCTTCACAAACCTGTATGTCTTTGGTAAACAGTTAATCATATCCTTTTATGTCTTAGAGGTTCACCTAAAAATAGTTTGTCTCACTACTGGGTTTTCTTCTGGCTAATTTTGACTAGTCAGCTTACTTTTTTGTTTCTTTAGCTTATCCTTTTGTAGCTCTTCTTTAAAAGTAGGCATGTTGGCATTGTTTTATTTGAAGCTTCTGGATTATCATGTGCTCTTCATGATTTCTCAGAGGTAACAGTAGAGATTACTCTGGGTTGCACAGGACCTGTTGGAGGGAATTAACCAATCGTTGTAAGTTAAAATAGATAAACTTCTCTATAAAGTCTTATAGTTCACTATTGTTGCTTTTTGTTCTTGCTCCCTATCTTCTGATGGCGTGCTTACTGTCTGGTTGCAGCTGACCTCATTGTGAAAAAAAGGAAGCAAAAAGACCCAGAACACTTCTGTTTTCTTGGCACTGTCCATTTACTTTCCCACTGACTGTTGGAATAACTCCTTCCTTGTTGCGGCTCTTCTTACAAATATATCTAAGGAATTGTGGGTTTTGTTCTTTACGTACATTACCTTTTCTCATTTTATGATGTGAGCCTTCTGAGTTTGTTTTTCTGTGTGTGCTGCTGTTACGCTTGTTCTTGATAACTTGACCCAGTTCCTTTTTTCCTATTACTCTTTAACATTTTGAATCATCAAAGCATTTGTGAATCACCAGCTGGTCTCTTACTATATATACTTCCCACTATCTTATATGTTAAGATCATTTGTATTTGTGTACTGAAAACTGCTTCTCTGAGAAGTGCTTAGTTGCTCTGACTTACTTTCCACCAGAATTTGATTCTGGGAAGAAGAGATCTCTCAGTAGAAGAAAGCATACTTCAGTGAACTCAGTGAAGTTCATTGGGTTTGTTCACTGTTCTCCTTTTTACACTTACCAAGATTGGCTGATTGTCAATTTGTGAATACAGTCAATTACTTTGCCTTCCATCTTTGCATTCTATGTGGAGAGTTTATTTCTACATTAAACAAACAAACAAACCCACCAAGCAAACAAAAAAAAAAACACTTAATCTCGAGAACTGGCTGAACTGGCTGTTGTATTGGCTGAACAGTCTGTTGTACTGCAGAATCTGAAGAGCTCCTTCAAGGATGTATTTAGGACAGGTTCCTTTTATTCTTAGCAGTACTCTTAGAACGAATTTTGAACCCCCTTCCCCTATGAACTCCAATCCCAACCCTCATTGTTTAGTATAACTCATGTGAGGTGGAGTTTCCCCATTACATTTTTTTTTTTTTTTAGTTGCAGTGTTTCTTTACTTCAGTCATTATGTACTTTGTATTTCCATGTTTTGTACTGGTGGTGTTGAGATCATATGACTTCTTTCCTTTAGTGGGTTTCTTTTACCTTTATAACATCTGCACCTCTGATGTTAAGTGTGAGGATATAATTTGGAGTGGAGGGAGAAGGAACAAATGCCTGCTGGGTGTTGCAGTGATGAATCTCGAACTTCTTAATACTCACACTGTTGAAGCTTTAAGTCTTAAATAAGAAAGGAGTGCTAGAAGCAACCTCAAACCTGTTTTTCTACACATTTTTGTGAAAAGTTCTGCTCTCTGCCACAAAAAAAGTAGTTTGCCTCAAATGAGAGAGGAGACCAATGTCAGCAGATCCTTTTCACACACGCTTGTGGTTATGGTTTGTATCTGACCAAACAACACCTGAGCTAGTATACTAGTTTCCCTTTATAATCAGTGAAGAGTCAGCTACTTCTCTGAAAGGTGGACCACTGCATTTAATTAGGTAACTTAATCCCTAAAGGTGTGCCCTTCTCTCAACCAGTGAGAAAGAAATCCTAGTATACTAGCTTAGGTGTAGGTACCTACTTCTGTCATTCACCCTTCCCATAGACCATTATTGCAGTTCTTTTTAAGTACTGAGGTCAAACCTGCATTAGCAGTAGGAAAGAACTGCTCTAGAGATCAGGGAAAGTAGGAAAGGGATCCAGTTAGTGAATGTAAAGTTCAACTTTATTTTTTCACGTGCCAAGTCAAAGATTGGTTCTTGTGATGCCTGTAGAGCCCATGTTGCTTGAACCAAGAAGCTGCCTCTGAAGGAGCAGAGCACTTCCCTCTGTTGCTTGCACCTGTGGAGTAGAGGTTGTGACAGATATGTTTTTATGTGAAGTATCCATGTACTCTGTGTGTGATAATACCTTGGCTGAAGTAGGGCTTATTGTTATATTAATCTCAGAAATGCCTGCTTGTAGTACCCAAAATTAGCTACATGGTGCAGTCTTTAAAGACTCTTTCTTTGAGCAGAAGCTGTACTCTTGATCTCTTAACCCCAGCGTTCCTCACCCTGCTGTAAAACTGCTTCCTGAATGCAAGAACTAACTGCTTCTTTGCTCAGATGCTGAAATTTTTGAGCTCCATGGCATTCCATTGCAATGCTAATGAAATGACATGAGGTACTTGCTAAATGCAGCAGCCCTGGAGAAGCAGCTCATTGTGCCTTTGTAGATAAGACTACGGTTAAAACAGTGCATGTGTGACACTTCATGTGTAACTATGAGAAAGAATTTCTTCTTATTATGGTGCCTTGGAAGAGAGTGGCCAGTAATGATACAGCTCTTGCTTAGGATGATAAATGTGTTTAAATATTGGGAATTAACCTTTGCAGATGATGAATTGTGGAAACTATGTGAAGCTTCTGCCATTCTAATTAATCTGCCTAAAACATCTAGCAAATAGGGAGATTTCTGATGTCTCTGAGAATAGAAAATGACTGAAATAAAGGGACAAATGCTAGCCTATTGCAAGAGGTGCCCTATGCTTTTTAAGTCTATGCATCCAGATCTTGACTGACAGAAAAGACTGTGAGATTACATGCTGTATGTTTTTAAAATTCTAATTTTAATTTAGATTTCTAACTTTACCTTTAAATGTAAAAACCTAATACTGTGGCATGCTTTATTTTGACAGATAAGGAAGGACATAATTTTTCTATATTCTGGGTGTTGGTGAGTGTTATCCTAGGCGCAATAGCCATGCTGTGCAAAGAACAAGGAATAACAATATTGGTAAGAATCCTCTTATTGACTGAATTTTGACCTCAGCATCTGTCAAGTGCAGTTGTAAAGCCTATAAGGATGAACGCTTTCCACAGCTAATCGTATGCACACCTTTTTGTTCTGTTCAGAAAACTAATTAATGTCGACAGAAAGCATTATTCTGCTAGATCTGTCTTGTGTCCCTGCCAATCTGTTGGAATTCTTCCTTTTATCTTTTGTAAGCAGGTTGCATATATCTCTTCATTGTTTTGCAAAATTTAAAAATATACAGTGTTAATTTTAATGCATATAATGTCCACTGGTCTTGGTTTTGAATGTAATTTTTGAGATAGGCCTACAAACCTCTTGTTGAAGGTTTATGAACAATGATATAACTGAGGAGAGCATTTTTAAAAGCTCCACCCTCTTACTTTTGTGAACAATGTAACTGGAAGGATACCCATTGTTTATACATTTCTAATATTGAATCTCTTCCTAATGTCCCTTATTTAAGGATCTGCCTGTCCAGATACAGTTACTGTCCATTTTCATTGTGCTCTTGGTTTTTATTACTTCAGTGAAGACATTCTTTTTTGAGTGATCAAATAATCTACCTGAAATGCTGCATCAGTGATTTTTGCATTTTATATAGGTAGGTCTCTATAGATAAATCCAATTTATAGCTTTAACTGGCAAAACGCAACAGAATCAGAAGAATTCTTTGCAGCAAGGATCTTCTTGTCCTTTCTAACAAAAAAGGAAGAAATAATCACAGAAAACTTCTTGCCTTAGGACATTATTTTTTAGTAGATATTTGTAGGTTGATGTATTATTTGGAGATGTCTGTAAGCAAAACATAAGGAATTATCTTAAAACGTGGTGCAATTATTTCCTTTAGTGGTATGAAGTAATTATTTGCACTAGCAGACACAGAAATGTTACTGGATCTGGGTTTTTTATTTGTTTGCTCTTGCATTGCTAGGATAATCATATTTATTGTTGTGCTGAGGGCACAGGTCAGAGGGTGAAAGGATGAATCACACATTAAAAAGATTGCCTGTAGGCTGAATGTATTTTTCAGCAGGATTCTTGCCTTCCTATCTCCATGCTAGTGAACCAAAACCCTTTTAACTGCCAGGTGGCCTGTCTACAAGGAACCACACCATACTCTGACCTCTCTTCTGTCTTCTTCCTTTAACTGCTAGAAAGAGACTTGAGGCCTCCTAGTGTACTAACTCTTTGCCTCACTTAGAACTATTTTGCTGTGTTTTTATCCATTTAGTCTTTAGAAAGTTGAGATGATTTCCAAAGTTATTAGGGCATAGGCTAAATATTCAAGAATTGTCAAGGCTGGTGATCACTGAAATGTTGAAAAAACGTGGGAAAATGTTAAACTTGGATTTTATTGGTCACCTCAACAGAATTACCCCTGGATAATTTTTTTTTTTTTGCTTGCTTACATGGGGCAGTATCTGCAAGTGGAGTCCTGCAAAACACCAAATATGGTCTAGTTTTTAGTGTAATTTCAGGAAAAGCAATCCTGGTACCTCTGTGAAATCTTTCAGAGCCTTTTTGGTGAGAATTTATGTACCCTTTAAAAATAGTATTTCTGAAACCTGACAGTCAAGAGATACCATGCTGCACAGCAAAAAATATGTAGAAAGCTTAAAGAAACTCCACCTTACTGACAGAAGCCTTACTTTTGACTGCAGCATTTATGCTGCAGAACATTTAGGAAAGAAGATGGAAAGGAGAATACTGTTGTGACTGTGTGTATGGGGTCTAGCTTGCTGGTACATGGCATTCCCTGAAGTGTTATTCCATGTAACAGGAGAAACCCCATTACAGTTACATGATATTCTACTCATCTGAGCTCAGGTTTTTAATTTACCATTTTGCTATCATTACTACCAATGTATCTCTCTACTTATTTGGAATCAGAATTAAGATGCTCAACAACTCATGGTAGAACTGAAATATAAGATGTGGTCAGCTGCTCCATCTTATGCTCTTATTTTTCTTCTTGTTGCTTAGGGCTTGAATGCAGTGTTTGATGCACTGGTGATTAACAAGCTAAATGTTTTGGAGCTTATTCAAAGGGTACTGCATAAGAACAAGCCATTGGAGGTGAGTCCTTAGAGGTTTTGTTCACTCTGTCCATTCAGACAGTCATTCATGTACTAAAAGACAAACAACTTCTGACAGTTTTGTGGTTGCTGAGAACTTTAAAAAAAGTATTTTCAGTCAGTCTGTGCTATGACATCTTTGCAGCAACATAAGTAGTAATGGGATAGCATTAGAATTGCACTGGATAGTGAAATCCACTCCACACTTCTCTCAACAATATGTTGAAATATAGTGTGGAAGAGCTTACTGCTTGATGCAGTAAATTCACCAGGGTCAGTAGCTATACATTTGAAATGGTTGTCTAACACAGTTTGGTTAGAGTAAAGAAAGGTGTTTATTCAGATTCTCAAATGAAATAGACATTTGAAAAAGTACATAAAAAAAAATTATGTCTACTTTGTCAATCCCACTAAAGTATTAGAATCATGGAATAGTTAGGGTTGGAAAGGACCTTAAGATCATCTAGTTCCAACCCCCTGCCATGGACAGGGACACCTAACACTAAACCATGTCACCCTATTACACTGGGTTGGTTTGTTTTTTTAAGAATACAAATTACCAAACAGGAGACAATTCCTAGTAGCTTAAAAAAAAATAGATATGTAAGCACTGATCAAATAAGGATAAAATTTCTGACTTTTGTTGATATCACTTTATCTAGTATTGGCTCATGGTATCTGGCACCTAGTATTTGCACTGGTAAGCAAACTGCAGAAAGAGTCAGCCCCAGGTGAATGATTGATAGCAGCCAAATAGACTAACAGCACACTAGCTGTTCAACAGCTAAATCGTTTGCTTCTCCCATCCAAGGTTCAGCAAGACAAAGGAGTATTCATTGTACTTTGCTTCAATCAGTGGTTTCACTGCAGGGAAGTCTTGCTTACGTTTCTGAGTAGCAGAAGTCCAATGGGGCTTTGAAATTCTTTTGTAAAGAGTAAGTGAGGAGCTTCATAGGGAAATCAGTGCAAATGTAATCTCTGGAACTGAAGCAGTAGATTTGACCAAGGATGGCTGAGGGGTCCAGGAGTATTTTGGGCAGCAAATTAAGAATGCTGGAGAATTTTTCTATATAACGAGTGATGTTAATAAGCATATGACAAGGAAAGAGTCTAGAGCTGTGGCAGATTAAAGCAGAGTCAGTTCAAACTTAAGGTGATGGAAATAAAAGGTAATAAGGATGACCCTGAGAATAAGTGGCCAGTCAGCCTCACATCAGTGCCTAGTAAGATCATGGAACAGATCCTCCTGGAAGTTATGTCAAAACATGTGAAAGATGGGGTGATTAGAGAGGCAGTATGGCTTCACCAATAATCTGGTGGCCTTGTACGATGGAGTGACTGCATCAGTGTACAAGAGAAGAGCTGCTGATGTCATCTACCTGGATTTGTTTAAGGCCTCTGATATGGTCCCCCACATTTTGCTGCTAAAATTGAGAGGTACGTGTTTGACTGATTGACTATTACATATGAATTTGCTGAATGTCCACATCCAAAGAATTACAGTCAATTGTTCAATGCCCAAGTGGAAAGAGTTCATATTTAGGCCACTACTATTTAATATCTTCATCAATGACGTAGTGGAATTGAGTACAGTACACCAAGCTGAATGGTGCAGGAATGGGTGTCATCCAGATGGACCTTGGCAAGCTTGAGCTCATATGAACCTCATTAAGGTCTTCAAGGCCAAGTGCAAGAGTTCTGCACGTGAGTTGGGCAATCCCTGGTATCAGTACAGACTGGGGTATGGACTGGGAGCAGTCCTGTGGAGAACAACTTGGTGACTCCTGGTGGAAGAAGAATTGAATATGAGCCTGAAATGTGTGCTTGCACCCTAGAAAGCCAACTGTATCCTGGAATGCACAGAAAGAAATGTGACCAGTAGGTCAAGGTAGGTGATTCTGATTCTCTGCTTTTGTGAGATCCCCCAGATCCATTTCTGGTGTGGGTGAAAGACATGGACCTGTTACAGCATATCCAGAGGAGGGCAACAAAATGGTCAGAGGCATGAAGCACCCCTCCTACGAAGAAAGGCTGAGAGAGTTGGAGTTCTTCAGCTTGGAGAAGAGAAGGCTCCAGAAAGACCTTATTGCAGCTCTTCAGTATACTTCAAAAAGACTTATATAAAAAATGGAGACATATTTTTTTACCAGTGCATGTAGTGATAGGATAAGGGGCAGTGGTTTTAAGCTGAAAGAGGGCAGATCTAGATTGAATGGGATAGAATTATTTTCAGTTGGAAGGGACCTACATTGTCATCTATAGTCCAACTGCCTGACCACTTCAGGGCTGACTGAAAGTTAAATCATGTTATTGAGAGCGTTGACCAAATGTCTGTTGAACACTGACAGGCTTGGGTCATTGACACCTCTCTAGGAAGCCTATTCCACTGTTTGACCGGTAATAAGTTCTTTACAATGAGGGTGGTGAGACACTGGAACAGATTGCCTGGAGAAGTGTTCAAGGCCAGGTTTGACAGGGCTTTGAGCAGCCTGATCTAGTGAAAGATGTCCCTGTCAATGGCAAGGGGTTGGACTAGATGATGTTAGATCCCTTCCAACCCAATCTACTCTATGATTCTGTGAAATGTGTCAGCATCAAACATTTTGGAGGATTACTCTTTAAGCATGGAGAGCTGAAAGTGTTTTGTTTCCAGTTTGTGACTTTTAAACAGTTCTGTCTGGGTAGAGAAAACATTACATAGCCTTTTTCTTCCTCTTTCAATAGAATCAATTAATTTTACCTCCTGCCACTTACAAAAATCTGTTCTTTTTTAATAGAAATGTATCTAAGACTTTTTGTTTTGTTGAAAGGCAGATCTTAAATTCTCATACTTGCTGATTTTTTTCTTCTCTATTAAAACAGGTTTCAGTTTCATGCCAGATTTTAGTTAACTCTAAATCAAAGACAGTAAAAAAAAAAAAACACTTCTTCCACTTTTAAAATTCTGCCTACTAAGAGATTTTTGTGGCAGTTTGTGAAATCTGGCTTCTAAGAAGCTGCGTGTACTGTTAAATGAAGCCTGGGATAAAAGGTTTTGTGTAGTTAATCCATCATAAGGCAGTTATAAATTGTCACTGCATGGTTTTCCTTTATACACAATTCTCTTCCAAAAACAGTTTTATAGAAAAGGTTTTCTTATAATACTCATTGTAGTGACTTTGGTTACTGAGATGTGTAAGTTGGAATTAACCATTTGAGCACAAAGGCTAACTTCATGTAAAATCAGCATTACAAACTTCTTTGTCCTTACGTATTCAGTTAAATATTTTATGATGACTCCATTGTCAACTACAAATATGAAAAATCCATCTGAATATTGTTTTCACCTTAACTTTTCCTGAATTAACTTTGCTGTCGGGATATCATGCTGGAGGCTTGGATTTGCATCTCAAAGCTATGACAAAGCTATCACTATAGTTACTGATTATCCTGTGTCCAGTACCTGCTGGTGAAGCTTAAAGAATCTCTACAGTATACAGTGTTTTTCTTTTCATTTATGCCTGTCACTAGCTTTTTAATCACAGTAGTGATTGTGAAAATTTTAATTAAGTTTCTAATTCCTCCCACTTTCTAACTATGTAGTTTTCTTGTGATATGTATGTAGTTTTACCTCCAGAGAGATTTAAGTGGACAAAAACGTTGTATGACAGTGATAGTCAACTGGATATACCTATTCAAAGCAAAGTTAACAAAGTAGTCATAGAATCATAGAATCACAGAATCAGAATCAACTAGATTGAAAAGACCTTTAAGATCATCAAGTCCAACCTCTACAGCAGGCCTGCCGAGACCTCCACTAAACCATGTCACTAAGTGCCTCATCTACATCCATTTTAAAAAGAAAAGTAGACCAATTAAATATGCTATATTCTAAAGGCCATATTCTTCTCAAATTCCTTAACAGAAATTTCTGTGTAAAAATTACGTCAGTGTCTGGGTTCAGCTTAGTTACTAAACTGTTCTTATCTCAACCCATGGGAGTTGCATTCTTTTCGATTCTCCTCTCTGTCACTCCGGGAGTAGGGGGAGGGCAAGAAGTGGGGGGAGTGAGTGAATGAGGTGGCTGGCTGGGTTTAAACCATGACAATCAGCTGTAGGTACTGAGGATTTGTAGAAGAGAAACTTCTTGAATAAAAAAGTTTTCTGATTGACAAGGAAATGAAAATGCTGCCAAAAATTCTTTGCAGTTCATCAATGAAAGCGTAGTAAAGTTTGAGAGCTTTCTACCTAACTGCAAAAATAATAAAAATGTCAACTCTAATAGCAAAAATGCCCAGGAATAGCCTCTTCTTTCTGAGATAGTGACCAAAAGGATGAGAATGTAATGGAGAAGATAACAAATAATGTTTTTTTATCTGAGATTATTTTTTTCTTTCTTTCTTTCCTGTAGAATGCTGGGCTGTTAAAGAAGGGGCTGCTTTTCAGGATAACTCTTCTGATGTCTGGAGGGGCCAGTATACTTTATATACGGTGGAGGATTATGGGCACAGGGCCACCGGCTTTCACTGAAGTAGACAACCCTGCTTCATTTGCTGACAGTCTATTTGTGAGAGTAAGTTATAAAGTTGTTTTTATCTGGCCAGCTCAGAACATTTGTCTTTGTCATCAAATTGAATTTTGTTTTCTGTGCTTCAAAGAAACAATAAAGAGGGCAGTCTTCACACTTAAAGATGTGTGATGTGTCACCATCACTTGTGCTGCTGTGATGATTTTCTGCATCTTTCTTTTTTAATAGTATACCTTGTATATTCTTTAATTTAGCATGCAATGCACACATGGAAGTACATTGCCATTTACTTGCTATTTTTCCCATCCATTCAAGGATTTAGCTTTTGCTGATTTTCATCCTTTCTCTGCATACTGTGTTTGACTTTTCAACTATTCTTTCACAATTGAAGAAAATAGCATAAAGTCCTGGTCTGGTACATTTGAAGTATGTCTTGTCTGGCTGCATTAGGGTTCTTTCTGGAGATGGAGAATGATGGGTGAAGACAGTGGGTGCTTTCTCTTGATATTTTCTCCTGTTGTAGGAAATTATTCTTTTTACATGTGGATATTGGTTGGACAGCACAAAATTGCATTTGCCAGTTCTGAATAGCAGAGCCACATAGCTATGATTAAAAAAAAAATTGAAATTTAATTTCACACCTGTAAAATAAATGGATATGTAACTAGTTGTAGACTAACAGTATTTAAAATCTCTTTATTGTATAAGGTATATTTTGTCATAAGGGAAATGACAGCAGTGAGAAGAAATAAAGTTGCCCCCCTGCCCCTTAAGTTTAGTATCAAGTAAATGTTTGTTTTCTTTCTGACTGACAGGCTATAAACTATAATTACTACTATTCGTTGAATGCATGGTTGCTGTTGTGTCCCTGGTGGCTGTGTTTTGATTGGTCAATGGGCTGCATACCCCTCATTAAATCTGTCAGCGACTGGAGGATAATTGCACTTGCAGCACTTTGGTTCTGCCTAATTGGTCTGATATGCCAAGCTCTGTGCTCAGAAGACAGCCATAAGAGAAGGTAAGAGACAGCAATGAATTTTAAATGCCTGGTCAATTTAAGTACAGTATTATTTTGTTAAATCCACTATTGATAATTTTAACAATTCAGCAGAACCAGTGTCTAGCAAATGCAGTTCAAATAAATATTTATAGCTGTCATTACAGTTTTAGCCCAATTTGGGGCCATCACTGTACACAGACTACTAGGAAACAGAGTTGGAGAAGGTATGCATAGCTACTTTATTTTTTTTCCTGAAATGGCATTTTGAGATCCTTAACACTGTAGGTGGTAGAAAGTAGTATGTGCTCAGAACAGAGTAGGAAATGATGTATGTTATGTTTTTGTCCCTACATCTTATGAGTCATCATCTCTTTTAATCTTCTCCTAATAGTGAAAGAGAGGAGGTAGAAATGCTGGCCGTGGCCATACATTAAAAAGTAAAATGCTGGTCCACAGTATGTACTGAGGAAAGTACTTGTACTTTACCCAAAGGAACTAAAAAAAATTATTGTAAACTGTTCTGTCTCACTAAGGGCATCTGTTTAACTTTTCACATTCTGTTCCCATGGATTTCATGTATGGTTAATTTCCCAGTTCTTTAAAATTTTTAAACAAGTCAGTCATAGAATTATAGAATGGTTTGCGATGTGTAAGGGACTTTAAAGGTCATACGTTAGACCAGGTTGCTCAAAGACCCATTCATCCTGGCCTTGAACACTTCCAGAGATGGGGCATACACAACTGTGGGCAACTTGTTCCAATGTCTCACGACCCTCATAGTAAAGAACGTCTTCCTATATCTAATTGAAATTTGCCCTCTTTCCATTTAAAGCCATTACCTCTTGTCCCATCACTACATGCTCTTGTAAGAAGTCCCTCTCCAGATTTCTTGTAGGCCCCTTTAGGTACTGGAAGGCTGCTCTAAGGTCTCCCTAGAGCCTTTTCTTCTCCTGCCTGAACAAGCCGAACTGTCTCAGCCTATCTCCACAGGAGATGTGCTCCAGCCTGCTGATCATCTTTGTGGCCCTCCTACAAGTACTACAAATGATGTCATACTTTCTAGTAAAAATGCACTCACTGATCCTATATTGCTGAACATTTTTTTAGCAAAAAGTGAAGAAAAAAGTATAGTGAAGGCCTAGGACTCTTGGAGATGATAAGAGAGTAAAAGGACACATCTACATTACAGTTTAGAGATTTATTTGTAATAAATTAGAAAAGAAAACCATCCATGTGGCCTTTATAACAAACACCTGACACAGATCTAGGGTTCTTACTCACTCATATCATCTCTGTAAAAGTAAGGTACCTAGTCTAAGTTGTTTAAGCTCTGTATAGTCCATCAAGATTTACCTGATGAGGATTACTCATCCTAAAATAGATACCTAAGGCAAAGAAGACAAACTGCTGTGGAAACAGCATAGATTACTAACTTTCAAGTGGTTAACCACAATGGATTCTACTGTTAATATATTTGTTAGGGAAGAAAATAATTTCTCAGTAGGATGTGTACCTAAGCTGCTTCTTTAACAGCAAGCTGTATTTTTCCCCTCTTACTGGCTTACTAGTTCCAAAAATAGACAGGTAGCTTTTACCATTACTTTTCCTGCCTGTGTATTTTAAATAGGAATTATGTAATTAATGTGTAATTGGGCTGTTTTCTGGCCTGGAAGCATGAACATTGCTTTTCTAGAAATTACAGCTAGGATTTTAAAAGTGGAGTGTCAAAACCTCACAGAAATTTGTTTTGTTAGCAGCTCTCAAACGCTGCATTTGAATGCCCTCTTCCATATGCATATCCTTCTACAACATTTAAATAATATTTATATGTTAAATGGAAAATGTACTATTGTTAAGATTTGTGGTTAATTTAAGTATCTGTTTCTTGTTTGCAGAATTCTTACACTGGGACTTGGATTTCTTATTATCCCTTTTCTTCCCGCAAGTAATCTGTTCTTCCGAGTAGGATTTGTTATTGCAGAGAGAGTTATCTACCTCCCCAGTATTGGATATTGTATTCTGTTTACATATGGATTTAGTCTCTTGAGTAAGCAAGCCAAGAAAAAGGTACCATCAAAACAATCAGTAAAGTTGATGATGAAGTGCTTCAGATGAATGGTTTCTTTCTTAACTTGTCTCTCTTTCCTTAAGAAAATTCTTGCTGTGGCAGTTCTTGGAATCTTGTTGATAAATGTTATGCGCTGTGCACTCCGCAGCAATCAGTGGAGGTCAGAAGAACAGCTTTTTAGGAGTGCACTCTCTGTGTGCCCTCTGAATGCAAAAGTAAGTGACTTGTGTGGACTTTTAACCTTTTTTAAGTGTTTTGAGATTTGGGATAGAGGAGGCATTGTGCATGCTTAATATATTGTGTTACTCACAGTCTTTATTGGTGCAAGAATATGACATTGACAGGTTGGTCACCTAAATTACAGTGGGAGCGTAATCAAAATGCCAGACAGTGCAAATTACAATATTGTAATTCAGAACTTGGGGATAAGAGAGGAGAGGGGAAGGAGAAGAGGGAATACACTTCAGGAAAAGCATCCAGTTAAATTTGATTTACTGTTAATAAAATCTACTAAAACAATTGTGTATGTAATTGCAAGTTATTACAAAATATCAAAAGGAAAGTAAGTTGTAGTAAGTAAGTTGTAGCAATGTATTCACCAGCGTAATGCCTGTGCTGTATTTTTACAGTCCTTTCTGTGTGCCTTCTAGTGGTATATGTAGCAAACACAGGTAAGGGACAAAGCAGCATATTGTCAGTGTAATTGCAGGATGCGGGGGTAAAATATTTGCTTCCACGTCTGCTCTCTTACAGTGGCCGAATGGCATGGGCAGTAAGGAAAACTGCCGTATTCCCGCAAAGTTTAGTGAGGGAACAGGAAAGAGGGTGGGACTGCATAGGATGTTTCACTGGGCTGAACACCGGTGTTTGGCATAGTAGACTGAATCTAGCTTGCCAACAGAGGTGACCTCCACAGCAGTCCTTTGACAGCTGAGAGTGTAATCTGTTGGAGCATACCACACGGCCCTCATGTCTGAATTTTAGCAGAGACTGTCTTTGAAGAGCCTTGAAATAGGAATGTGCAGCTTGTCAATACAAATACGTTGATGTCTTATAAGATTAGATTTCTGCAGTCTAGAGTGGCATCTAGACAATACAGATCGAGACACAGAGTTTAAAAAGGAACCTGTGAATGCTCAACTTTTCAAAAAGAGAATGATAAACCTAGCATCTACTGGAATGCAAATATGCATCAGTGAGCTGTAAAAAACATATATGGCCAATACTTACAAGATGGTGATGTAGTTCAACAATCTCAGATTTCAATACATAGAAAAAGAGCTGTTGTATTTTATTGTGTGGCAGTGGTAGGCAACCATCTTCTTTTTAATGATGACCTCAGTACATCTTGTCTTCTGGATGACAAGTGCATACTATAAATGGAGCAAATGCAATCTGTTTCTTTGTGTGTAACTCCATCCATCTGCCATGGTAAGAGTGCTTTAGACAGATCCGTACTCTTTGCCTGTGCTCCAAGCTCCTTGGACTCAAGCCATGTTTGGCTGGGAAGCTGTGTAGCTGTGTTCACACAGTGCTGTGCTTGAGCCGATAAGCTGTATGCAAGCTATTGAACTAATGCAGTTGGTTCAAAGCCAATGAGTGTACAGGGAAAATGAGCTTGTGTTTGTCAACACTGGGCTGTGTAGACACGCCTGAGCTTCAGTGCTGCTAGTGACAGCTTGCTGAAATGGAAAGCGTGGTGATGTGAACAGGGAGGGGTTTGTAGGTTCGCATTCAAATTTTGCTGAAGGAGTAACTTTGAAATCACAGTAGTAGGCAGCTTTCCTAGGCAACAGCATTAGGGAATCCATGTGTGAAAACCAGTCTGTTTTTTTTCTTTATGGTTTCAGCTACATTTATTCAATTTTGACAGAAGTAAATGTAAAAATTGGGTCTAGGTTTTATTGTGGTCTTCTGTTGTCATCTTGAAACTGCAAGCTTTCTTTATAAATGACTTCACAGGACCTTCTTTGACTGGCCTGTTTATTTCAGTGGGTGGCTGATGCAGACCAAAAGTTGGAACACAGATGATAGCTTTTTCTTGTTCTTAGACATCTTTAATATGTGTAATGTGGTCATGCTTTATTTCCTTTATGTAGCCAGGGTGCCAGATTCTCCAGGTGTCCCCCAACTAGCAACAAAAGCTGCAGCTCCTAGTTTGTGTTCTGTGGTACAGCTCTTCAATTCCAAATTGGCTGTCTGTGAGCAATGTGGAGTAAACTTACCTCAATTCTAAGTAACAGGTAGATACAGCAATGCCTTCTCTAATTTAAAGACTAATCTTTAAACTTCTCTTTATATAGAGGTGTGGAAACTGCATTAAATTAGACTGTCCTTCATAGTAATGAATCTGTCCTCTTGAGTGATGGATGCATCTAGCTTGAGGATGAAATTTAGCATCAATTTTGATAAATGTTGCACAATGATTTTTAAATTCAGTGGAAATAATCAGGTACCATAATAAAGTTACAGAAATTTTTATTTAAAAAAAAAAAGTTTGCAGTACAAGATTTTAACTATCTTAAATATTTAAAAATATTTGAAATATTATTTATTTTAAATATTTAAAATATTTTGTTATATATTTGTTATGTATATCATACAGATTATTTTTTATTTATTTATTCTTTTTTAAGAGAGAGAAAGAAGCATGTTACAGATCTGGACAGGTTAAACATGTCCAGGATTATGCCACAAATTTGAACTTGAATGGTCCTGCATTTAAATTGGTTTCAAAGGTTGTTAGACTGAAACAGTATGCATTTTTAATACATTTGGACACATTCTTCTTAGCTGAATGGAAGGTCCCTGAATACTGATTCCATTTCCTCATACCACCTTTATTCATAGCTTATAGATTGACTTAATTCCTGGCGCTCAGTGGTTATATACACCAGTATGAGTTAGAACCAGGCCTGTGTTGTTTATGCTAAAGCAAATTTTGTGAACAGTTACAGAGACTGTTTTCTCCAGATACGTTGATTGTGTGTTACTGGTCAGAACAGGTTTTATAAATAGGTAGTTTATAAATTTGGAATATTTCAGTACTACTGGTTTAAAAGGCTCACTGGATCCAGTTTGGCATCTTTTCATTTGATGTTTTTATGTTGCAAGCTTAGTTTATCCTGGAGTGCTTTGCTGAAGTACTGGAATATCTAATCATAGGCTATGATAAATGCTGTTTCACCATATCAGACTACTGGCTTGGATTTATCTCCTTAGCTTCAGATATCTACATCTGACGGAGTCAGCCAGACTCCCTATATAACTGGGGAGGAGAAACTGTCCCTTTTAGCATGTGGTTCATCATTAGCTTGGACTAAATGACTGACAGATGAGAAAGACTGCATCCTAGATCAGTGTCCTTATCTCCACTGATGATAAATCCTAGAGCAGATATGGATACATAAGGTTATGTGAGATTTTGCCCTTGTTCTACTGCTGTTCACTGTTTCTAGGCATTGCTGTAATGCTCCTCACCTTCTGAGGTGAGGTCATTAAACACTGTTTCTTGTAATTTTAAAGATTATTCCCAAAAATGCGATCTTACTGCTTTTTTTGCTGTTGGAATTGTTTGCACTTTTGGAAGTGCCAAGTTACTTTTTCTCAGCTTTTAGCAAAGCCACATCAGTTTTTAAGAATCCACAAATGGTCTTTATTTCTGGATGACTTCCTCTGATTATCTAAATAAATTGCAATTGCATTGTTAAATACATTGGGAAATAGCCACCATTTTTCTTTTCCTGGATTTGGAATAAGTGAATTTTTGAATTGTTAATATTCTGTATGCAATCTCTGCATTCTCCTAGCTACTGGTTTTCCCTTAAAGAATAGAAATTCAGAAATGTAATTTTTAAAAAGACATTTCACTAGTAACTTTTCTACAATAATAAGCAAGGAAGTTATGATATTCCCAGCAGAATGCGTTACTAACCAGTCTGTCTTGACATACTAAGGGTAGTAGCTTTGTACTTGATGCTTTATGCAGATTGTAATTATTACACATATGAGTTTGTCAAAGACAAGTTACGCTAATACTGAAAACGTACTGCAGAGTTTGAGATTACTTTCTATACTTTCTTAAAAGGGCTTGTAAAACCTCTTTATGACAGAACATTTAGTGCTGTTTAAGGATTCATGAAGCTGATCTAGACTGTATTTCCTTTAGATGCTGAGAATTTCTTTCTATGCTATGTATTAAATATCTTCTGCAGAATTTGCTTTAAGTGCTGTGGGCTATGTTTATAGCTGCTCTCTGCAGTGTTTTGCCACACAGATACCATTTTAGATGTTAATTTTTTTTATACAAGCACAGTCATACATACGAAATTTTAGACAACATTAACCGCACAAAAGATGAAGTTCAGAAAGGCTTTATTATTATTTAGAAAACAGAATTGCAGTAGCAGAGGAAAGAGTGTTTGATGGAAAAAGCCAGCATTGAACAGAAGCATCTGCATGTTTCTGTACAAATTTTGACATCTGTGCTTTGCTTCCATCCTTCTCAACAAATGTTCATATTTGCTGAAAAAGTGATTATAAGCAGCTAGGAAGAGAGAATAAAAGAGTTGATAATAGTAGTACTCCAACTGAGGGGGTGTACCTCCTGGAAGATGATATTGCGTTTCAATTTCTTCCTACACTGTTTGAGTAAAAAAAAAATCAAAAAAATCTGTTTGACAGCAAATTTGGTTTTGTACAGAAAAATATAATTTTTCTCCCTCATTTAAATGTGTGTGCACATTTAAACTCTTAAATAAGAGTTCAAGCACTGTGTGTCTAACATAGTATAATACACTTTTTTATACTAGGTTCTTAGGCCAACTGAGGTATTGCAGTCAGTTCTTTGGCTAGGCTATGGTGCCATGGTTATGTTAACTTTAAAAAAACACATGCCTGTTGAGATCAACTAGGTTCTACCTTATGGTTTTTTTACTTAATTGCCCTGAGAGAATACTGTGTTTTTTATGCATCCTAAGAAATGTTCTTTTTAGTGCAACTACTGTAATTACCTGTTTAAGATTGATAAAGGAGCATGTGGGCATAATGTTAGTCATTTCCTGTTTAATCATTTAATACCAAAATGTTATGTCTGCTCTTAAGTGTTTAATCAGGAAAGGAAAATCCTCCTTCCCAGGCTGGCATGCACAGTATCTGTCAAAGGCAGAACCACCACATCTCTAGAGGTAAAATGTAAAGCATCACACTGGCCCCTCATTTTTTAAAGCCCGGGTTCTTCCTGCACATTGGTATACAGGAAGTGCCTGTGTCCTCATGTTGTGCAGGCAGGGGTCATAGTAGAAGTCAGGGAGCGTTACAGCCTCATGCTTAGCAGAGGGCAGATAGTTATTGTAGGCCTAGTCTGGGGGAGCAGAGCTAAATGCTGATCTTGGCATCTCCCTGTCATGGCCAGTGAAGTGAGCAGCATGACTGTATGGCAAAAGTCACTTGCACCTCTCAAATGACTGTGTGTGCCTGAACACCCTTTGCTGACTGTTCTTAAGAGCAGGATGTTACTGCATGTTATAATACATTGTAAAGCTGTTTCTGTCACTGTATGTTTATAGCAAGCTGAGGAGTTCTTTTGGTATGTTTTAGTTTTTCTTCCCTTCTTTGTCACCACCACATTCTAGAGCTACAGTTTCACCTGAAGGAAAATCAGGAAAACCACATGTAACAAGGGCCTCTTCATTTTCAGCTATTGTATAGAAACATTGTTTTCTTTCACACAGAAGCTGTATCTAAGGACAGAAGAAATACACCATTGAAAATGCTAATAGTTCATTTAAATAGTTTTGCTCTCAGTTTTAATATAGTATGTTCAGTTCATAAAATATACATGTACACTTAGTATTTCATTTGATGTTTTGACTTGAGAGAATTGATATCTCTCAGGCTTCTGCAATCTACATAACTGTGTACATGAGACATTCTTGCTGCTGCTGTGCTTTTGAGATAGAAATTGATATGAAGAAGTTACATGTTTTTTAAAAAAATGAGTAAATAGAATCGGAAAGTAAAATGGTGACTGTTTCCTGGCACAAGACAATTGACACGTGAAAGACTGAGTGGTTGGTGTATACCAAGGTTTTTCACATATGCTCTGTCCCCAGTCTTTGATAAAATTTCTTTTTTTCAGTAATGCTTATGACTTTTGTTAAAAAATAAGCAAAAAAGCTTCTTAAAGGTTAAATATAATCTTGTTTGCTGATATGGAAGGTTGAAGTCGGGTATTTTAGGAGCTAATACATATTATTGAGTGAAATAATTCCTTACTTCTGTTTTGCCACAGTTTATCTCAAAACACAGCAAGGTTTTGAATTTGCTCTGAATAAATTCTGAGTCTGTAAACTTCAGCATATATAATGAGAGCAATCCAGTGTGATAAGAATGATATCATAGTGTACTGAAAAATTTCTGGAAAAGTTGTACAAATAGAATTCAGTCCTAAGAAACATCTTTTAAGGTATATCATGTTACTTTAATGACTCCTGGGAAAACAATGCTATTCTTTTTTTTTCTTGACACCATGTCCTGGGTTCAGCAGTAGCAGTCATTTTTCTCCTTCTTGGTAGCTGGTGCAGTGCTGTGTTTTGACTTTCGGCTCAGGAACAGAGCTGATAACAATGATGTTTTGGTTTGGCCAAGGACTTTGTGAGCCTCATGCTCTGCCAGGGGGGAGGGGAAGCCGGGAGGAAGCAGAGACAGGACACCTGACCCAAACTGACCAAAGAGGTATTCCATACCACAGCACGTCATGCCCAGGATGTAACTGAGAGTTACCCAGAAGGGCTGGGACTGCAGGGTTGGAGGACGTATTGGTCAGTGCTTGGTCGGGCTGGGGAGGGGGGGGGGCGAGTTATCGGTCTGCTGGTGCTGAGGTGTTGTATTCTCTTCCCTTGTTATTTCCTTTATCATTATTATCATTGGTGGTAGCAGTAGTGATTTGTGTTATACCTTAGTTACTAAACTGTTCTTATCTCAACCCGTGAGAGTTGCATTCTTTTCGATTCTCCTCTCTGTCCCTCTGGGAGTAGGGGGAGGGAAAGAAGGGGGGGAAGTGAGCGAACGTGTTGCTTGACTAGGTTTAAACCCCGACACACCATCAACTGATCTTTAGGCATACCTATGTCTTGATATAAAAGTAACATTCTGTTGCTGCTTTGCCATGGGCCTTGTCATATTTTTATGAATCTTAAATAGAAGTGCCTGGATATTTTATTTTGTTTCCTGGGAGCCATGCTAGAACTACTTTTATAGGATGCTGAATTTGTGTCCGATTTTATATCTAGCAGCCTGAGGAGCTGCTTCTGTGTATGCTTAGTAAGCTTTATAGCATCCTCGCTGTCTGTAGAACCAGTGAAACTATTTTTTCACTGATTTTGGAAAGCATGGAAAATGTTCTTAACTTTATTTGTTGATGACTACTGCATAGTCGCAGTCCTACAGAGATGGAATTCAACAATTAAATAACAACTGGTTTCAAATATAATTGTGTGTATTACATCAATAGATCCCAGGTATTGTGCCAAACACAATTAGGATTTTTCCTCTGATGGACACATCAGGTAGAATCCTTTTTTGAATGCAGGTGAATTAGAGTTTTCTAAATGCATTACAGACTTATCTTTTTGTCTGTCAATCTGAAGTAATTCCTGCATAGTGTCTTTGAAAAGATTTAAATTAGATTTTCAAAGTATGGAAGAAATTACAACAAGTGTTTGTTTCAGATGAAGTAGATACAAATTGATTTTAAATAGTAAAGTGATTTAAGTAATGAGTTCTGATCCAGTTGCCAAAAAGCCTGTTTTCAAGAGTCAGAATCCACTGTACAGTTAAATATGCTGATAGTTTAATTCAGTTTCCTTGATCTGTAGTTCAGGGTGATTTAAGTACTCACAGTACTTAGCTGTCATTTCTAAACTTGAGACTTCCCTTTGATCAGGTAATGTAGTCTTCTGAGATCTGCCTTAAAGTAGGATTCAGGATGCTTTCCAACTGAGATTTGTCCTGAAATATGTTTTTTCCTATCTAGTCTGTGCCATAAGTTCAGATGATATGTTTTCTTCCCTGTAGGTATATCTCAAAGCTTTAAATCCTTTCTTCATTCCCTGCTTTTTAACAGGCAAGGTCTCAAACATGTTGCTATATACATTTATTTCAGAAACGCTTTCTGATGCATTTTTATCCCAAGACAACGGTGTGCATGTTTGTTATTTTTCCTTTGTTTTTGAATTATGTAGCTTAGTTTTTCTGTTAGTGTTGAGCTTCTTCTAGTTAATGCTATAGCAAAAGCAAAGTTCAGTCAACATTTACATTGCTGTAGTGTTTATTCTGCTATGGTAGATTTGAGTCTGGCTTTCTCTTACATATCTGACAAATAAAGAAATTAAGAGCAGGAAGTCTCCATATAAAGAGTCTTATGGAAAGTATGGTAACCTCATTTATAAAATCAGGAAGTGAATAGTCTTTACCTGGAACAGAGAAGTTGATTTATTAATTTATTCTTCAGATTTTTGTCTTGCTGTCTTCATCATATGTAGTCTTAAGTATCTGACTACAGCAGAAAACAGCAGTGAATGATGGAGGTGCTGACTGTTTTTATTTGGAGTGAAAATTTTTAGCAATTTGGCTTCACAAAATATCTGACTATGTAACATCTGGTACAACATTCATCTGTGTTTTCAGGTGCACTACAATGTTGGCAAAAACCTGGCTGACAAAGGAAATCAAAGTGCTGCAATCAAATACTACAGAGAAGCTGTAAGGTATTAGGAATTTTACTGCTTTAACGATCGATCCTAAAATTTCTTTCATGTTCAACATGAAGAAAATGCTTAGGTATTCATTTTCATGATCTGCAGCATTGCAGAGCTATCAATTTGCATATAGTAATACATGTTCCATACGTAATAATCATCTCTTAAATTTTAAATTTTAGGTTGAATCCTAAATATGTACATGCCATGAACAACCTTGGAAATATTCTGAAAGAAAGAAATGAGCTCCAAGAAGCAGAGGAGTTGCTGTCCTTAGCTGTACAAATACAGTATGTTTAGAACAGTGCTAAGCAGCATTTTTCACCAAGCAGAAATGATACAATCAATAGGATCTTGTGTTCTAAATGCTCAACTGTTCTCTCTCTTCTTTTTTTCCCCATTTGCCCAGACCTGATTTTGCTGCTGCATGGATGAATCTAGGAATAGTACAGAACAGTTTAAGAAGGTTTGAAGAGGCAGAGCAAAGCTACTGGACAGCAATTAAACACAGGAAAAAATATCCAGATTGTTACTACAATTTAGGGCGGTTGGTAAGTGCTTTTGAATAAATTACATCTATGATAGGAATCCGTGTGTGTGTGCATATAACAAAAAAAAAAAAATCTACTGTGCTGTTAAATATGCTGATAGTTTAATTCGGTTTCCTTGATTTGTAGTTCAGAGTGATTTAGTATTTTTGGTAGTTTTTCCTATTGCTTTCCCAGCACACTTCCTTCCATAGCAACCTTCTGTAGTCCTAATTTTTTCATACAGAGAGGTATAATCAAAAATATAAATTGTGGTCTTTTGTTCAAACGATATTATTAGTCATTTCCCAATATTAGACTCTTTTCAGTCATACTTGTATTGTTAGGTAGTAGAACTATGCCCTAAAAAAAATCATTTAGATTCTTGGAAATGATAAGTAAATATTTACTTATTCTCTTGTGTAGATTTCCAGATTCTATGCTGGTTTTCTTCCCTATCTTATTGGTACATGCATATGTGAAAACAAGCCTGGGTGCCAGAGAAAAGCAGGTTAAAATTAGTATATAGCACTCTCTCTTCCATAGTACCATAGTATTCTATTTACATTTCACATTCTTGTCTCTAAAAAGTTCTATTAGAATGGAATAGCTCTTTAGAACAGCTCTTTACTGTCTTTTGTGCATGGTAGGAAAGTAAAACAAATCAGAGTGAAATGACTGGGTTTTTCTTTGGTTTTAGTACGCAGATTTGAATCGCCATATAGATGCATTGAATGCATGGAGGAATGCTACAGTTCTGAAACCAGAGCATAGTTTGGCTTGGAACAATATGATTATATTGCTTGATAACACAGGTATAAGCATATTTGAATGTTTTAATGAATAATTCAGTGTCTAGCAAAACTTGAGGCTTTTTCTGTATTTATCTAAATGGAGGTATGCCTCTTGTTTTCTGTCCAGCCGCTCCATAAATGGTTTTAAAGCATCATTTGGAATCCAGCCCATAAATTGAATTTCTGATCCTTATTTGAAATGCCATCATTGTGGAGGCATGTTTATATTGTAGACCAAACTTAACTTTTGAATCTGTGCTTTGTTGTTCTGAAGGTGTTACCTGTTGAAAACAAAATGGGGGGGGGTTCTATTGTCTTATTCTGTGTAATTTTACATTTGCATGTGTATGATACCTGGTTTTCTTTAAAAATGCATGTACTCATTTTGTACAATATGCATGCTTGCAGCATGAAAAGTAACTAGTAAGGCTGTGTTAAAATATGCTTTTGTTTTTTTTCCACTGAATGGGCTTCCAGGCAATCTAGCTCAAGCAGAAGCAGTTGGAAGAGAGGCCCTGGAATTAATACCTAATGATCATTCCCTTATGTTTTCATTGGCAAATGTACTGGGGAAATCACAAAAATATAAGGTAGGTAATGAGCTTTCTGAATGTTCAGTTTTAGGTTTGGGGTTTGGTTGGATTTTTTTTCCTGTTTAAACTCTTTAAGCTTTTTGTAGAAACTGTTTGAGGAGGTCATTGTCAAGTGTGACTTAGATAATCAGGTTTAAATGCCCATTTCTGTCACAGTATTGCTGTGTGATTCTGGCCTGAGTTCATCCCATCTTATTTTAGGTGCCTGGGTTATGAATGTTGCTACCCGAAACTACTGTCAGTGGTCATTGAAGGGAAACAGGCATTTAGGCACACTAGAGGGCACTTAGGGTCTTGCATTGCTTCACTGCGGAGAGAGAGAGCCTGCTCTGATTTAGAGGCCTTGTTTCAGGAGCTAAAATTAGATGTGATATGCTAGTCCTTGTGCTTTTGGTATGTAAAGGAAGCAAGGTTTACCATTACCCCATATGAATTCTAGCCTTTTGCTCAGACACGATCTAAAACAGAGATACACAGACTTGCTAATTGCAGACTGAGGATGGGATACCTGGGTAATTCCAGAATATTAAGAGGAAAAAGTCCATGCATCGAGCACTGTATTGAACTTTCTCTTGGATGCAGTGGACCAGCCTGTGAGTGGTGTACCTCAGCATTAGCTACTTCTATTTACAAGTAGTAAAGGTTATCGAATTGATAAGAATGAGTTATTTTCCAAAAGGAATTGTATGAGCTGGCAGAATAAATCATACACAGTTAATATATTTAGTTGTTTTAATTTACTCCATAGTCACTGATTTATGTATGTGATACGGACAAATTAATAATCAAGGAAGTTTTTTGTATTCGTCAGAAAACTGTCATTTACTGAATAATGGCTTTTGGGGGTTTTGGTGGCCTTTCGATAGCAGCAATGTTAGCAGCACTGAAGGAATATCCTCAATATATGCAACTTAAGGAGACTTCATGATGTGAAACTTCTTAGAATAGATGCATTTTTCCTCCAGTTATTGTGTTCACTTGGATTTTTACAGTCCTGTTCAGCTGTGGAGTCATGACATATCGATATGAGAAGCGAGGGCCTGTGACAACCCAACACTTGCTTTAGTTTGTGATAAATTGCTGTTAAGACGCCCCATCACTGTTTGCAGACTGGCTGGTTTTTTTTCTGTACACTCTGTTTCTTTTCTCTCTCCATCTGAGACTGTTATAAAATATATATTTTAGATTAGTTTAACAAAGTTCCAAAGTGATACAAATTAACGGCCAGGATGTATAAGGGACGAGATTATGGAGGAGGTAATTGCTGAGATTATTTTGGTTAGTCGTGACTGTGAAAGAATGGAGTATTGTATAGTTATTCATCAAGAAGAGCATGCAGCATGACAGAATAAAGAGCATTCATAATGATATATAAGTAGAAAAGTTAAGTTGAAAACAAGCTAGAAAACTTTTCCAGGTGTAGGAGAAATAATTCTGGTTTAGTGGATTTAAAAAATTAAAAGAAGAGGTAGTGCTTTTGATTGCTAGGTCTGAAAGATCATTATGCTGCAGGGGAGTGTGTTGGAGACAAAGTAGAAATGACAGTAGGGGAAATGAAGCTTCCAGGTCAGCATCCTAAATAAAGTAAAAGTAGCAATGGAGCCCAGCAAAGAAAGCAGGGAGCCAGAGAGTGTTCTAGTAGTTCAATATGGAGTAGTAGGTTTGCGCAGAGCAAAAACCTTAACTAGTCACTTGAAGTAGATGAATTGTAACAGAGAGCAAATTAAGGGGATTGAGAAGTAGACTCACTTAGAAAAGGTTATGATCTCAGCAGCTGTATTTTGCATCACCTTGAAAGAGCAGCCACGGGGGGGGGAGGGGGCTAAATGGGAGAATGCTAAATGACAATTAAAATGCATAGAAAATTCAGGCTTCTTGTCCACCCCCTCACCATGTAAAAACAGAGAAGTAGATGACTCCCTAATAAGAGTGTTTTGAGTGTTTGGAATGGGAGGGCAGTAGGAGGGAATGGAGACTATCGAGGTGATAGAGGTAATTTTCAGAAGGCTACCTGGCTATGTCTGATGTGTTGTATAACCTCAGGCATTTCATTTACTGGATTACTTATTATGTGTGTATATAAAAGTTGTATTGGCTCTGTTGCCATAAAGTAAGATCTGTTCTGTGCTTTTTGTTATCTCTTATTTTAAAAGACATTGAGTTGAAAAGTTTATACTATGTTATGAGAGATCTCTTTCCACTCACCACAGAATATTCTCCTTCAGTTTCAAATATACTTTGATTTTCAGCTGAAGATGGTTTTCCTGAAAAAAAAAAAAAATGCAACCCCTTATGATTTCTGTTTGTATCTACTCATGAATTACTTATTGCTCCAGAAACAAAAGCACATAAAGAATGAGCTGTTTTGGTGGTTTTGGTTTGGTTTTTTTAATTAATATCTGTTATACAAAGTTAGAGATCTCCTTTAAATGCTTGTTCTTGTCACAATGGATGAAGAACCAAGCTATCTTTAGTTCTTTGAAAATATGGATGCTGTACTTTTGTAATGCTTTTTCTGTGAAAAATACAATAAATTGAAACCATTCAGCTTTTTTTTTCTGTATTTGAAATAAAGCCAGACTACAATTTTGTGCTGTGGCCTTGACAGCAGATGGAATGCAGTGTGCTTACCCAAAGCCTTTGCTATGCACAGTGTGCAAGTTTCTTGGCAACACTTAAAGATTTGGCAAGATACAGCAATTTGAAATATCACCAATGTACTGGAATGTGTATTTACTCCATATAGCTACAGTAATACAGCACCTTAAATAGCCTTTAATCAGCCAGTATGCTTCTACTAGCTGCTGGGCAAAGTAGTGGTGATAAAAATGTTTTCAGCATGTAGCTGAAAATGTGTGGTAATGGCAGCCAGCACTGAGAATCCATTCCATGAAATTTTCTGGGAGCACATTGAACTTGTTGTCCCGTTATGCCTCAGCAGTGAGAGGATGAGACCATACATTAGGTGCTTATCCTTTGTGTAGGTGGCAACTTTTAGGCATAAGAGTGAATTAATTGGACAGCACATCTTTCACTTTGATTGCTGTTAACCTGCCCAGTGAAGAAAACAGAGATTTACTTATTAGACCAAAATAATAAATTTTGTTGGAGGAAAAAAATACAACTTATTACTGTATGCTTTCAAGTGCCTGTTGATTTTTTTAGGCTTCGATGGTCATACGAAAAGAGGATATCTTGCAACACAACTAGACTTGCCAAGTGTGACAGAGTTAAAATCATAGAATCATTTTTACAGAAAAGGGTAGTCAGAGTCATCTAATCCAATCACCAGGGCAATTTCTAGTTGAATTTTGAGCATCTCTATGGAAGGCGACTCTGAAACTTCTGCAGACAGCATCATCCACTGCTTGATAACCCTTTGGTTTAAAAAAGTTTCCAGACATTTGGTTCCCTTGGTCAGTACTATCCAAGTACTTCTTCTCCTGAAATAGGATGTCCTGCAAAAGGATTTGTCAAGAACCCTAGGGTTTGTAATTTCCTTGACCTGTGAAGATGAAGGCATTTTATGCATCAGCTTTCTTGGCTTAAGAGTCGCAGCCTTATTTCTGTGCTCAGCAGTTCCCTGAAAGGAGCCCAGTTCGGGTTTGAATTTGGATATACTGGGAAGCCCTTAAGTCGCTCAAAAGTTGAGTGACTCAATTTTGACACATCAGATATTTCTTGCCTCTGAGGGACTTTTGCAGAGACTTATTTCATGCTTCACATGAGAACATGGTGGAACCAAAAATCTGGCTGACAGGTTTTCTTTTTCAGTAGAGCCTGTCTAGTTTCGTAGATTTCAGTAATAAAAGCTTAGCACAAAGGAAAACCGTTTTCCCCAGTTATTGTTCTCACATACCTCAGACAGCAAGTATGTGCATTCAGACAGAAGCCTACCACACTGAGGTAATTTCATCTTCAGTTCAATTGCATTGAAACTGAATGGGCAACTTTCCCTAGAACACAGCACAGAATAGAAACCTATGTAAAAATTGCTCCCCAAAATATATAAGCTTGCATGCAAGTGAGTACATATACTCCATTTGGATCGGGGGAGAAGTATCTTTTTAAACTTCTGCAAGGAAATATGCTCTGGAACAGAAGTATCTACATTAGCAGCTGCTTTGGGAAAATAAAAATATTTGAATTTGAGAATAAATTTACTGGTAAATTGTTCTCTGAATATTTGGTGAGGGAGTTCAGGTTCCCTAAGAACAAATTGGGTATCAGTGGTCCTAAGAGTACGCCACTGCACCTGGGAATCTGGAAAAGGTAACTTGTGAGGAATGTTTCAGTTGGCTTGATCTTTTTAAGGAGCAGGCACTCGGCTACTCTTCACTGAGAACCACACTGAAACAGGTCAGGTCTTGAGCAACCATGGCAGGGGAGTTGCAAGTAGATGATCTTATAGTCCTTTTCAACAATCTGTTTGAAAGGGGTTTACTGGAATGCCCCTATTTTAAATGGAAAGGCACCTGAAAGCAGTTTGGTCAGGCAGTGAATTATATTACCCTTAATTTGTTTGAATAAGTAGGGAAAGTTTCAGTAGGTGAAAATACTGAAACTGTGCGTAGGGAAAAAAAAAGCAAGTAAACTGCTTTGCAAACTTCACTAGTGCTTAATAGCTGTCTGCTAAAGTAACAGCAGCCTGTGAAAGCATGGCACCTATTTGTAGCTTTATTACTGTTTTCTGGAGGCTGTAGCCACCTGACAGACAGTATCACATGGGCTTAGAATATATATGTACTGTGGTATCACATAAATTTGGCATTTTGGGGAGGGTTTTTAATTACAATCATGGGTCAATTTTGTAATATTTTATATACTGAAGGAGTAGACTGTCCTGTTGACTTGTTCTTCTAAATTATTCAGGAATCTGAAGCTTTGTTCCTGAAGGCAATTAAAGCCAATCCAAATGCTGCCAGTTATCATGGTAATTTGGGTAAGAGCCTTTCTAACTCTTATCAGCTCTATTGTTTGTTTGCTTCATATTCATTATGTTTTAAAAGAAAAAGCATTCTTTTAAGCCTTCTTCCTGCTGGGCAGATTTCTATTTCACTTCCTAGAAAAACTGCCAGCCAGAAGAACAGGGCACTAAACCAGAAAAGCTGTCACATGATATGACAGATCAAGAGGGCTGCACAATCCAGCCCAGAGGTAGCTGCACTTCAGTGTCTGCAAATTGGTTCATTTATGCTGTGCTTGTAACCCGCAATGAGCTCACCAGATAAGAGCTGCCATTTATGGCTGCAATGTAATTCATTCCTTCATCATTCCCATGCCAGTTCTGCTCCCAGGCTTTGCTCCTGTGGTTGGCAACAGAACAAGCAGCTACTGTGCCACCAGCCAGCGAGAGACCCTCACTGGAAAACAAATGCTTTAATGTTGTTTTCCAAGTGATTGGCAAGATTGCACATTATTCAACAATATTGCTAATGAAATTCCTCATTGATGTTCCAGCTGTGCTTTATCATCGCTGGGGAAATCTTGACTTGGCAAAGAAGCACTACGAAGTCTCTCTGAAGCTTGATCCTATGGCACCCGGGACCAAGGAAAACTACAACCTCCTAAGAAGAAAACTGGAGCAATTGCAAAAGAAAGGCGGTGCCTGATCTCTCCATTCAGGTTATCCATGCATGCTGTACACGAGTCATGTTACATGGGTATTTTTGACCATGTAAAGGATTCGGTTGTTATTTCTCAAAAATAATAACACCACCAGCACTGCACACTTGAATGTCCAGTTATGCCCTCCTAAAGATCCTAAAATTTCAGCATGAGGGTTTATTTTATTTTTACTCTTGAACTGCTTTTAAATTCCGTTAGAACAGTTTTATAGGTATATGAAAGCAACGGAGATGGAATTTCACAGCTTTCACTTATAATTTGGAATCTTCATCTGACTATTCTATGATTCTTTGACTTTTTTGTAGCAGGATGAATACCAGAAGGCAGTTTTATTTTTGAAAGTGATTCTTAAAAAGTGCAATTTCCTGTTTAAATACTTATCGAGTGTGAAGAATATCCATCCACTTCAGTTCTATTACTGCCTTCTACTGCCAGTCCTGCAGAGCCAGTGGAAGAATGGATTCTGTTCAGCACATCAGTCTACACATGTAATTTGCGTTATCCCCTTGGTCTTGTGCCTGGCCTCCACCCTGTGAAGTGTCGGATTTGTAGAGGAGTAAATGAGGACAAGGATTTGAGCATAAATGTTTGTCAGACAGTACACTGCTAAGGTATGCTTGAGTGAAGAAAATACTCTTAGATTAAGATGGCAGATGTTAGCAAGCAGCAAAGGGAAAAGAAGTGTGAGTCAGTAGAGAAGTCAGCTAGAGTTTGTGTCCTTGCAGACAGCCTCACCTAGCATAGACAGCTTGGGTAACGAGTCAGAATTGCTTTAGCTCCTGCTGCAGGTCAGTGGTCTAAATATAGTATAGCATCTACAGGAGCTAATTCCTGTGTTCTCAGGCATTTCAGTGCTTTCTGGTTAAGGATACTATACCTTTCAATTCCTATATTGTTGGTGAATTAGGAGAGAGTTTCTGTGAAAAAGTAACTGAGCAGATGACCTGACTTTGGCTGTTGATGTTTTAACTGGAAGGAACTCAGCTTCACCTTAGTCTCCTGTGGCTCATGTGTCTGCTGAAGTGTCAAATAAGCATAAACTGATCACATTGATGCGGGATGATTCAGAGATGGGGTACATTGATGCAATGTTGCTTCTCTAAATGGGCTATGCTTTAATACTGTTTAAACTCTGGCTGACCAGAGTTGTTTGTCTTGTGCTAATATTTACATTCATGCTTCAGATAGTCACATGTCTATTTGTTGTTTCCCTGGCATGGAAGATTGCTATTGGATATGAAAACTGAGGAATTTTACCTTTCTTTTCATATTCCTTTATTCTTTCCGACCCTGTCCCCCAGGAAGATACTGATCAGTGCAGTATTTGCAGCTTTTCTAATCTGTCCAATGATTACTGTATAGGAGGTTGTGAAATGTTCTTCATACACAACTTACTTATCTATGTGAGGAACCATTTAAAGTGTTGGGGGAATGCTTGGCCTAAGACAGGATGTTGCATGACCCTGCCATGGGACCAGCTTGTAACCATTTTACATCTATACTATGTTTTGAACCTACTGTAGGCTACTTTTTTATTATAAATCTGCTTGGAAGTTACAGTTGTTTCAAGAACCAAGTGTGTCTGCAGAGCACACTGCAGTACTGCAGAGCTACCAAAGCATCCTCTGACAAAACTATTTTGGGTAACACAGGTAGTGCAGCTAATGTAATATTCTTGCCAGACTGACTCTAAATCTAGCCAGCAAGGCTGTGGCAGTGTGGTGCTGTCCGTAAGTTTGGGTTTGAATGAATTAATATGCCCACGTCATCTAGTATGTTGTCATACTGATTTTAGTTGAGGTACCAGGGACATGTATTTGTGCTAGGGCAGTGCTCCTCTTCTGCAGATACAGCCTGTTTCTCAGCAGGGCTTATTAGTTTATATAGGGTACTAAGTTGATGCAGTTGTTCCATTTCTTCTGGTTTCTGGACAGATTTTTCAGAAGCTAGTTTCTGAATGTACTTGCAGGATATAAACGTGCTCTTTGATAAGTGTCTGTACTGATCCAGCAGAATGTTGCACCACTATGAGTAGTCATCTTCCAAAAACCAGCATAGTTTAGTCAGTACCAACTTTTGTATCTGAAACATGCTGAAATAGGTACAGCCTTCAGTACAAACGGCAGACTTCTAAGACTTGCCATACGTAGCCTCTTATTCATCAGACACAGAGAACACTTGGCTACTTCAATCAAAGAAGTATTAAAGAGTTGGGATCTGGCTGGATGAGCTAATTCATAGCAGAAGATAAGTGTGTTTAATCATGTCTTTTCTGTATATTTGGAATATGACATAACTGAGTTTAAATTATTATTCTTATCATAAGGTTCACATGTACAGTTTTCCATGTTGCTTGCCATATTAGCTTTACAAAAATCCAGTAGATCAATATTATGTATGGGGTATGAATTCTCTCTAGATCATTGTAAACCAAAGTTGTTTTAGGAATTCCTCTGTGGAGGTCTGTCAGTCATTCTACTCAAGAATCTCGGATAGAAGAGACATGCCAACAAATTGATGGTTTTGTTGGCATTTAGAAGTGGTGTTTACTCTTCAATACAGACGTGAGTTCTTCTTGATTAGTTTTCTGACTACCTGTTTGTATTTTTGTGAAGGTTTATTTGTTTTGTATCATTTTCAGTGTTATATAAATTCAGTGTGATTACTTGTGTGACAGTAATAAGGATACAGTTCTGTTTCAGTGTGATGTTAAGGCAGAATTGGGTTCAAAAGAAGCAACAAACAAAACCGCTTTTTTAATAAAAAATTCCTTAAGACTTTCAAGAATGCTAAGATTTTTTTACTTCATTTTCAGAAATATTTTGAGAGTGCAAATGATAGAGTGAGTTTTATTTAAAATGGTTAAATGTTAACCTTTTGCTTGATTTTTCATACCTCATGAATGATTCCTGGAACAGTGCATAATGCACAGCCTCGAAGAGAGAAGGGTGAAGAATAAGTGGGTTTGTACATAACTGTTGTTACAAACAGTTTCTGTCTTTCCAGCATGCTGGATTTTTTCCCATTACCTTTCCACCATTGGTAATTACAGAAGATTGAAGTTGCTTTCTTAGCAGGTGGCTTGCTTGATTCTCTAATGAAATTAAGAAAACTGGATACTTTTATTTTTTTCGTCAAAGATTGCCTGTTCAAGTACAGTTCTGAAGAGAGAAATACAGAATGATTCAGTGCAAAAAATGGAGTCAGAAAAACATTCACAATGACTGCTATGGATGAGAGTCTCTTTCACCAAAAACTTCCAATGGAGTTCCCTAATTGTATGCTTCTGTCATGTTTAGACCAATGCCATGTACATGAAGTTTCCTAATTTCATACTTAGGATTTAAAGTTTACAGATGGAGGTTGTGTGCGTGTTTATGAGCATTCAGAAATAAAAATCTTAAGTACTTTTGAATGGTTTGTTAAAAATACAGGCCTGTTCACTGGGAACTTGTTTCCTTCATATTTGAGACCTGCACCTGAGCTATCTGTCCTAGTTTCTCTTTATAGTCACTGGGGAAAAAAACAAACCCAGGTAACTTGAGACAGGATTCATCTCCTAAAGAAAGCATCTTTAGGATGTGAGGCATCATGTACTTGAAGCAAGGTATTCTTCCTCACTAACTGCAAAGAGTAAGTAAGGTGATCAGCTCATATATGAAGAAAATCTCACTGCTGCTCAGTTGAAGTAATCTGGTCTCATATGCCTCCAGCACTCTCATACATTATTTGCACCAAGAATTTTAAAAGACTGGCACTGAAACAAATTGGCAGGTACTTGCCTTGAGAGTCAGAGAGTTATAGCAGTTGGACGAGGGAACGGGATCAGACAAACTGGGAGAGCTTTGGTTTCTGCAGACAGTTAAATTTTACACGACGGATAAACCACCTGAATGTTAAATTTCTGCCTACGGAAACAGAACGTTCAGGTTCAGTTTGATCCATTGTTAGCTTGTCTATCATCACAATAAATGGTAACAATTTCTTATTAAATTTACTTTTGGTGCCCTTTGTTTTACAAGCAATCTAAAGAAACTGTAAACTTGCAAAGGTGAGATTATATTTTTTTTTTTCTTAAACTGAAGTGCTATTTCAAGCTGTAGCTGTTTGAATGTTAAATGTGATGGCATAGCCCAATTCTGTGTGGTGAGGTCTTTTAGTTTAAATAGCGTATTTGCTGGTTCCTGCTTGTGTTCTGCATTTCCTCTGAGTGCAGGTACATCTACACATCTATCATGTAGATTCCCAAGTGATTCTTGACTTGACCTTTGGCACTAGATAGTGCTTCCTCCCACAGCTCTTGATGTCTCTACCAGATGTGTGTTTATGAGGGCACGTTTAACTCAGAAAGGCTAAACATTGCTAGAAAATAAAGTGAGACCACACAGTTGAATTTCTGTGATGTAAAAATGCTCGGGGAACCAAACTCATGTCCTTTACAAACCACACACAGCAGGTACTACTAGTACTGGTGATTTGGACTGAGTGCTGGGCTCCACAATAACATGAAATGGTTGTACATAGCTGTGTGTTCAGTGTGTGTCAGGGATGATACATGTCAAGTGATTCAGGGCTTTTTAAAATATTTTTCTTACAAAAAAGAAAATCCTTACAGATACTGAAATGGGAAGCTTGTGATTGCCGAGTTGAACTTTTTTAATGTAGAGTTTGATCATTTAGATTGCCAGTGGTATGTTCCAATTTATTTTCAGCTGAGCAAGAAGCAAAAAATTTGTAGCGCGGCCACGTAATAAATCTGTGCTTTGCTATCTCTTTGAATAGATTTTAATTGTGATAATGGTGTTTATTTTTGTAGTAAGGTTATGATTCAGGCTTCCGCTGTAAGATGGGAGGAAAATGTCACGGGCATAGTAGACTGGTACTGTGAGACACAGGAAGACATTCTTCCCCTTGGAGTAACAGTTCAAAATCTTGATGCTGCACAAATGTGCAGATGTTGAATGCATATACCAAAAAAATGCCAACCCGAAAGCAGCACTTGGGGAGAATGATGGAATACTTAATTAATTCAACTTCTGGAACAAGCTAGAGGAAGAAGAGTAGGAAATACTGCCTCAAACTCAGAGCAATCTTACACTGCTTTAGAGCTGGAATAGAGTTATTGAGTACCAATTGTGTAAGAAAAGGAACAGCCGGTAACAGATGCAAGCCAATTCCCAACTTACCGACTAGTCAAGGAGGAGGGACTGAAAAAAAAAGGGGCAGTTGCTGTCCCAGTACCCAGGCTGCAGAACGGTGATTTTATGCCCCAGATACGGAAGTACCCAGCTACTCAGCGTCAAACAGAACAAGTATCAGTCCTCCTACCAGCACAGCCAGCTTCTCACAGTGATTTTGCTGTGTAGAGCCTTAACCTGCTTTGCTACAAGGCTGCCTGCTGTCTGTGGGCCAGCTCGAAGGGGTGCTCGGCTGCGGACGGGGAAGCTGCCTGAAAGGGAGGTAGCAGCAAGCCCGCGGCGCGCTCTGAAGGTTTAGGGCTTGAGCTCCTACAGGCTCGACCCCTATCTCTGCACACAGCCAAAGCCCCTTCCAGGGGGTGGGCAGCACCGTTCATGAAACAGTAAGGGTTCGTAAAAGTTCTGTAAAAGCCACGCTTGCTGCCTGCAGTTGTGCCGTTTGACGCCCGTTCCTACCCTCCGAGACACTCCGCTCACCTCACACACAGGCCTCCCCAGGAGAACGACCCCGACTTACCCCCTCCAGCCCGCCCCGGCCCTAGCCGGCGGTGAAGCTCCGCCCCCTCCCGCCCCTCGGCCGGCCCCACCCCACCCCGCCCCGCCACCTACTCCCCGGAGAGGCGCCCCGGGCCTGGCAGAACGCGGCTGCCGCAGGCGGGAGCGAAGGCGCAGAGGCACCGCAGCGCTGGCGAGTGAGTGCCGAGAGCGGGCGCCGCGGGGGTGCGCGGCAGGGCCCGCCCCGGCGGGGAGCGGCAGAGCGGGAGCGGGTGGCCTGCCCTCGCCGTCACGTGACACAGCTGCTCCGCGCGCCCCTGCTCCTGGTGACGCCACCGAGGCCGAGCCTTCGGCTGCCAATGAGACGATCGCGGGGCGGGGCTCCGCGGCGGCCGTTGGGCTGGGGTGGGGCTGCCCCGTGGAGGGGAAGGCGGTGGTCGCGCGGGAGGGGAGGCCCGTTACCTGCGGCTGCCGCGGTCAGAGCGGCGGGGGCGGAAGCGGCGCGGCGCGACCCTGCTGCCGGCTCTTTGCCGGTGGGCGGTGGCGGGCAGGAGCCGCGTTGCCTTTACCCCGCGGTGTCCGTGTTGCGCCCGGCCTGTAAGGCCCCGGCAGCGTGCCCTGGTGTCGCCGGGTTTACCGGCAGTAATGCGGCCTGGTTCGGAGAGGGCTGCCCGCGACCCTGGACAGGTCGCGGGCAGCTGAGGGGCCAAGGTGGTAGCACTTCGGGTTCGCCTGGTATGCAGGTGCCTAGCCAGTCCTCCAGTGTTAATTATGGTGCAAATACTCAGTAACATACGTTAACCTTGAAGGGATTATTGACGTGGGTTTGAAGAGCAAGAACTTGAGGGAGAATAGGAAGAAAATGGTTCAGTCTCATAGAGTAAGAGAAGCTGTGACAGTTGATATCTAGACCCTTACAAGATAACACTTATGAGCATTTGTCTTTCTGCATGCATTGCTTGGACCAGAGTGGGAAGGGGCAGAGGGTGTTACCTTTTTTATCTTTCTACGGATTTCCTCTCCTGCCTTTTCTATATGTTTTTCCATTTTAGAAATATGTAAGTCTTCTGATGGTGAGTCAAGGTTCATTTAGCTGTATCTGTGTTAACTCCAGACAATTAACTTCCTCATTTTTTGCTTCAGGGATTTTTAATTTGCTACTTCTGTAATTTTTGCTATGCTTTGAAAATACCAAGGTAGCAGCTTAACATGCAGAAGCACAACTATAAATATCCCCATGACCAAGTTGTTTTATGTAGAACTCTGTGAAGAGTGGACTTGTTTTATGTACTCTGCTTTAAGCAGGCAGTCAACCTGGAAAAGCAATTTCTCGACAATTAACATTGTTCGGTGTGTGACATAGGCCATTAAGAGAGGCTTTAAATTTCACGAGTACAAATGAAAAATGGGATACATCATCTTTCTTGTACCCTCTCCCTGAGAAAAGCCTTAAAAACCTAGACTGCTTATCGCATAGGTATCCTCAGCTGGCACTCATTTTCTGGCCTTGCTCCATCGTAGTTGTCAATGTCATATAAAAACTAACGTATAGTGTAACCTAAGTGTATTACAGCATTGTACTGCTGCCAGTAAATAAAAGCTAAATAGAACAGATCTCACTGTCTGTCTCAAAACCTGAATTGCCAGGGGTGTTGTGCATTAAAAAAATAAGCCTTTCCATACACAGCAGTTTGAAATCTGCATCCTATTGCTGAAAAATACTGATTACTTAGTATGTGGGTCATACCTTGTTTTGCTTGGGTTCTTGCAGTCTGTTTGCTCCTTGCTTCCTAAATTACTGTGGTGGTCTGCATCAGCTCTGCAGGCAAGTTTCTTTGAGTTTGTATATGACCTTATTTTGAGACCACTGGAATTATATGTGTGATCGGAGGTTGGTTGCTTATTGTTTTCTTGTATCAATTTAGGGTAGAAATACTGCTTTGGATGCTTCATTGTCTGCAGTGTCTGCTCTTTATCCTTTAGCTATGTAGATCTTATGCTTTTGAGTGGAGGTTCATTTAGTATTTGTATTAACTCCAGCCAATTAACTTCCTCAGTTCATGCTTTCCTTAACTGATTTTTGATGTGGAAAGCAGAGTTCCTCTGGAGAGTACAGAGCACACACAAGGCCTGGTTTTGCATCAGATATCCTGCTGTCTCTCACACCCAGTGTTAGCTGAGTACAGCCTCTTTACCTGGAAAAGTGTCATCTAGCCTTGGCTTTAGCTCTGCTCTGAGGGGGAGGCCAGGCTAAGTGACCGTCAAAGGTCCCTTCCAGCCAATGTTCCTCTGACTCTGTCTATACATTCTCATGACTCCCAACAGTCACCCAACTACCTGCTTCAAAAGAAGCTTCCTCTCGAAAATTACTTTCATCAGACTGCTGATGTAACTATGATTTTTGCCTGTTCTACTTTCTGTTGTTCATGTGGTTACATTTGTTCTTGGGGTACTTTTGGGGAGTGAAGTTACATGACTGCCTGATCTATGATTTGAATTTGTGAGTGTAGATACAAGGGTGCAGTCATGAGCAGTTTCTGAAGTGAAGTAAGAGAATAATAAATTCCAGGGGTATGTTGTGGCATTTGCGTTCTGCTACTAGCTGAAGTGGTATGCTTTTTGATGGAGTAATTATTTTTCTGTGTGATCATAAGCAGCATTAACAGTTACTGCTTGTGGCAAAAAAATACACTTCAAAAACTGCAGGTTTTGTAATCTGGTTTTATGGAGCACTGTACTTCTGCCCCCCCCCATTCCTAATCAAGTCTTGTTGTATGTTTCTCATCCTCTAAAAGCGTAAGCTCTTTGAACTTGGTTACATTACAACTCTGTTGATTTATATAGGATTGAATGTAAAACTTGCATGATGTTTTGGGCAACATGAACTGCTTAAGCAGATAACACATGCCACGGTAGAATGCATTTCCTGTATGTACTGGTGCTACCTTTCTTCTTCCCATCTTTCAAAATGTTTTGTTTGCAGCATTTTGACAGAGAAGGTAAGTATTGCACAGGTAGTAAGATACAAGGGAAATGTATGGATGCAGTCATGTCATTGAGTTTGCAAATGTAGTACCTTTTGCATTGTCTTTCTAAAAAGTGTGCGTAATAACTTTTTTCTTTAAAACCAGAACTGTTCAAGCAGTAGTACATCACTGTTCTTAAATCCAAATCTGTAGCTATGTAGAATTTTCTGCTCTTTTTCACTCCAGAAGTTTAATTACATTTTGTGGACCATGTCAAATACAGCTCTTTTTTCCTCACTTCCAAAAGTAATTAATGCTAAAGGAGGACAGACTATACCAGGATAATATTCTATTGATTTACCATTACAGTGGTTTTCAAGAATGCCCTTTACATTAAGATTTTTGGCCATTGTGATTTCTTTAAGTGTGTCAGCTATTTACTCTTAGTATCTTGAGAAAACATACTGAATATCACTCTCAAGTGATTTCCCTGACTTACAAGGTACCTCTTCTCCTTTGGAATTGCCACCTTTCTGCAGTGTGTGGACTGTAATTAATCATGTCCTTTACTAACAGCCAGAGTTAACCATCATATTGCTTTTGTTTTGACAGAAGTTCTTGACAATGTAGAATCGCTTTTACTTGTTTTTTTCCAGTGCTGTGTGTTGCCACTGTTAACTGTGAGGAAGATCATTCCATTTGCTCCAGGCTTCAGCTGTGAGAGAGTATCAGTGCTGGGATGATACTGCCACTTTACATATATGTGCTATCAAATAATACCAGAGTAATTATGTCTCTTTATCTCTTTCCCTCCACTCATTTTGTCTAGCCTGATACACAGCTTCTATGTTACTATAATCCAGCTTGCTTCACTGCTTGCTTGCATCATGAAAACCCTTTTCCTTGAGTCAGGTCAGAGTCTCTCTTATTTTTGTTTATGCCTGTTGGAGTCTCCAACTCCCACATGCACCACTGTGAAGGGCCTAGCTGTGTTTTCTGGATAACTTCCTCACAGGTAATGGAAGACTGCAGTTTGGCCACCACAAAGCCATCTCTTCTCAAGTTGAACAGGCCGAGTTCCCTGAACTTCTTGTCACAGAGCAAATGCTCCTTCCTCATTACCTTCCTTGTATCGGGGGGCTCAAAACTGGATGCAGTATTGTAGGTGTGGTCTCATGAGGGTCAGATAAATGGAGATCATCTCTTCCTTCAGTCTGTTGATCATGCTTCTGTTAATACAGTGCAGGGTGTATTCTTTGGTTCTTTCTTTGTTCAGCAAGGTGTATTCATGAGCCTTAAGGTAAGGATGAGTAAGGGAAATCACTGAGATGTCAGAGGAAACATGGCTCCCTTGACTGCTCTGCTGTACTTTTGGCTGAGTGTTGGCTCTCTGACAACAGTTGGGGTTTTAGCTTTCAGTGAGGAAGGAGCCATAAATGTTTGTTTCTCACCACAGGTCTAGAATTCTCAGATACATTTTCCAGAAATCCCAGGAATACTTGGCATTATGTTAATCTCTGGTAACAGTATCATGGACCATTCATATGGTGTTTTGGAATGGTAGTATAAAATACTTCTCTTTTTTCCAGAATATTTTTTGCTGCTGATCAGGACTCAATCTTCTGTAGTTTTTCTCTTGTATCAACCTGTATCTCTGCTGCCGCCTTCTGCAGCAAAGACTAAAAGTTGTCTACATATATAGTGAAATACATTATTTAATACATCTTGCCTTGTGGTAGGCAGACCAATTTGTGTACAGGTCTTTAAATAATTAGGGTTCTGTTGTTACTGCTGACACACAGTACTGATTAGAATTGTGGGTTTATACCTCACGACTGCTCCCCTCTTTCATCTACTTCTTCAAGATAACAAACTTGCATTTGAAATACGAGTTTCATTTGTAGCGGGTGGCAAGAGATTGAGCTCACATCTCTTGACATTGACTGGTGAAGCCTGAATAACCAGCCTAGATTCTGAACTTTAGGAAATTAAGAGAGGTGAATACTACCCTCTGGCTCATAAGAAGTTACTAGTAGCATTCTTTCTGAATTCTTTTACATTGAACCCAAGTGTTTGTTGTTCAATTTTATCCAATCTAAGTTCTGGGAAAAAGTTTGTTGTTGCTCTCAGAATGTGTGAATTTCTCGAAATTAAAGGTTAAGATTATTTCCCATCAAGAGAGGCACAGTCTACATATACAGTAATACTGAAAGCTAGAAGGAAAATAGAAATAAACCAAATTCCTTCAAAACATTGCTGAGAAAAGTGATATTGCAAGTGAGACTGTACATAGTGAGTAAGAAATAAGGGTCTTGGTTTGGGTTTGTGTTGGAAGAAAGGTGATTGTGCTGGGTTTGAATGACATTTAGACCTAGTGATGAACCAAGGATTCGTGGTAGTTGTGATATGAGAATAAGGCCATGACAGAATTTCATTACCTAATAGCTTCATTAGAAGAAATTGCAGGTTGTTTTAATAGAGAGGGAAATGGTAAGTAGGTAGGCCAAAGTACATCAAGTACAAAAAGGGCCTTACTTAGAAGTTATAATTCTCTTGTCTTTAGCTAATTTTATTTTTAGTCTTTAGCTTTTTTTAATTCTTTTATTAGCTTTGGGTTTGGTTATCTTTTTTTATTTTATTTTATTTAGATAATTTAATCACATGACCTGCAATTCACTGTGGGTGCTGGAATAAAACATTTCAGGTTCTGGTAGTACATAGTACACATATGCTTCAAGATTGGAGGGAAGTGTTTGAGGCTGCTTAATCATTGATTTAACATCAATAGCTACAATTCTTAAGCTAGAACTTAACACAAAATAATTGGTATTTTCACAACAAGTAGAACTTCCAGGCTCAAGTTTGCAAGCTCAGAACTGCGATTGGAAAATACTGCCCAGTAAAGTATTGGGGTTTGTGTCAACATCTTTACCGTGAAGGGGTGTTGGCCGCTTCTTTGGGATCTCCTGAACTTTAGCTTGTAAAACACCATGTAATTGCTCTTCTGCATGCCATCTATCTCCATATTGCTAGTCACCATCCTTCTGTGTGTCTTCCTGTGTAACTCCTGCCTCCCTTTTGTGAAGACATTCTTCTGGCCTTTGTTTTTTATTTCTTGTGCTCAAGAGGTTATGGGATCATACATATGTGTTGTATGTGGAATGAGTGCTGGAATATGCTCTCTTGTATGGATTTACTAACGCAGCTCACCCGGACCAAGAAGACATTGTTCTACAGTGAGGCAACAGGTTCTTGTGAGTGTTTCAGTCTGGGGACAAGTGGAAATCCTTCATGGGATTGTTAGGAGGCTAGAGAAGATGATTAGTAACATAAGCATCCATAGTAACAAGTTGAAAAGTACTGGATTCAGATTTTTTTATTGTTGGGATTGGATTTAAGATCACAACAGGACTTGTTTACAGATGAACTGTTATCAGAATATGTGGGTGGAAAGATTGGAGGCAACTGGAGAAAAGAGTTTTAAGCAAGAGTAGTCGGGGACCAGTGATCAAATGAGAGGTGGAAAATTAATATAAAAGTTACTAGCCATGATTGTCAGCTGAGATGTGATGATCTTGGATGTACAGGTAGGAGCAGAAGGAGGATATAGGCATTATGTTTTTGTATTCCCCAATTGCATGCCTGTGCAGGTGCTCAAGGGAGATACTGTGGTTTGAAGAAGTCCTTGAGCCTAAACTTACTCTGGGCAAAGGAACAACTCTGAAGAGGATGTGACAAGCGTAGAGAGATTAGAAAAGTGAGAGGAAAAGATTACTAGAGATCTTGGAGTGAGTGTCACCATTTAAATATGTTTAAGAGTGTATGTTGATTACTGTTGATTTTCTTTGACGTTATATTTTAGTGAAGCCATCAGATTTTCAGTAGAATGAGTAAGTAAGGATTTGAGCTGAGTATTTTCACTGAAAGGGGGTGGAGCATAACACATACATGAAGTGTGGTAAAGTATACTTTGAACCAGTGTTTTCAAACTACATGACTGTGCAACGCTAAATACTGTTTTGTCTTGTGTTGCCTGTAAGGCACAGAGATACTCTGGTAAATACTACACTGGGATGTGGGCATAGGAGAATAGCTAAATGAAATTTAGATGGGATTGCACAGAGCTAAGCCTCCGCTATGATAGGAAAATGTGGAGATAACTGAGAAACTGTATGAATGAGAGAAATGTTTCGATGTGATTTATGGAGTGGAGCCCCAGGCTTAATTTTGCCTTAGCTGAAAATTACAAAGGGAATAAATCCCAGCAGGACACTTATCATACACACACGCACACATTTCACACATCAAATCACTAACCTGCTCTAAGGCTGCAGTGCTTGCTGTGATGTAGTTTGAATACACTGTCTGTGAAAGCTTTTAGAATATGAATCCAGCCACTGGCCAAATCTTACTAAAGCTTTCCGAAGCTCATTTCAAACACAAAAAGTAACACCAAGTTATATGCTTAGGAACTTTGTCCAGCTGGGAAGAGTGTCTTTGGGGAAGGTGATATGAAGGGCTCAGAAAAAAGAATCTCTGCGTTCTGTGGACTCTGTAGATAGAAACCTGTTCTCTTAACTGTTATTTCTAACAGGAGTCAAATTCAAGAGACCATGAGCATAAAATAAAAATTTAAATTATATTTTAGGTTAATGATTTCTTTCTTTTTATTAAACTGTCCTAAGGCAACGGGCCTTATTTTGTGATTGTGGTTCTAGCAATGCGATTTTGTGTTACATGAAGCTTCAGGAAACCTGCTTAACAGAAACAAAACCTATTTGAGAAGACAAGTAAGTGAGCAGAGAGAGAAAAGAGGTGATTGTTTTTTATATTTCTAGTATGGGGCTTCTTAATGAGATATGCTGTCTGGCTGTTTTTTCCTCTGCCTTCTATTCTTGTTTATATTTACCTTTATCTTGTCCAAATACCTAGAAATTCAGGTCAAAATATATCTGGATCCATCTGCTCATCTAGTCTGTTCTTTAACTGCTAGTAGTTACTATATCTTTTAATTACGTATGCTTAGTGATAGTTTACTGCATTAATGGGTGTCATCAAATATCTTTAATTTTGTAGACAGTGAACTTCCTAATGCAGAAAAAGCTTTTTCCCCTAATTTCTATGTATAAAAACAATGGATTAATCTCTTTAATTTGTTGAATTGTGGTTTATATGTCTTATGTATAACTTCCATTTCATTGTTGTTTTAGGAGAAAACTCAAGTAGGCTGTATAATTTAGCTGCCTTTAGCAGAGGTATATTTTTATCACAGTCATGATATGAATACAGGAAATGTTTATTCATTGACATTTCAAAATTTTTAACCTTATTAATTATAGTTACTCTTTCTATATAAGAACTTTGTGCTCTAAATGTTAAGACAAACTTGAATGACCTTTCAGTTCAAGGTTCATCAAATATGTGTTGTGGGGGTTTTTGTTTGCATGGTTTTTGTTTTGTTTGGGGGCTTGGGGAGCTTTTTTTGAGTGGTTGGTTTTTTTTTTGTGGTTGACCATGAGTGTTGATGTATCCTGATTTTAAGCAGGGTCTGCAGAGTGGTGCACCAAACACATGACGTGGTAGGTATAATTCTAGAATCTAGGAATAGGTAATGCTGCCTTTAAGATAATTTGCCTTTCATGACCTTACCAAAACAGGTAATTTGGTTCCACATCAGACAGGTCAAAAATTAATCTGTTAGGCTAATTTTTGAGATTATATGTGAGATGGATCATTTCTTTGACGTTCCCCCACCCCTCTCCAGTTCTCTGAGCTGGCTTGTTAAGACCATCAGCCCAACTACGTTATCAGCTGGATTTTTAGTTTAGGTACTAGTGATGCTTTGGGAATGTGTTTAGGGAAAAGTGTTGGGAAATATTTTCAGTGACAATGGAACAGACAGTTTTGGGATTAATGATTTTTATCTCTCAGCAGGAATAAACTCCCCAGTAATCTTGTGCTTTTGTGATCTTTAAAAGCTGCAGTATTAACAGCATGCATGAATTTAGTATTTACTTAGACAGCTCTTCTTGGATCCCAGCTCTGATAATTTCTCTGTTGTGGGCAGAGCTGTTACAGATGGAACTTTTGTAGCATGTTGCCTGAGCTATCATAGTATAATCACTTACATGTTTCTTAGAAAGTCACTAATAAAACCTATGGCATTGCACTGGATTACACGTGTATATGTAACAACTTACCTGCAAATCTGGAGCAAGATCACATATGCCGAAAAACAGTCTCTGAACAAATGAGTGTGCAGGATGATTGTTTCTTACATGTCTAGAAAAATAGCATATCTCTTGTCCACAGTTACCACATTGACAGCTTGGAGAAGAACTGCATGAGGGCATAGATTTTCAATTATTCTTCAAAAAGTGATGTGTGTCATCAGCGTGCTATCAATAGAACAAATAAAGTGTATGCCAATAAATAAGGTGTAATTTTTGTGAAAGAAATCTGTAATAAATAGCAATTATTTCAGAACTAATTTGGATTAAAATGTCATATCTGTGATCTGAAGACAGTGTTTGAGAAGAAAAACAGACAAAACCAAGAGAAGGCTTGTTTTGTAGATTCAGATTTATAGCTACCTTTACATACAATATATAAAACAGAATGGAAAAGCAGAAGCTTCAGAGAGGGAATAGTAGCAGTTGTGCAGCAACTGAGGCTGTGCAGCGCAGTCCTGGGTTGTTCTCACGCTTTGCCTTCTTTCAGTGTTTTTATCAGCCAAAGATGTTCAGCTGGCCCGGCGCTGCTCTGCCTTTGAGCCACACATACCTCATGTGTGCCAAATCCAACCAAAGCCAGCTTCAGGACTAACAACAGTCTTTGACTGTGCCATCTCCTAGAAAGTAGAAAAATAAGATTTGTGCCCTCTGTGCCAAGGGCTCTAATCCATGTCTCTTAGGAGCATTTGGTTTTGTTTGGCCTTTTGAAGCTGGGTCACAGGGCAGAAAGCAATGCAAGATTTGTGGGGTCAGTGTTCAGTGTAGCACCTTGGGATTATATCTGTATTTTGGAAGTGCTATATGGAGCAGCAGTGGGTGGGAATCCAACATTTCTTTCTCTCTTTTTAGGGTTACTGCTACTGGGGAAAATAATCAAGTAGTTGCATAATGTACTGTCGATAAGCAGGCAGGGAGTGGAACATAGGAATCTCTCTGGAGATAGCAAGAATCTAATGGGTTCTGGACCATAGAATCCATCTCTCGCAGTGTCCATGAGTCTAGTGTTCCTTTCCATCCATGCATAGCATATGAATCAAACTGCCTTGGGTTTTTGTTTGTTGTTTTGGGGGTCTTTAAAGGAGAGCTAAGAGCTGTCTCATCTGGTTCCTTGGCGAAAGGCAAGTTTGGCAGAAGTAGTGTTATCTCTGATAGGGATTTGACAGACTTGCTGTTGAGGATGGTAGTAGTGAAGGATTCCCAGCTTTCCTGGATGGTCTAGATTCTTCCCAAGTACTGTGCTTACCAGCAGTCTTTCCTAATGCCCATCTTTGGAATTTATTGGCTCTTCTGTCCAAGCAGATGCAGTAAGAAGCTTATAGGTTCTCTTTTTCTATTACAGTGTGCTTTGACACACTTAAAGGCACAACCCTATTTTCTCTAAAATAAGTGATCACAGTACAGTCTCTCTTCCTCCCCACCGCCCATAGTCTGTGGTTTCTTGACCTATGTTCTGTTTGTGTCAGCTGGTCACACTTCTCCAGAAGCACAGTGCTCAAAGCTGGCCATACTGCTCAGTTTGTCACCAGATCAGAGCAGACTATGTTCACGTGTCTTACTAGTGATGCGCTTGTTTGTATGTAAACATTAGGATTTTTTTTTCCAGCAGTACCATGTTGTTGACTCGTGTTGAGTTCATGGTCGTTCTAACTGCCAAATCTCTTCCTGCAGAACTGCTGTCACACTCATCTTCCCCCAGATTTTGTTTGTACAGTTGATTATTCCTGGCTAATCTTAGAACTTTGCACTGGCATTATTTGAATGGCTGCTGCAGAGCAGCAGTTCTGCAGGGCCTTGCCACTGTCTCATTAGCCTTGTGCACAACCTTTTGCATTGTGGTATTCTGCATATGCCACATACCTGAGTATTTTCATTACCAGTATTTCCTTGCTACAAGAATGAATATAACAAATACTGTGCATGTGTCCAGTTTGAGATGAACCTCTGGTAAATATTAGATAGTCTTTCTAAACATTTTTTACCTAAGTAGCATCAGTTCTTGTTAAATCATCTTTTTTTTCTGGCTTGCTCGTGGGAATAGTGTGAGCAGCAGCATCAAAAATTCTACCAAGCTCAAGCAGTATAGATCAAGATAGACGATTGCTTTTCAGCATCCACACATCTTACCACCTGTAGAGGTGGGAAAGTACCTCTGTGTGTATTCTAAATGTTAGGCTTCAATACTAGGTCTGTGTCCCTTCCTACTTGTATAGGAAGTGACATTGAATATAGTGGATGTCGCCATCCAAGTGGTGTCTCCTGGGTCCATCTCAGCTGTCTTTTCCTGATCAGCCTAACCCAGGTGTTTTGGGCTGCTAAGCAATACGTGAACCTTTTTGACTTATGTATTGCTTCTCAATTGTATTTCTGTTCCTGTTCATGTCAAGTTTAAGCACATTCTGATTCAGTCACCACTGAATGTTCATCTTTTGGGAGCAAATGGGAGAAAGTAGTCCTTTTAGACCTGGGAGGAGGTTGTATTTTTTGCTTCTAAAAAGGGACAAGGGGCTAGGGAGTCCTAAAATAATTGTCCCTTTTTGTTGTTGATTGTTTGTGGTTTTGTTGTTGTTGGGTTTTTTTTTACTTCTGAAATGCTGAAGAAGCTGGGGAGAAAAAGTGGTGGTGTTATACTAAATAAATCATGCATGTAAAACCTGTCTAACTGTTAGTCCCTCAGACTTAGGTAGTCTCTTTTAAAAATTCTTTATGTTAACATCTGTTTAAAATGAGATTTTCTCCCAACTGCTTGATTTTCTTAATGACTCAGCACCCTTCTTCTCAAGCTTCAGCTTTTTTACTGCTTTCCATGACTTTTTTTTTTCTTTATATGGGGTTATGTTACTCGATAGCAGTATTCGAGGTTGCATTGCTTGCCTGTCTTCTTCTTAGGTGACTTGATCTTCTGTCACCAAAAAGCTGGTCACACAAATCACCTGAGCGGTATAAGTGCCTTGCTGGAGCATAGGGATCTCCTCCAGTCTATGGACCCTAGATATGCGTTCCCCTGAAAATAATCCGTGTATCAGTGTTAGCCTTTCTGTTCTAACTTTAAAATCCACAATGGTTGCACTAAAACCTGCAAACTCATATGTGTAGAAGTCCCTATATCTTACTGAAAAAATATTGAAAGACAATACAACTTTTTGACAGTCTGACGAAGAAAACTCATGCGTAATTAGCAGATGGGAAGTGTCAGCTGAAACACATTTTTACAAAATTAGTTATAAAGATCTTGACCACATCTTCCTCTGTTTTCCGATACAGAATTTTCTTCTTTTTTACCGAATTAAAAACATAGCACAACTTAAATCTTACACTAGTTGATCTAACTGCCTGCCATAATTCTGTTTGGGTTTTGAAATAAGCTGAGAGAGCTTTCATTCTCTTACGCCCATTATCTAAAGTTTAAAGCATATCAGCACATGTACTTTCTCGTTATTTTAATGAAATACAGGGTCACCAATTCTGACTCTACATTTTCCATGAATTTGTCAGGCTTTTTTTATTGGCTCTGTCTTGCTGATAGAGTACAAGGAAGGAGAGACTGAGATTGATTGATCTTTGATACTTAACTTATCATTTATCTTGGACATCCAAGGAGCTCCAAACAATAATCAATCAAAATCACTCCCCTCTGTCTATTCTCAGTGGAGCCATCATAATAACCAATTAATACAGCCCTAGACTGGATGGAAAATTAGTGATTAGCCAGTACAAAAATTGATTGCAATTACCTAAATTCTGGTGTAGAAGTCACTACTTAAAGGCTTTTTGCAGAACAGGTATGCTCCCAATATGAAGAAATTTTGTTTCACTTGAGGCCTTTTTTGATCTTAACTAAGGAATGAAGGCTTTTAGACACCCTAAGTTTAATTTTTAAAATGACCTGTCATGGTCAGTTAACCACCAAAATCGCCTGTGTGCATCACTTCTATGGTTCCACTTCTTTCGAAGTATTACTGCCCTAAAATCAAAGCACACACGCACAACTGCAGAGCATTTTAGAAACATACAGCGTTATTCTGGTGACACCAGGTGTTGGAAGTAAAAAATGTAATACATTATGTATTCAGAAGCATGCCTTTATTAATCAATAGTTATCGTGGGGTAAGCAGTGAGCTAATGAAGCTTTCTAATTTGACAATGATTTGAGTTACCTATTTTAAAAGAAATGTTCACGTGCTGGAAATCAGAAGTGATTTGTTCATTACCTGTCTTTTTAAGCCATATCAAAAAGATGAAATTCTTGTACAGTTTCTTTTCTCTCTGTGTCTTGTTATGCACTGTTTCTTGATTTATATCTAATGTAACTCCCTAATTATATTATTTATTTTCCTTTAATTAGCATCACTACGTGAGTATTAGCTTAAGAAATGCAGAAGTAAAATTAACTGAGGTTTCCAAATGTCTCTAGATACTGTTTGGCAAACCTGGGAGAAATGGTGTTCAGAGTAATACATCAGTTACTCCAGTATTCGGAGTTAACAGAGACTGCTGCACTACATACTTGGGTAGGGAGAGTGGCATTGAGAGGGCAGTGACTGATTTGTCCAAGAGCTGAAGTGTAACTTTCTATAGCCAAATTGGGCTAAGCTGACATATAATAACTTTTTGTGTATTTTCAACAATGTATGAGTAATGTTTAGATTCAAAATTTTCAGTTAACATTATCCTATGACCAAAAATAAGATACATATATATATAGTTAATATGTGAAATCTTCTTATGTCAGCTTGCCATTGTGAAATGTGTTTGATGTGAAGGTGTACAAGTGTTTGCCCAGAACTACCTCTTGAAAAACTCCCAAGCCATAGTTGCTATGAGCCAGGACCTTTCAATGGAACCAGTCTTTTTCAAAAGCACAGTGCTGACTTCTCTTTCATATTTAGTGGAGGCCCTTCTCTTTCATTGTAGCATGGAAATAAATTATAAATGGTAGTTATAAATTTAATTAGGAGGAAGGTTGCTAAAAAGAAAAGCAGTTGGTTTTGTATCATGTAGCTCCCAATGCAAACAGAAATGTTTCAATTAGAAGGCTACAAAAGTCTTAGGACTTGCTATTCATGTCCTCCCCATCCTGTTCACTGACAGTGAAATCGGAAAAAGTAGGAATAAAGAAGTGAATTGGAGGATACGCTACCTGCTACTGGGTATGTGGGATCTATTTGGAAAGGTGGGATCCCAATAAAGTACAGAAATAAAGTCCATTGCAGCAAGTGTGGATTCTTTTCTCATTTCCAGAGCAAACCTTGGAAAAGGGTGAATATAGTGTTTCCCTTGTCACTTCTGCCTCATGTCCCACTGTACAGGCAATGGATACTAGTCTGGCAGTTACCCTTTTTGTGCTGAAATCTATGCATCCCCTTTGGTCTGCTCTGTTGACTACTAACGTAGCCAGTTTATTGCTGTTTTCTCATAATTTTGTTGCATGTTTGGGGTGTGTGAGGAGGCTGTGAGCTAGTCAGAGGATACCATAGAATCGGAGAAATCAGGTTGGAAGGGACCTTAAGGATCATCTGGTCCAAACATTCTTGGCAAAAAAGAACTCGACCTAGACCAAAATGCCCAGCACCTTGTCTACCTGAATCTTAAAAAGTATCCAACACTGGGGAATCCACCACTTTCCTGCAGTGGCTGATTATTCTCGTTGTGAAAAATTTTCCTCTAGTGTCCAACTGTAATCTCTCTGGGAGTAACTTTTACCCTTTTTCATGTGACTTTTTTTTTCATGTGTTTTTTTCATGTGACTCCTTGTAAAAAGAGAGTCTCCAACTTCTTTGTAGCCACCGTTTAAATACTGGAGCATGGTGATAAGGTGCTAATTTATACTTGGGGCTTAATCACCTTTGCTTGCAATCTGTTCCAGTCCTGAACTGGCTACATCTTAAGATCTAGCTTGAGGCATTCAGAACACTTTATATATACTTTTTTTATACATTCTATATTGTAATATTGTCTTGCCTTCCATCTGTGCCTCTTTTCCCAAAACAAAGTCTGAATTGATAGATACATATAGTTGGACGCTCCTAGATATTTGAATGCCTATCAGGTATCTCCTAGATATTTGGTATTTTAATGACGCTAGTCTGGCTTTTTTGCATTCAGAACCACATTGCATATTATTCCCCTTATCGTTTACTTCCAGTACTTGATTCTGTTCTTCCTTTATGAAGTTAGTAACAGAAATTCCTTCTCAAAGGTCACTGAGAAGAGGCTGCACAACACATATAAAGCTATTTTTATTTATATAAATATTTTATTTGTAAATAATTCTGTTTCATATAAATGTCTATATAATTCAAACGAATGTTACATGTTTTGTTGTTACAGCCAGACCTCTGGTTTAAGATGCCTTTCATTAGGGCTTCCTTCCTGGCATCCTGGACACTGCCAAGGAGACCTTCAGTTAGCGTAAATTCTACATGCCACTGTAAAACTAAAATAGGGGTTTGGGGTTTTTTTGTTGTTGGTTTTTTTTTGGGGGCGGGGGGTTGTTGGTTGGTTGGTTTTTTGTTTTTGTTTTTTTTGCAATTCCAAATGTATATCCAAGTAGAGATAGCTACGGAATTATTTACATCAGCATTTCTTGTAAGCCTCTTGTAGCTCCAGGTGAAGATTTAATGACTTGTGTAGCTGGTTTTCCTCATTCTTCAGTAAATACACATCTGCACTAAATTTTGCATCAGACTACAGAGCTTGTTTCTGTACCAAGAGACCAAACTACTTCTTACCAGAAAGTAAGCATTTCATTCAACACATCCTTATAGGACACACACAGACAAATTAGGAATTTATTGTTGTCTTGCTTATCTTTGACGCTACAAGGCAGGAGGGTATTTGAGATTCTGGTCACTGCATTTTCTGGATCTAAAAACGATTACTTCAATGCCTTGTTGAGTTTCATTTCAGACTTTTTTGATGCCCCTGAATATGTGTTTGTTTCTTCTGTGTAGAAGATAGCAGGCCAGTAGATGTATTTACTTTATGATAAGGATTCTTTCCTAGCTGTTGAAGGAGGTGATGTATGTTTCAGATTTCATCGCAGAACTTTGCAAGTCTTTCTTGAAGAACAAAAATCAAGACCAGTACAGTTGAATTAACTCATTATTTTTATTTTCATAATGATCTGTGACTCTGTCTTTTTCTGTAGCAAACTCAGGATTAATTTCTAAACAGAAGTGATATGCCTCAGTGGGACTGAAGTAATTATATACATCTGTTCATGATTCTTTGTAGTTTTGATTTGATGTTCTGTTTTGGTTTGTATTTTCTTACCTTATATTAGAAAATGGTGGAGGGGATTTGTTGCTGAGGTATGGATTGGGTTTTTATTTTTTACTTGTATTGAGCTGCAAGGTGAAATTCACTTTAAGAAAAAAAAAAGTATTGAACTACCAACATAGCTTATCAAAGTAAGACTTGCATATATATTTAATTAATTAGGCAAATAAAATAACTGCAGTTAGTGAATTAGAATAGAATCATTTAGGTTGGAAAAGACTCTGAAGATTGAGTCCAGTCATTAACCTAACACTGCCAAGTCCACCACTAAGCCATGTCCCAGAGTTCCACATACACGTCTTTCAGATACCTCCAGGGGTGGTGACTCAGCCACTTCCCTGGGCAGCGTCTTGGGCTGATTTTTTTGTTATCAGTATGTCACATGTTAAATATTATGCTTTTCCACAAGTTTGATTCATAGACTGAAAGCATATATATCCCTTTAAAAACAAAAAACAAAAACCAACAGAACAACATAGGGGAGTGAGGGGGAAGGAAGGGACAAAAAAACCATAATCCATTTCTTAGCTTTAAAAACACTTGACCTGAATAAATTAAAGAGGAAGGAAAATACTTATATGTATCACAGAAGGAAGATTTGCTGATTTTTCATTTTCCACTGTTTTTACAGTGATGTCTCCAGACCAGCAGCTTGACTTGCTGCAGAGCTGTAGCCACAAACCAGTGATTCTATCATTCTCCTTTAATATTATATGAATACTCCACTTTTGCTTTTATGCATCCTTTTGTGCAGTAACCTCAGCTGTGGTCTTCCAAATGTCAAGACAGACCTCTCCTTCTTGCACTGCTACTTAGCAGCATACGTGCAAATAAAAAGTCATTAATGTCAATATATCTTCTGTGAGCATAGATACACCTTATTATCCACTACTCCTTCTGAACCTCACAAAATTGGTATGAACCTCCTGTATGAACATACTTGGCCATTGCCCCACGTTGTACCCTTCCTGGTTGAACATTTAAAACAGTGCATTTAAATCTGGTGGTTCGTTAAGTACAGCTGGTTCTAATTTTCATCTCTCCTTTTCTGTGGGCCATTAACACTTTACAAGCAAAGCATGACTCTGTAGAAAATCCTGTGTGTATAGATGGATGTTATAAATGTGTATGAATTGCCTTTCCTTGGCCCATGGGCTGATAAAAACCAGGTCTCCTGATGCTTCATTTCTGTCAGGTTGGTCAAAGGTTCATGTTTCAGTGGCTAGTCCATGCTGGGATAGGTAGGTGGTTTCTGGAGATAAAATAGTGCAGTGTTACGTGACACTGTTCCCAGATTAGCACCTGGATTTTGTTTGATTTTGGCAAGGTTTAAGGAGCATCATCTTGCAGCCCTCTGCACAGTGTTCCAATGCTCTGGCACCTCAGTTCATCCAGCATCTGTGGAGCCACTAGCCAGAGCAGCCTCCTGCTGTTCAGCTGTGATGTCCAGCTGCCTGAGAGGCACCACCAGGTGCTCACGTGGCTGCAGGGTCTCTTCTGGGCACAGCACATCTCACCAGCAGCCCTGTGCTGTGGCATCTCCCCACTAGCTGAGCAAAGGCATAAGATGGCCTCCAGAGCCACAGGCTCCTGCTGATGGGAGGCTACTGTTGCTGAACAATCGGTTTCATTTATCATCTCCTTTCCAGGCTAAGTTGCACTCTTGTGGGGTGAGGGGACAGTGCTGTGCCGTGACCTGGGCATCTCTCCCCTCCTCACAGAGCATCATTGTGCAGCCATTGCCCTGGCCCTTGTGGAAGGGCCCCTCACAATCTTGCACAAGTTCCCATCTCTTCTCTCTTCCCCTTCTCTCTCACCATCTTTTCAGTGTAGAAAAACACATTCCCAAGCTTAGGTACTCAAAGTGTTTGCTGTGTTCCACAGGCTGGGATGCTCTTCTCCGTCCAAAACAGCGAACTGACCTCTCTGGGTATTGGCATGTAAATCAGTGTGCTGACCTTGAGGGGAACCCATCCAAACTGCAGGCTGTGTCCTGAGTTTCAGGATGTCAGCGGTTTGAAACACTGGGCTGTGCTCTGCATGTCAATGACAGAAACCACTTCAAATTCAGGGTGGCATCCAAAACGGTACCGGGAACAGGGCTGGCATAGCAGGGCTGCCCTATCAGAAGTTGTTTTCTACTTTTTTCCTGTAACAGCAATCTGGCATTTACTGTTAATGCTTCATTTCTGGTTGTTTTTGTGGGTTGGTTGGGTTTTTTCCTGTTTAAGCATCTAAGCTAAAAGTGCAAAGGTGAGACATTTCTATCTATGTAATTTAAATTAATTGTATCATGTTCTTGAGATAGCATCATAAGGACCCACCATGCTGAGCAGGATTTTGAGAAGCCATCTAGTCTGCTGCCTTTCCCCTAAGTCAAGATTAACTGTAGCATCCATGATATTTTGGACAAATAGCTGTTTATCAAGACTTCCAGTTTAAAGGCTTCAACAAAGTTGACTTTTCAGTGAACACTTCACACCCCAGTTGCCACTCACGGATAAAATGCTTGCGATATCACTGTGATCTTATGAAACACCAGTCCATTGCTCCGTAGCACTCGTAAATGTATTGGGAGAAAGGAGTGTGAACAAAGCAGGAGACATGATTTAAATCCCTGTATAAATCCATGGTTTATCCATTCTCAAATGTTTCTAGTAAGTGAGTTCTAGTTTCCTTATCTCATAAAACTATAGGAGAACCAGAAAAGTCAGAAGAGGTGGCAAAGATGATTGCAGGTAAGGAGTGTTTTCCCTTCTGTTAAATACATGTGAATTCATCAGCCTAGAAGAGAGCAAGAGCTGAAAAGTATCTGGTGGCACAGAGGGTGTGTACGGGGACCCCTGACTGGGAGAAAGATCCATCAGATGAAGCAAGGAGGTGGCAGGGAAAACCCCCAATGCAACTTGCATCTCATGCACTCATGTGGAGTCAGGGTGTGGGGCTGCCTGTTGTGTGCTGCTGCTGTCGCATGTGGTTTGCAAGGAAAAAGCCTTTATGCCACAGTGCTCATCACCTCTGGCTTAGGAAGGATCTGACCTAAGTCTAGAAATGCATCACTGTTGCCTTGCCCCATTCTTGTGCTTTTCCTGAGGTATCACTGTTAATCACTGTCTCTTCTATGAAACCTTTAAATATTTGTATGAGTAGCACTGTGATTGATGCTTATTCAAAGGGAGGGCATCCTCACTCTGCCTCCTGGCAGATACTCGAAGATACTCCAGCTTAAGGGCAGGCATATTTGTTGGTTTGGGAATGTAAACTATCCTAGCGTGAAACTGAAAGTATCTGCGAAGTAGCTTAAGTGCACCAGTAGCATCCAGCGTGGCACTGGTTGCTCTTAATATCTTGCTTATTTTCACAAACCAGCACCTCACAGTTTCTGAGCGGACAACTGCTGTGAGGACGTAACCTCTTGATTTCAAAGGAGCCATCGTTTTGCTGGTGCCTCTGTGGTTAATATAAGAAAGGTGTCTTGCCATAAACTTTTTCCGAGGTATTCAGCAAGGTTGGAAAGGGGTCGGCCCAGGCAGGAAGCCCTTGTCTGTGCTATAAAGAAAATAGCAAGCAACAAAATGAAAGCATCAAAGGGCCAACAGGATGTGGTCCCAGGAGTCCTCTCTGGCATGTTAGTCCTTCTTGAAAGTTAGCATTGAGTGAAGAGTGACCTTAAAACTCGCTTCATTCAAACAGACGGGGCTCAAGTTTAAAGTTCAAGGCATTTTGTTTTTTCACCTGTTTCCTACAGTTTTAAGAAACTTCTGAAGAATTAATGTGTAACTATATCTGGTCACCGAGCCAATGCACAGAATTTTTCTCAAGGGAAAATAATGTTACTGTATGGAGCAAGAGAAATGGATACTTTCTGAGTTGGGAGAAAAAGTTTCAACAAAATAAAACCCAAAACCACTGTTACGCTGATCACAAACAGCCATGGAGCCGGGTGGTGCATCTCCTATTTCTCGTTTCATTTTCAAAAGAAGCTTGTGGTATCCCGTAACTCTCTGAATTGTGGTGAAACAATGTTTTTTGTCAAATCTGCTGCTGCTTGGGAAGAGAGGTCTTGTTTTAGATACAGCCTGGGAGCAAAGAGCCCATTTGCAGCAGCTCAGCCTCATCTGTGAGTGCATGCTGACTAAGCCAGCGATTGGCCCCATGGCCATCCATCCATCTCTTAGTGCTCTGGAGCTGTTGGACCTCAAGGGGAAAAACTAAAGCCCTGACCTAAAATTCACATCAGTAGGCAAGGACAGACGGGGGTACAGTGATGCAGCCCTACCACCGCTAATGCCAAGCAGCAACCCAGGCTGCTGGCTGATGCCATTACAAGCCACTTTTCACCCAACAGCATATTGCACCTGCATAGTCCTGAAACAGTCACTTTATTTGCCTCTCATGTAAGGAAGCAACTAATAACTGATCTGTGAGCAGTTCGGCAGGTTGCCTTTCATAGCTGAAAGAAATAGTTTGAAGAGATGATGTACAGATTTCACTTGTATTTCCCCATGCCATTCAATTTTAATGATTCTGGCATGAATATTTCATTAAAGTACTTTCTGAATGGGTTTGTTCTTTCCTAGCAGCTAATAGTCAGTATAGAGTCTGGGATGGATTTTGTTTGGTTTTTGGTGGGCTTTCTTTTCCTCTTAGGTGGTCTACTGTAGATAAGAAGTGTCAAACTGGATTACGTGAGAAAAGGCAACTTCTTGTTGGTGATTCAGTGAAGGGATGCTGTCTATAACTCTCTTCAGCTGCTTAGTGGAAGTCTGTGAAATTACCCTCATAAAATTCTGCTCTTTACTCTCCTGCCACAAGGTGGCTAAAAAGTTTTTGAAAGCCCATGATATGCTGGAAATGATACTAACACATCTAACAGCCTTCCTGCAACTCGACACGCGGCACACAGCAGACCAGATTTATTGCACAGAAAACTGTGTATGTCTTATTTATATGAAGCAGCATTCAGAAGATGTTTTTACCAAGTTTATTTCAATCACTCCTCAGCTGGGGTTGGCTGGGCTTGGCTTTGTGGCTTTTTAATAGAAGTCCTTGTGTCCAGCCCACCGCATGTGAGCAGCCGGGCTGCTGTGGATCACAGCGGTGTGACGGGGAGCTCAACATCTGCCTGCCTATGAAGCCACAGCTCTACCGATACCTCAGCCTTGTGGCTTTACAGTGACTGTGGCTGAAATGTCAGATTGCCACCCCATCTCCATTTGTACTGCCTGCTGAATTCAGCTGCTCAAATGCTGTATCAGAAACATTGATCCAAACTGGGGTTAGTAAGTTCTTTTTTGGTGGTGATGGTGGTGGTGAGTTTTTTGGGTCCTGCCCAAGGATGACGGGTTGTCTCTTCAAATCAGTAATGGTTCCAAATAGCGGTCTGCTGCACCATCAGACATGTGTACTTCGTTTTCACGAATTTCAGGAGTGGCAACACTCTTCCCTGTAAACTTTTTGGAAGCTTATTTCCAGATTTACAGTAGGGATGGAGATTTTGTTTAATGGAAACGAAGCATATCTTTTTCTTACAGATGCACCACTCACTGTTCAGCTTTCTATGTGCATTTTAGGTTTCCCATTTTATTTTTTAACTTATTAACTCTGACAAGTAACCTCTTGGTAGTGAACAATTCATTTTTCTGATTCAAAGTGAACACGAGTGCCCTAATCCCCTAATGGGAATTAATTGCATGTTTCAGTGCTTAACTCTGATCCTTTCTCAATCCCCACTGGGACAAGTTTCTTCCTGAAGGATCTGTGTTTGTTATTCAAAACACAATATGAAAGGTAATGATTTTTCTTATAAAAGGGAGTCAAAAGGACTGAATATTAATGCTCTCTTTATTGTGAGGGAATGAGCTGCATCAAAAAAAAACTTGCTTATGTCATGAAGGATAAATTACGCTGAAGTATATCTGATAAAATACAGGGAGGAAATCAGTGCAGTCTTTTTTCCTGAAGTGAAAGCAGTTTGCCAGTAGATAAAGGCACAAACCATTTTTGCTTGGAAAACTATTCAGATACAGAGAAAACCTGTTTACTTCATCAAGGGGGAAGTTGCTTTGCTACTGAGGATTTTCAATGACACTCTCTTGGCCAGCAATGTACCCTTTTGGATGCCCAACCTGATTTGACAGTTTACTTAAATAAGAGCAAATAGGAGGAAATACATGAAGTTTCTTTTCCTGGTCTGTTTTAAAAGATTTTTTCAAACTTGAAATTCACTGTTCAATGACCCTCTTTCCAAAAGGAGGTGGAGGTGCTCCTCTGCTGTTGGGTGTCTGGCCCAGCCAGCCAGCTGTGGCTGAGGCAGCTCTGCCCAGTAGTCGGTGATGGAGGGCAAAACGTAGGAAACCATCAAACAGTGCAAGAACTGCCTCTGCCCTTCAGAAACGATAGGGGATAAACGGAGCACAGCATGAAAAATAACCCAGGAACGATGAAGGTATCTCTTCCCCCCTTTACCTTTCAGTAAAGCCAGCCTTTTAGCCCATTTAAACACCAGGTTAAACTTGCTTTTGTGTGTTGCTGAGCATTACACCACACACTTCCTGCAGCACAGCTCTGTCATGGTGCAAGAGAGAAAAATGAAGAAAGGTTTAGAGCTTTACCAAGACTGAGGAATGCACTGGCTGATGTTGAGGATTCCTTAAGAGGAACCATGGGCTGTAATGTGACTACAGAAAAGAACTGCAAGGCTGACTTGCCGCTGGTATCTAGTTTTCAGTGTTAGATCTCTTGACTGAAAAGTTTCAAGAGATAATTGGATTTAGAATGATATTTAAGTGTGGTTTAGGACTACAAGGCCCCCTTTGCACACACCCAAACAGTCTTTGTGTGCACAATGCGTCTTGGTGTGGGTGAGGTTCTCCAGAACGTTGGCCAGTGAGGCTGTGTGGATAACATACACCTTTGTCTTTCAGCTGCTTTTGCAGGTACGATGGCTCGTGTCTTTGTCTATGGCACGCTTAAGAAGGGCCAGCCCAACTACAAGCACATGATCAACACAGCCAAGGGGCTAGCGAAATTCCAAGGACGGGGCCGCACTGTGGAGAAGTACCCGCTGGTGATTGCAGGCAAATACAACATTCCTTACATGCTGAACATCCCGGGAACAGGACACCACATCACTGGGGAGATTTACTCGGTTGACGACCAGATGCTGCAGTTCCTGGATGAGTTTGAAGGCTGCCCAGACATGTACCAGCGTACCCTGATGAGAATCGAGGTGGTGGAGTGGGAAGGGAAGGGTGGTGTGGGCGAGGCACGGGCAGCTGCTGAGGGCATTATAGAGTGCTTTGTGTACAGCACAACGACATATCCGCCCGAGTGGGTCGGCCTCCCCTACCATGACAGTTACGACTCTTCAGGGAAACACGGCCTCTCCTATGTCCTACGTGAAAGCCGGGATTAAACACAGGAGGTGATGCAGCCCGCCTGAAGACATAGTACTAAGCATGTGTTGATCAGTAACCTTCCCAGGAAAGCTGTAATACCTTGTCATTAAAATGCAGGATCTCTTGTAACCTTCCCAACCCAGGAGCCTTGGCGCTAGATTTGAAGTCTTGTAGACCCACAGATGGGGACTCCTGTCTGGCTAAGCCCGTGTCCTCACCACCGCTAACCTGCGAGTAACTGGGTTTGCATGAGGTGTAAAATAACTATCTGTGCACATCGGTTTTGTGGTCTAACTGTAAATTCTTAATTCCCTCCCCTTTTGCCTCAGTGCTTTGACAAATGTTCTTGTGTAGTTCTCCAAGGTGGGTGGAATAACAATGATACGATTGCACTAACAGCTGAAACTGATTTTAAAAAGTCGTGTCTGCAAGCAAACTGAAGCACAACTCATGTTTAATGTTGACTTGTAATGGTGTTTAGTAGGTTACTGAATGTAAACCAGGAGAGATGACAATATAGGTACTATGCACTTCAAGACAAATACGAAATGGCTGGAGAAATAGAGAACATTTAAAGACTATTCTTACTCTGTATTGCAATGTTCTTCTGAACTGGAAAGGAGTATTTTTAAAACCTGTTTAGTTTTATAAGGTACTGTGAAAAAGTACTAAGAGCGCATAAGAAAATTACATTTAAAATCATATTTTAAATTTAGCATCCTAAGCACTTTAGGTACCACTTCAGTTCAGAGTGACTGTAGGGGTTGGGGAGGTGGGGGTGGGTGGAGGGGTGTTGGGGACCAGGAAAAGCAAACCTATTTTCAGCTGCCCATCATGCTATAGCAGATGCAGCTGTTGCAAACATTTAACTATCAAGGTGACTTTTGACAAGCACTTTAATGCAGAACTTACTTGCAACCATATGCAAACTGCATTTCCTACCGAGGGAAAGATTTTCTGTGCATGATATAAAACATCCAAAGGACCTGTATGGTGATTATTGCAACATTTAAACAGGGGAAAAAAAAGATGGAAAGATGACTGTTGTCCCCCTGACCCAACCAACTGTGCTGGTTTCTGTACAATCTGGGGAAATTGTAGCTTTCTGTTGTTACACTGTTGTGCCTTGTATTTTCCTTCAACCGCAGTGTTTGGTACATACAGATTGTAGAGTATACAAAGCTGCCAAAAGGATGTGAGCAGGGAATGCATGCCATGCAGTGAGCCAAAGTACAATGAAATGTACTAAGGATATCATTAAGAACACTACTGTACTTTTGCTTGACTGCCAGTAGCCCTGTGATGGCCAGAGGAGGTCCGGGATAAGGAATCAGCCTGAACTTTATCAGTAATAGGCACTGCTGCATCTCATTTAAGTAACAGACAGAAAGCTTGTGTTGTTGCAGTAACAACTTAAGCAATTTTAAGGTAGAATACTTGTGTCTCTTCGCAATACTTGGGTTTTGTTTAGGGCAACCTGCAGAAGCTGAACTGTGCTCCTTTTGGAAAGGGCAAGATGGCATTAAGGAGATTGGTAGGAAGATCTACAGGGTGTCTGCCTCAGTTTTTCCTACTGCAAAAGCATTAATTTTCCTGAAGGGCAGGTACTACTCACTCTTCCGTACTCACCTTGATGGGTTTTGTGACCTAACAAAGCAAGTCCCTGCACTACATTATTTCCCCTTGGCCATGTGGTACTGTTCGCAGTGTCTCAATAATGTGCAAGATGTTTCTTCAGTCAGAAGTTCCAAGCAGAATCACAAATGTTCCTGGTTATACATAAATCACCAGCCCTGTCACAGACTGGTTTTGTCCTTCTGGTAAGGCCCAGGTGCCTCTGGCCAGAGGGGGTTTCTCTGGGAAGCATCATGACTCTGCACAGCTGAAGCAAGAAAATGAGAGCAGGAGGTACGTTAAAAAAACAGCTGTAGAAGGTGAGACCAAAGGCAGGAGCAGCCCAGTGTCCTGGCCCAGCATGGGCAGCAGCAGAGGCCTAGGCAAGAGCACAGGGACAGAGACGATGCTTACAATGTGCAGGGATTGCAGAGGTATCACTACATCTAGTGAGCTGCAGCTGCTGAATTACTGAGCTAAATCAATTAATGGAAGAAAAAGACTTTCTTAACCACACGCTAACATTTTGAACCCAGTAAACTTCTGGTATCTTCACCATCCTGTGTTATGGAGCTCCTGAGTGAGCAGTAAAAAAAAACAACCCATGTTTTCTTACCTATTCTGACCAAGTCACCAGCCCTCTCACTTCTGTTTAAGTCAAGTATTCAATCTTCCTCCTCTGCAGGCCATCTCTGGTTTCCCACACTGGATACACTGCTCTTCCAGCTGGATACTGTCTTGTATTATGAACAGTTCTAGTTCTTCACACAGTCTTTAGTAAGAGCCTCTGCACAATAAAAGATCAGGCACTTGGTCTTCCTTTCCTGTTTAGGAGGAAGGTTGACCAGAGGGACAGCAAATGCATCCAGCTCTACCTTGGGGTGGTTAAGGGAATTCAAAGACAGTGCCAGCTCCTTCTGTAAAGACTTGCATCGAATAATCATAGAATCATAGAATAGTTAGAGTTGGAAATGACCTTAAGATCATCTAGTTCCAACCCTCATGCCATGGGCAGGGACACCTAACAACAGACCATGTCGCCCAATGCTCTGTCCAACCTGGCTTTGAATACTGCCAAGGATGGAGCATTCACAACTTCCCTGGGCAACCCATTCCAGTGCCTCACCACCCTCACAGTAAAGAACTTCTTCCTTATATCTAAGTTTAAACCTATTAAACTTAGATATATACTTAGATATAAACTTAGACCTATAAACTATATCTAAGTTTAAACCCATTACCCCTTGTCCTACCACTACAGGCCCTGATGAAGAGTCCCTCTCCAGCCTCCTTGTAGGCCCCCTTCAGATACTGGAAGGCTGCTGTGAGGTCTCCACACAGCCTCTTCTCCAATCAATAGAAAAAAGATAAAGGAGGGGGGGGGGGGGGTGGTAGGGATCTGAGTATGGAGCCAACTGTAAATGAAAATACACAGGGAAAGTTGGCACTAGCAAAATAAAACATCCAACGTGTGAGTCAAATCTAGTTTATACAAAGGCTTCAAAATATAACAGTAAACCTGATCAGAATTTAGAGCATTGGCTGTACTTGCTCAGCGCTTACATAGAGTGTAGGAAAGCTGCTCAGTTCACTTGGTGGTTATTTTTTCACTCCCACCAACCATTCTGTACTGTTTGGCTGGGGCCTCAAACCAGTGATGTTACCACTGAGAAGACAAATCGGATTTGGGCTTTTGTTATGTTTTCTTTTTTTAGAAAGAGGCTTTTCCTGTTTTAAAGCAGAAATGGTATTTTATTGATTTTATCTGATCCTGAAAAAATCAAAGAATTACAAAGGTTATGTACAAGTATTTCTGGAAGTAAAAATCTGGGATCTGTTGCCAAGGTTTAACATCTGTGTTTGCTGTCTTAACCACTGATTCAATAAATATGTATGTATAAAACCTTGTGCGTAGGACTGTCCATTTTCTGTGTTGAATTATCTTAATCTTACTTTGTGGGTGAAAATAATAAAGGCTTAGCTAATTCAACACTGTGGAGGCAACACGTCATTCCAGTTCCACCAGCAGATCTCCTTCTCCAACGGTATCACCAGCTTTGCAGTGCACAGCTTTCACCTGCGGTACAGAAACAGGAACAATTTCAAACTTCCCTCAATAGCATGGTTGAATAAATGGTTTGGTTGACATTGCTCATATAGAGTATCACATCTGCATGCACAGGGTAAGTGGCCACTGCAACATTATGACCGTCATAGGGATCGCAGATGCCCGTACGTTGGAAGGGCCTCAAGAGGCTGACATCTCAACCTCTAGTGTTCAGAGTCCAGCTGAGCTTTGAGTATCTCTGAGAATGGAGACTCCACAACCTTCTCCAGTGCTTGGCCAACTCATGTCAAACTCCATCAAGGGATTTAGGCATCTACTACTAGCTGGTTTTTTTATGACTTGGGAGCTGGAAGACCTGAATGTCAGGTGGAGATGGCACTTAAAAATTACAAGGTATCCTTCTTCCACCTGTTTGCACTACTGTTCGTTTACTACTGAAGCTTAAAATCCTTTATTAGAGGACAGGCTGACTCTTCAACACTCACACTTGTGTTTCAATTAAATATCCCAGTATTTCTTGCATGACAGATTTTAAATACAACTGAATTTTGGGACCGAAACCATGGAGTGGGAGTCCCTCAATCCCTGGAGCACTGGGATAGATTGATTCAAACTGAACCAGGATCCTTTAACATAACTGAACTTGGCAAAGGCCCACCACTGTCAAATAAATGCAGCTACATCTGAAGACAACTTACATACTCATGTGCAGATTCCTGAATTTTAAAACAGGAAAATCTTACGCTATTCCCTCATTTCCTCTATAAAAGGCTGCAACATGTTTGAACTCCCTTTCAGCACACTGGAGCTCCAGAAGTTACTTGAAGCTGTATAACAGACTTTACTTGCAATATTAATTCAAAGCTCACACTGAAATGCCCAAATCCTTGTTCAAAACCTTGTTCAGCAGTTAGCTCCATTTAGTCACCCAAACATTACCTTGGACTCCTAAAAGAAACCTGGAGGATACCCAAAATACCAGGCTAATATTCCCCATGTCCAAGTTAGTTTGATAGCCTAAAGCCACATGAGCTGTAAGCGTATCTCTGGCTCTGTAGCATACTCATAGCATTACTCAAGAAATGAAGCTGGATACCGTACGTGGGCAAAGACATGATGTACAAAAAAGGGCTTTATTTCTACATCAACAGTAGGCAGCCTACCTGATTCCTCAGCAGTGTGGAAAATATACTACTTCTTTCATTTCTTTATCTACAAAGCCAATGTTCAGCAAACCCTGTGGCTGACCAGTGCTTCAAACTCCCCAGTGGTTTGTGACATTCCTTGCTCTGACCCACGCACAGCTGTCCCGGAGGAGACTGGAGGCACAACAGTCCCTCCTCATCTTTCCCTCACTTTTAAACCACCTGCAGCTGGATTGAACTCAAAGTAGACAAAAACAAAGCACTTTTCTCACAATTATAAACAGGAAGATGGGGTTTGATGCAGAAAAGGAATTCAGCCAGGAATGAAAATGGGGACAGCTTCCAGCTGAAGACAAAGGAACTGAGTTTCAAAACATGGTTTCAGGGCATCAAAATGTAGACTACCAGCCAGTGCCAAACAACCCATTCCTGTGGAGGAGCCAAGTTATTTTGGCGCTCAGAGTCATGACTTTGCACTGCAAAATGGGATGAATCCTGTTTAGCAGCTTCATCTCTACACAGCCCAAAACTTGTTTGCCTTTTCAAATTGTTAAAATTCTAAAGAATCAAATTACTGTTAAAATGCAGACACCAAGGGGACATTGCAAGGTGCATATTGGGCCTACTGAATGGCCTGTGCACCATTCACATCCCATTTTGAAGGATTACTAATCCAAACATGGGGTTTACATGGCATCCGTATAGAACGAGTGGGTGATATTTATTAATGGGAGAAGTACAAGCAGAATTTTAAGGAACAGGTCCACAGGTTACAGCACACCCTGATGGGAATGGGAAAGTTAAAAAATAAAAGGGAGTGGGTGGGAGAGGGAATGGCATTTTAATTACAAATACTCCCTAGTTAACAGCAGTGAATGCAAAAAGGCAGCAGCAAGGGGTTAAACAAAAGAAGCAAAGAGGAAAAATTAAATTCTGGGAAATATTAATCAAGTGAGAAAATAAATTATATAGGAATTAATGCATGAAATAAACCCAGAAAGTGGCAATGCTAGAGTGACAGGATAAGGTACGTCCTCCCTCTCTCTGCAATTCTTTCCCTTGAGACCCAATTTTGCACTAGGTACACTGGAAGAGGCAAGCCCTGGGTCCCAGCCTCAGGGACGATGTTAGTGCTGTGCCAAATAAGCCTTTCCTGTAAACACACAAACAGTCCTTGGCATAAGAGAGCCATCCTGAGATCTCAGCGAATCTTGCCAGTGGCCGACCTTGTCCCTGCCCTGGAGAGCCAGGCTCCTTGCTGCCTCCCTCCGGGATAAGGGATCTTGCACTGGGATTTGTTCTGCTGTTTTTAATAGCAAAATGGCAGCGCTTCAAGGAGAGCAGAGGGGCTTGACCCCAGGGAAAGAAGGGCCGGGGCAGGTGAGGAAATACTACACAGAAGAGAATTCATAATCCAGATCCAGACCCTGCTCTCCATTTGAAAAGGATGTATCAGGGGCCCATGTCTAAGTGATGGTTTCAGGCTGTGAATTATAACCTGGCACAGGGATGCTCTGAGGCCCTCACATGAGGGCTGACAGTCCCCAAAACCAGATGGGGTTTAAGGCATATCCTTATCATGTAATCTTAAACAGTTCCCTGCCCAGAGCACTGGTTTTGGTACATCCTGCACTGCAGGAGAGTCCCAGGTCAGGTCTGCAACGCGGATCCCTCAGAAACAAGGTATCACAATACACAGCCTTGCAAAGCTTAACACATCTTCAGATCTAGGCTTCTTATTTAACAGCCACAAATAACGAACAAATTGTTTCATTTATCTTCCTGCAAAAGCACTTTCTATGCCTCATTCTAAGTGGTTTTTTTAATGTCAAATTGTTTGCCGTTAATGAATTAGCTGACATAGAGATCTCCCTTCTTTCCATTGCTCTCTGGAAAGATGGAATGTGGAGAACCAGTCTGCAACACCTTTCAGTTCAACTTAGCACTGTAACATAGAATCATAGATAACAAACCTTTTAGGGGAGAAAGACTTATCTGAATTTCTGAAGCCAGTAAAACTATTTACTGCTGTGCTAGCTAAGGCTCAGAACTACTTAAAACAGCATTCACAGCAGATCCAAATGTTAAAAATTAATGACAACTCACTTTGAGAGACTTACAACAATCAGACTTAATTCCTTAACAACCAGAATCCTCCTTTCTTCCTTTTTAAATCCTATCCTACTTGACAAGCTGCATATGGTTTAAGAGACCCAAGGTAGCTTACCTTGCCTGTTTTAGCAGCGGTCATACTGTTCTGCATTTTCATTGCTTCAATTACACAAATCTCTTGACCTTCTGAAACCTGGTAAAATTCAAGTGGTACAAAATGAGGATAGAGGATTTAAAACGCTCTAAGTGTGTATGATTCTTCTGGAAAATAAAGGGATTATTTCATTAAATGCTATACAGACTCTGATGGCGTAAGTCAAGGCAGCCAGCTACACAGTCATGATACAGACCACAATCACAAAAGGCAACTGCTTTCGCCAAAACCAGCAGAAAAATAGGGAGAAAGGAATCATACTTAAAACTACCACCCCAGACAAACCACATACCCACCACAGATCAACATCAATTAAATCCAGAGCAAAATTTGATTTGTGCAGGTTTGGCTGGGAAGCCTTTGCTTTGCTTCCCTGGTGCAGATCCCACAGATACTAATCCTGATTCAGAAGCCAAAAGTTCCTTGGCAGGTGTCTGGGGAGCATGGACTGGAAGCTCCAGTATTACCCAACGTGCTAATGCTGAGCAGAAAGTCACACCTCTGCACCTGGCAGCATCCAGATGATAGCTGATGACTTCAGACTAATGGAAGGGAGCACGCCTGCAAGGAACCACCACCTCTCATCCACAGGGAGGGATCACGGAGGCAAAACCATCCTTTTCACCACAGCTCTTAAAAGGAAACACTTGAGTTTCCTCTTTCTGCTGGCTTGCACTCTGCAAACAGGCATGGAGAAGCTCCAGGTCACCAGTAACCCACTGGGCTGCTCTGCTGGGCTCCCTGCGTGCCCAGTCAGATCCTCCTTCCAACACCTTGGGACTACACTGTGCAGAGGAAAGAGCCACGTGAAGCTTTAGAGTGTCAGGGGGTGGGGGGAGCCACCTATACATGAGGCGAAAACCACGGGTCTCAGGCTTTATCCCTCATGTAACCCAGCGATCAGGCAGTCATCCCATGAAGATGATGGATGCCAGAGAGGGAAGGGCATGGGGCCCTCCATGCCAGTATTTCAATAGGACTTATGCAGGTACACCCTTCTGGGGTGCCTGGCTCCAAGTGCCCACTGCAAGTCTTTTCATTGGGGTTTAGCAGATGTAGCCTGCCATTCACTCATCATCCCAGCAAATTTGGGATGCTTTCATTCTGATGTTAAAGTTTCATTAAAGAGGGTAATTTGAGAGCTGCAGAGATCTGGTTTGTTACCAGAGTTTGCAACTTGTCTGTTTGTTATATGTGCCAGCGCCCTCAAAATCTCTTTGTTTATATGCATGCATACAGATGCATTTCTCTAATATATGTAAAATGAGTAATACATATTTAGTGACAAGTGTGTACCACTTTGGAGGAATATAATGTCCAACAGGAAGCTGTGGAGTCAGAGATCAAATGCACATTCTGAAAATCAAAAGCTTTTTTGATAAAGCATGCGCTAGCAATGACTGAAAAGCATTGATACCTGCCTTTGGATTCAGAGCAAGACTGAAGAACAGACATTATGTTAAAAGGTGTTTATGCGCCCTTTCTCCAGCAGACTGCTGGAGCAGCAATATGACTGGCTTTTGGGGGTAAATAAGAAAAGCGCTTGCTCTGGGAACACGCTGTACTAACCGGATACAGAGAATATGCAACACCCAACACTTCACCTGCAGAAATTCCATCCTGAGCTTCAGGTGAGCACTTAAGTCATTAGCAGTGTCAAATTCAGTGAATAGTACCAGAGATTTGTTCTTTGTCTCCAGTTACTTCCCCTCTATTCCCTTTCCCCATCTTTTGTCTCCTTCCTTTCACACCTGCTGCTCTGCCCGTAGCCTTGTCCAAATAGCTTGTTCTTTCCTTCCTTGCTTCTTTTCCTCCTTCTCCCTGTCTCGCTGCTCATGTTTTCTTCTATCTGCTCTGAACTTCTCAGACATTTATGTGCTTAAGAGGCAGCTATGAATATCTACTTCTGTTAAGAAACAACAACAACAATAGTAATAAAATAAAAAGCCTGTTGGAGTTTTGAGGGTTTTTTAATAGCCTATTTCAGAAACACATCTGACACCCTCTGGTTAAAACTCAGCTATCAGAGCACCAAGAACATGGGCCTCTAAAGTTTGCTGAAGACTGAGATGCTAAGGAGTGCAGATCTGAACTGAGTAGCCTAATTTCAAGGGCACAAGAAAATCTTCTTGAGCCCCAGTGCAATTCAGCTGTAACATGGCTTCATCAGGTGGATGGTGTGCAAATGAATCAGTTAGCAATTACCTAAACATAGTTCCGAAAATACATCTGCTGGGAAAGTATGGCATTGTCTCTAGGTCTAGCACTAAAATGCCAGAAGTATTAAGTGGTTGTGAGATGGCGATGTCCATGAATCTGAATTTCTCCTCACGTTCCCTCCATTTCTCAAAACCAAAGTTTTTGTGTTTTACGTAATACCTGCTGGGTTGATGACAAAGGAAGCCTGGGAAGGAAATACCCCTCCTCAACCCGCAAAATATATAGACAAAGTATCCAGTTAATATCTAGTCTCACTAATTTGAAGGAAAGAGGCACTTTCCACAGGTACCACGTGTGAAAATGCTGTGTCAGCACTTCTGATGATGTGCTATTTGTTGAAAATTGCCTTGGTGAAAGTGTCACTTAAGCACAGAAGTTCAATTACTGTTCTTATGTTAAACCTTTACAGTTCCCCTCATTATGTTGCAAAGCGACAAATCCTAAAATTAGGCACTTGTATCTCTCTTTTCTCTTTTTCAGTCTTTTGGGCATTGTCCAATTTCTTTCATTCCACAATTGCACATATCCTTTTGCCTGTTATTTAGCCTGCAAATTAAAATCACAGCGATGTGTACAAGTTCTTGCTTTCTAACCTATTTAAGGATTTATCTGGACCATTTGTAATGCAGCATTTTCATCATATAATTTATTTCTTTCAGTAGATGGTAAACCAGTGTAAACCATCATCTTTACATTTCAATTTAGAGAGGTCTCAGTGATGACCTGAATCTGTCAAAACAGGCAAATAAAATCAAACAAAACATCTGATTGATTGGAACCGAGTGAAATAAAAGGACTCCTTTTCTTAAAAGAAATTAAACTCAGGTATCTCTCTCACAGAGTTGTGCTACAGACAGATCTTCTCTAACACTGCTTAGAACAGTAAAATAAATGAGTGATTAACTGTCAGACCTGCAGTCTGTATTTTAGTAGCTTGCTTCTGCGTGGTGCAGTTCAAAGTAGCTGTTCAGTTTTGTTCTCCACAGAGTGAAAAGGAACAATAAAAAGAAAAAAAGAAAGAAAAAGAGGAGGAAAAAAAAAAATCATTGAACAGGAGGGTTCTTAAGATCTCGATGTTACTAACATCGATGATGTGAATTTGGGAGCCCTCAATAGCACTGTGTGAATAACACAGGGACTGCATGGTGGTTGTTATCTGCTCTGGACAAAAGGTTACACATGGGACAGGGAACTGTGTCCAGTCATTTCCCAGCCAAGCAACTCACAACACGGGGTGGAAGCAGAATCTGAGAAGCCGCAACCCTGAAGAGTTTTCATTTCAGCATAAAGACAAACTGCACTTACAGATAGGTCCCTTTAAACCTCAGAAACAGCAAAAGACAGCGCACACCCCAGGGCATCGCTACCACAGGATGGATCTTTGTGAATATGGTACACTTTCCTCAGACTTTTGTGCATCATCTGATGAAGACTTAATGATTGTGACAGGACATCTTCAATGTTAGGCTTACAAAATGGTCACAAGCCCCGCAAGTCTTTCTGATAAACCCAATCGGTGCTGATGTATTTCCCGGCTCTCTGTCTAATTGGTGTAAAGTTTGCAGATCTGAATCCCCTATCTTTTATCCAGCTTGCTGCGTCCTCTCCTTTGACATGAGGTCAGGGTTCACATTCGCATCCGATTATCGAAGTGGCACTCATTAACCGGCAGCCTGCCTCGCACCAAAATGAGTTCGCTGGAAGGGGAACTCAGCCCATTTACTCAGCAGATTTCAGCATTTTAAGGAGGCCTGAATGTCACACAGTATTGCTACGTTTTGAGGAGTTTCAGACATCTCCAGCTGATGATTAATTGTGAGTGATGGGAAATAAAATCCAGTAAAGCCAGCTGCTTGCCATGGTCGGCAAAATTACTATAATGGATATAGGCTGCCAATTTTCCAGTTTTACTGGCAAGTCTTCCAAGTGTAATTAAGGGAAGTTATAAATGATATGGAAATCTATCAAGTCCCATTTATTTTCAGAGGACTCTTTCCCCTGAGACTTTTATCTTCAAGCTTATAGTTTGCTTTGTTGTGCTAATGATTTAAACCATTTCTTATTTCTGATTAAAACCCCCAATATCCTTCATAAGAAGTTAGATCCACTTTATTCAGAAGGATTTAAAGAAACAGAAACCTTTTTCAAAGTTGTGTTTGTAACCATGCTGAGCTCTCGCTTCCTCTGTGGAGGCGTAACAGAGCATCCTCCATCTTAGGCACCTTGTTACCATTTGGATTTCTGCTTCCAACAGATTTTGGGGATTGGGAAAGATCTGAGATGGGGAAAGAAGGGAAAAGAGAGAATTAAAAAAAAAAAAAATTTAAAAATACACCATCAACAAAACCCCAACTTCCCTCTAAATCCTCCATAAACAAAGATCGTAGGTGCTGCCTTTAAACACTAGGCATTTAGCACAGGGTGGTGTTGCTCACTAATGCTGTTTGATTTGGAATAAAAGCATGAAAATGATGTGCAAAGGCCTAAAATTGGAGATGTAAAGGATGACTGCACAGTATTCCATTTCTCAATTTCATCCTTCAGAGCCACAAAATGGGGGTGATACAGTTACTGGATGAGATTTACAGTAACAGCTGTGGTCTTCCCACACAAGGGAGGACCTTCTAATGGGCTAAGGTCTGTTTTGAACAGACGGGGAGTAGCAAAACAAGGTTCCCTATTAAGGGTGTGCAGTAATATTCCTGATAAAGAAAATGAGTAGTAGTAGTCTGATTGCTTTAAAAGACCTAAATCTCCTTTCACTGTCAAAAATAAAAACAGAAAAAAAAAAAAAAAAAGAAAAAAAAAAAAGAAAAAGGAGCTATTTTAGAAAGTTCAAACTGCTAAATAAATGAAAGACATGTAAATGTAAGGGTTTGTTTTTTTCTTAATCTCCTCACTATGAACTGTAAAGAATGCATAGGAACCAGTGCCAGGGGCATATGGCTTTCTCCTGTGCTGAACATTCATACAAAAGACAGGTTCATCAGTCATTGGAGTATCTGGATAAAAAATTAACTCCTGATGGATGGTATTTAGAGCTTACCTGCTGCTAGTACATTACCAGAGAAACACAGGTTTTGAAACCCACATGACATTAGAAACTGCAGACCATGAAGTACCCCACGTGCAAGCACACTTATAGAGTAAGCCAGGTTACAGAAAATAAGAAATAAGCTATTTAAACCCTCTGCCTAAAATTGGGCCTGCTACAAGGAACCCTGGGTCAGCCCTACACAGGCCAATTAATGCACAGCATCTGCTGTACAGAAGCCGTGCATGAAGCACTTCCGAATGATTTCAGCAATTAAAAGAAAACTGTTTCCTGCCTGTTCTGACAGCAACTGTTTCAATGCAAGAGTGAGCACCAAATCATTGTGTGCAGCTGAAAAAATTAAGTCTTTTTTTTTGTCTTTTTTTTTTTTTTTTTAATCCTGTGAAAAGGGGGTGGGAGGGATGAAGATTTCTTACGGAATCAGATCGGTCTTTTGTTGTCCGACATTCTGTGGTTTTCTGCCAAATTAGACAGAAGGCTGCAAGGGTTTACGGGGCCCTCTACAGTATCACCTTCTGGTGCACCGTGGTTCCCTCAAAAGATAGATCAATATCAACCCTGCTGATTTGCCTACAAAAGTGAAAATCCCTCAATTACATTTTTAAGACCATTATATTTAGAACACAGGTGCTCTGCTGCGTAACATTTTTAAGGCTCTTGGAGCTGAAGGGAAAAAAAAAAACAAAACAGTGACAGCCCTAAGGAAAAATGATCTTAGATTTGGCTAAAAGCAAAGTGAGAACTGGATTTTACTGGTATCTCCTTTCTCAGCTTTGGGAAGACATTAGTAAATATCCTGCACAATGTCACTTATGCTGCAACCTGTGTCCTTTATTAAGCCTCATAAGTAAGAAGGGACAATGCAAGACGGTGCCATGAGAAATCTAGTTACCCTCTCTTGTAGCCTTCCTCCAAATAATTACAAACATTCATCTTGTTTATGCCTGTAAAAGCCACTGAACAGTGAATTAAGTATGCAGTCACTATCTAAAAGCCTTATGAAGATACTGGGATTTTTGTTTGTTTGTTTGTTGTTTAAACTTAGTCCATGCTGGTATCATTCGCTTCCCAGATTTTTTTCTCGCTGACTTGTTGGCAATCTGGCAGCAAGCATCCAACAAGAAAACAAATCAAGAGGAATTGGATGAGCAGCAACTGAAATTCCTTGACATTGTCCATTACCATGTAAAATAATGAGTGCAGATTTTCCCTTCTTTCCAAATTAACTTTGAAACCATAGCTATAGAGCTGCAAACATAATTAGCGGCAATTAAAGGTAGTTGACAAATCATTATTAAACTTTTTTTGCCACACTCCTTTAATGAATGAATCCAGAGATAGCACATCCCAAATTTTGTGACCTCTGACTAACCAAAGGTCAGTGATGTCCCCCTGACAGCAATCAGCGCTGGTCATTGCACTCCCACTTATCCAAAACACACTTCCCCAACTGCCTCTGAGATCCCAGCGTGCTGGGGAAGTGATATGCAGGCAGAGAATGTCTGGGGGCAATTCTTGTGCTACTCAGATCAAGGCAAGGCTTAAGTTTCCATCACACCAATTTTTATCATTCAGCTCTTTTACTAATGGCCCAAAAGTTGCTTACCATTTGAAATGGCAAAGCACACCAATTAACAAATAATAATTACGAATTACTTTCAAAGGATGGTAGCATTTCTTCCCTAAGAGAAAACTCTAATAATATTGACTCATCACCAGAATATGATTTTAGTCTTAATTACACCATACTTGAAGACAAACCTTAGATAGTGCAATTGCATAAAGATATAGCAGAAAAATCTATGCAAGTCAAATATAAAAACCCCACATAAACATGTTATGAGCGATTACTATAGTTAAGGCGGGTTCTAATGTAAGCACAATTATTCCTTGAAGTCTTGTGTTCTAAGAATGGCGAAAAATTTACATGCTTCTGAAATTTCACAGCTGTGAAACTGTTTCCCTTTCCTGTTTAGCAATAGGTTTTCTGCCCCACAAAAACATACCCCCAAAAAATAACTTAATGCACAGAATCATAAAAACTACATGAGGTTTTTGAGCATATTTGGTCAAGTTTGAAAACTCCGTCTAACTGAAAAATGTAGTTAGTATTTGCTCTGGGATTGCTGAAGAACAGGAGGGAGGAAAGGAGGTAGAGGGAAAGAAAATGGAAAAAGCAACAATAAAAGGAAAATAAAAAGGTTCACGCAAGACAATAATCTTATTTGGATTTAAGAATATTTTACCAGATTATCAATACTATGTGTTTCCGAACAAAATGTGGAACTGTTACTTAAGCAAATACATTTTCACAGTTTTTCCTGGCTGTTATTTCTCTGTTCTAAATTCCAAACAGTATAAGACAAGAAAGATAATGCTGTTTTTTTTTTTCTTTTTAGATTTTGAGGCCTAAAGGTAAATATGATTTAAAACAACACACAATTGGCTGACAGCAAGAGGTAACTTTGTAACTCCATTTAACTCCACTTTCTCTTTCAAGAGAATAAACGCTGCAGTGAGAAACGGAACTTAGGAAGCTGGTTTGTTTTGGTTTTTAGTAGTGAGTATTTCAACAGCAGAGGTCAAGCAAAACATATCTTTTCCCATAGCAAGAACTTTCCAAGGCTTGTGAGATGGAAAATTGTGGGGAAAGATTTTTTTTTTTAACTATTCCTCTAAAGAATAACAAGAGAAATTAAAATAATGTGCATAAGCCTGAACTGGAGGAGGAATGCCATTTAGAAGAACTGAAATGCAGCTTAAAACATCTTCCTCTGTTGTTTTTAAAACACAGGCTCACTAAGAGCAATGTGTTTTGCATGTTATACAAGTAAAATAGCAGCCTTCAGGTTACACATTTTTAAAATTACTGACATACTTAGCATATAGCAGCTGACATCTTGATAGAAAAAAACATCCCATGCAGCATCAACACCCATGACTACTCTAGCATCTACCTGAAATTCTAAGAAATTTTGATATGAGAAAAGTCCATTTAAAGCGTGGGTTTGAATGGTGATAACTTCCAAACCCAGGGGTAATCTCAAGTTACTGGAAAGAAGAGAGGAAATTTAAAATCTTACTTAGGTCAAAATAATTAACTGTCCTCTTCTTTTGGCCATAGTCCTACAATAATTCAGTAATGCTGGGGTGTTTACCCAGATTTGCTTTCCTTTTACATATCTATGGATTGGAGGAATCATTGAATTGATTTAGGCTACCAGCACTGGTGTTAGCTTATTGACCGATACCTGGCTTAGTAATGCCACCTATTCTGCTTAATTTAATTAAAAAAGAAAAACCACAAAGAGAAACATACAACTATAAGAAAATCTCTTTACATTTCTGATACATAGAAAACTGAAAAAGCAAAAACTATATTCTTAGGTGAAAATACAGCAAAGGCTACAGGATAATAAGGATAGTTCAGATCTTTTTCTATTGCTGTGGATAGTCCAGACTACCAAAGTTGAAATCAGCTGTGGGAACACTTTGGGTGGCTTGTTTTAAATGGGGTACAACAACACTGCTTTACCTGTTCAACCATTAGGACCTTGGGCTTTTCCTGCCCCTTCAATTTTAATGCACTGAATGCTACATGCACAAAAATTAAGCCAAGCAACTCAAGATGATGAAGAAATCTTTGCAAGTGCCTGCCCATTTCCTGCCCTCTAAGTTAAGCAGTGAATCTGTGCAGCTTTAGTAGTTTTTATGGTGCATTATTTGTGGTAGTTGTGGTGAGATCAAAACTGTTTGCAGTGCCATCTCCATACTCCAGCATTAAAATCCTGCTGCATGCTAGCAGAGCTGACTCGTGCTGTCATCGGTGTCAGCCAAAACAGAGCAAATCCGTTGCCTGGATTTCAAACCCAGTGGCTTCTCTGGCCCTTGGCACCATGGGGAACCAAAAAGTAACTCTCCTAAAACTGAACTCCGTCCTAATGCACACTCATCATTAACAATCTACTTAGAAAATTAACATGCAAACACCCTCGCACTCCAAAACGGTCATTTCCTATAAAATGTGACTCTGTTATCATGAGGAAAGTAAGCTAAATTCAAATCTTCTTTCCCTAAATAATATGAACCATCTTCCCAGTCAGCCAGATTTCTAATTGTTTTGTTGTTTATGTTGTTTTCTGCTTCTAAGTGCTTTCATTGTGTTTCCAGGAATAATTGAGTGACAATCAATTACAGTCTTCTGATCTCATGAAGGAAAATAAAGAAAGTAGAAAGTAACTAAAAAGCTAAAAAATTGGCAGCATCACAAGTTATGCTTCTCTCCAACTGACACAGAGCACTTCCCCACTGTGTTACTAAAATCCATAGATCATCTTACAGACAAAAGAAAATAAATTCTTTGCATATGCAGTATCTTTTGGCAAAAATGAACTGAAAACTGCTCATCAGACCAGCTGGATAGAGGATGCTCACACAATCTTCTATCGGGCTTCATCAGACCAAAGTATTTTTCAGCAACAGCAGCCAAATGAGAACACTGTGCTTCAAGGAAAAACAATGACACGTAGAGTAGGGATAAAACAGAGATCAGCATTGCCTTCTCATTTGGCTAAAGGCACACAGGAAGGCATTAACAAACATACATTTTACCTGACCAGGTGTGATGCCCTATAGCTGAACCACAGGCGATACACACAAGCTTGCGTGTGGAGCTGTTCAGACAAAGAAGAGATGTCCCTCTCCAGGCATTTCTTCACCATTTGTAAAGTTATGCATGAAGATGGGGTACAGCTCCCCGTTCTGCTGACCACTCTGAGAGCACCTCTCTGCGAGCGCAGCACTGTTGCAGTGATCGCTGCACTAACACTACGTAGCATAAATCATAGGTTAGCAGAAACCAGCCTCGGAGTAGCTAATAACCAGGCAGCTTTATTGCTATCAACAGCAACGCCTGAAGGATGAACAACTACCTCACGGTCTCCCAATTTTCAGCTGTGCTGTTTCCACACACTGTGCAAATTTGAGCTGCCAAACCCAGCTGCAGACTGGGAGCTACTCAGATTCCCATTTTTCCAGCGCACTAAAGAAATCATACTTTTCCCAAGCAGTGCAACAAAAAGAGCTGTATTTATCAGGGAGCTGCAGTTCCCTGTCCATCATGCCTTGAACAGCTGTAGTGAGTGAGCTGGTTTCTGACGGACAGCCAAGATGTGTAATCTGAATCACACCATCCCACTGCTTATTCAGTGCCGATAGCTGATGCTATCCCCATCTCGCTCACTGGCTTGCTTTTTTTTTAACGTTTTGACACTAGTCCTGAAAAGGACGGATTTAAGTTAAACCCTTTTCAATAACGCAAATGTGGTTTTGCAATTAAAGCCACACAATTAGCATTGACAAGCTCAGGTCAGCAGAACACAGATTATGCCGTTCAAATGCTCTGCCACTCAGTGCCTCCAGCAAAAAGCTGCAGGAGAGGAGATGAGACGAAGAAGAAAAAAAATCTCCACACATTATTTAACAACTTGTGCTCTGATGCACTGCACCACTTGTGGATTTGTGGAGGGAGGCTCATTAATTTATTTAGTTAAAATCCCTTTGGCTCTGGCCTCCTTTTCCACTGGTTGTATCCCTTCAAGACAACAAGAACTAAGGGCAAGAATATTGGTAACATTCAGCAGAATTAACTTCTCAAAAAAATCCTAAATTAAAAGATCCATGTCTTAAAAATGTTTCCTTCTTTGCAAAAGGAAGTATTTGCATAAGATCTCCTTCACTCAGCCACTCATACTGCCTAGACACAGAAATCATGCATTCCTGGGATGACATAGTGATTAATTTTAATTGAATACTGCTGGTTTTAAAGGTATAAACAGTGTGTGTGTGTGTGTGTGTGTGCGCATACATGTATAGATCACAAAACCAGAAAGCTAAATACAGAAGCTAAAAGGATTTCTCTCTTGCTGTTTTTCACTCAGCTGTACTTGGTTCTCTTTCCTCAGAAAAGTCAGGAAATGTTTGTATTTCATTAATACAAACATTTGCACCTACATATCTTTAATATTAACATGGTGACTCCTTTCTTTCTGTAAACAGACAGAAACAACCATACAGTCTAAAACCAAAAGTGGCATCATAGCAAATGTAAGCAGTCACTTTACCAGCACAATTGATGACCATCACCTAGTAAGTGCAGCGCTAAGATCTTGATCCCATTTCTAAATCATCTCTCAAGAAAATCTAGGTTTCATTGCCATAAATTATGAATTCTGTGACTGAAGCTTTCTGTTTGTATCTGAGTGCTACATACACACAGCATTATTTCATAGAATCATAGAATAGCACTTTAAAATCAATCTACACAACGTGATTCAAATACTTCCGTGCCTGCGTCATTCTATTGCTTTCAGTGGTCAGGAGAGATAAGGCCTTGACCTTAGAAATAACATATGATACAATGTAGTAAAATTTGATCTAAAACTGAGATTAAATGTAACTCTAATACACTGTATTTACATTTGTTTCCAGTTCAAGGTGAGGTAAGAAACCCTGGAAATCCCCAGGAGAGCAACAACATGTTCTATTGCTCTTACGTATGTTAAGTTTACTCCTTCAGGACAAGAGGATTCCCATAAAATACTGGGAATTCCCAATTCAGAAAATCTGTGACTTGTAAAATGCTAAAATAGAGATTCTAAACAAAAAAAAAAAAGGAAAAAAAAAAAGGGGGGGGGGGGGAGAAGAGAGGGGAGTTAAATATCTCTCCTGTATCCCTTGTGTTTAGTAATATTATCATTTCTTCAGGGCAGAAAATCAAAAATTCCTTCCTGCTAGCACTAGCAGCGGATACATCCTTACGTATAGTTACATGTACATATACAAACACACACAAATTTCCCCCCTTGCACCCCTTCCCCAGCTTCGTGATAGAAAAAAAACAAGCTATTGGTTGCATTTCAGCTGCGGACTTGTACCCAGCTGAAAATGTTCCTTTTAAAGCCAGTTTAATTTAAACTGTGCTTCCCTATTAGTTTTCATAACTCAAATGACAAGCAGCACACACCCTTCAGCACACATTATTCTACAGGTGAAAAAGAAAACCCAACCTGTGACCCGTCATTTCAGTTGCACCAAGGAGAAGTTTGTGTGGAATATGTAATGAAAATGCAGATATATAGATCACATTTCTTACCATGTCCCCAGGCTTGACAGAAACTGCCACCACTGCTCCAGGCATGGGAGATCTCAGAATGCTGGAGGTGTCCTCTGCTGCTTTCTCTGGCATGTACTTGCTCATCTCTGCAGCAACCTTCGTCAGTATTTGTAATTTGTACTAAAGAATAAGAAGAGGAATGTTTTAGAAAACTGCACCTTGGTGAATTCCAGTCAATAATCTGCTCTATGTTACGGCATGTTTTTATATAATACATCTGTTGTCTGTTCTTCACAGGAGTGTCTAAAAATCGCTGTTTGAAATCTCTATTCAGAGTTTCATTTTCAGGACATGGAAAAATATGCAACCCAAAAGTGCAGCAATGAGCATACAGACGGAAGGAATCAGGTACAGTAATGTCAGGTTCATTTTAAAACTGGGGGGTGAAAAGGGAGATTAAAAAAATTAAAAAAAAAAAAACAAGAAAACCAAAAAGCAAACAGGAACATCATTGTGCTTATGACACATGATGCTTAGAGGATAAGGAGTATCGAGGGATTCGTTTCCAGTGCTGTGATGAATTGGAAACTGAGCCTCTGGGCAAGTCTGCCAGATTTTCAATGACATGACTGATTTTAAACATTGTGTTTACTTTTTAAGCATTTCTTTTTATCACGTATTTAATGTTTGAAGTTAATAACTTGCTTAGATTTTGTGATTAAAACCAATTTCAATTCCATTTTTTCACGCACGGGCAGAATGATGGAACATTGTGGTTCTAACAAATACACCTTTTCCGCAATAAAAACTGTTCAGCATCTGTTATCTACCTTGAGGGAAAAAAAAAAAAAAAAGAAAGAAAAATGTTTTCTCTAGGATGTTTTATAGCAATTATAAATGGAAGCAAGTATGGTGACCCTCGGGGGTCTGAGAGCATCCCTTTAAACAACACCTTGCTGAAGACATGTGTGTGTGTGCAGTAATTTCAGCTCCAGGTTTTTAGTTTTTACAAACTTGTAATCACTTTGACAGATAATTCGCTGCACTTGGACAGATGGCCTTCCCATTTGTCCCAGTGCACTGGAAAATGAATGCAAAAAGCCAGTAGATGGCAGCAGGTCTCTGCGTGAAACTCCTGGCTCACCAAGGCCAACGAGTGAAGACCAGCACCACACTTCATCAAAAATTTAAACAAAGGTTTTAATAATAAGCACTGGATGAACTGCATTTACAATTCAAATGCGTATTTTGCTGATGTAAAGTTCAACACCTTGCTTTGCACAGTATGTTTTCCTCCAAAACAATTAGCTATTGTTTTATTAACAATAAAATGTCTTTACTTTTCATTTTTACCCAGACAGAAAAAATCTGATATCCTTATGGTGAAGGTAAAGGGGGACTCTACCTTCTGCTTCTGTAGAGAGTAGAATAAGGTATTTAGAAATACATGCAAAAGGTGATTAACTCTATAATGACAGCTTTAAAACGCAGCTTTCAAAGCCAAATTAAAAAGTAACAGAGGATTACCATCCTCTATAAATGGCGCTTGGACACACAAGATTATGTGCAATGAACAGAGCATCCATTCACTTAGAAATACTTGCTTCTAATCAGATATATAAGCACATGGTTAAATGAACCGATCCCCCACCACCACCCCAGTAAACTAATAAAATGTCACAATATCCCCTGAAGCTGTATGTGGCACCCAAAGATTTCAGAACTTATTCCCAAACACATGCCTTGGTTACAATTGATGTGGCAGAGGGGAACCAGCACCATTTTGTATGCAAAAAGCTCCCAAGCCTCCTGCAGGCATCATCATGACAATTAAGACTGTGGCACTCACACTTTCCAACCCCAAATACAGCTCTTCCTGCATAAGCAACTACATTCAATATGGTGGGCTCCTTGCAGTTGCTTTTTCTAAAAGTAAAGCACATGTGTGTGATACACGTGCACGTATGCACACTTGCATGGATGCTGTAGGGAGAGGGGAGGTGATGCCTACAGAAGATTTGATGACAGAAGTTGCAAATAGAATTGCAGCAGTGTGACAAGTCAAATAATAACATCTTATGCATGTTTCTTTATTCTTGAGTGTCTGTTTTGCAATCAAGACATACAAGTGTCTGCCAGCTTCTGAAGGATATGATCCTTAAGTGAAATTACTGTGCAAATAAAAGCTTTTTACTCCTATTAGAATTCATCTGAGTCATAAGTGGAGAGGAAAAAAAGCTTGCAGAGTGTATTCTGCTGTCAATCTAATAAACATTCTGTGCAGAGGGACTATTTATCAAAGATAAATTGTACTTAAAAGTCCTTCATTAAATCTATGGGGGGGAATATAATTACACCAAATTGCACAGTTTCAGTATCCATGGTTAGTGTCGCCTTTGTACTCAGAGTTTGAAAATAAAATAAATTAAAAAAAGGAAAAAAGAAACAACACAGAAATAAGTTAGATTTGTGGTCTGTACTGGTCATTACCTCTTGTACAAGACTGTTTTGATACGATTTCAAAGCATTAGGCTTAGCTAACATTTAGGTTTTTAAGCCACATATAACACTTCTGAGCTGCCCAATTACAAAACTGAAAAAGTGAAAGCTAGGCCTTCTGCGTTCATCTAGGTTACAGTATTTCATAGGGACTGAAATACAGAATTCCCTATGCACTCCACAATGTACAGCAGTGGAGGAAAGCCATGTTCCTCAGTCCGCTGCACTTTAAAGCCGAATTCTCCACACCAAGTTAAAATATCTCTACAAACATTGTTTTTACTATCTTTATAATTTTCATAACTTTTAGATTCCTTTCTCTGCAGGACTCCTGCTTTGCTTGGAGTGAGATGTAAGAGTCAGTATACTCAAAGCTTTAAAACGTAGGTCTTTGTTATTGATGAGCTGTTCCTTTTCCTTTTGTAGTTGTTTATTGTTCTTTAGCCTGTTTGGGGGATAAGCAAGTTACTGTAATCAAAAAGTAAAAAATAACAACAGTAAACTTCTGGGGAAAGGCCTTTTTTGGCACAGCTGATTCACAAATGACCTTTCAGAATATTAAAAGACAAAGTCACAAAGAAAGGTTCCTTCTTTAAGATTACCTTTGATGTATTTCTGCTGCTGGCTGGACCCCACTAAATAAGAGCATAAGTGTCCCTTTGTAAGGCTGTTTCTCATCCGTGGGGGATGAGCTATGCAGAGGGGACCAAGGGGGTTGTTCACCTAATCCAGGTGCAGCTTTTGGTTTGGTGAGAGCCACAAAACTCTGGAATACCATGTCAAACCATGCCTGCCAGTGCTGCTACAACAAAAACAATTAAGAATATACCGCATTCTATCATGATTACCACTGCTGCTATGCCTTTGATTTAGTGAGGGCAACACCAAACATACAAAGTTTCGATACCCTACTAACAGAATGCAAATGAGGTCTGGATTTTCTTCCTCTATCCTCAGGAGGAAGAGTTGGGGAAGGCTGTGAAGTTGGTTATAGAGACCAGAAGGTTTCCACTGGCCTAAACCAGAAGAAATATCTGTTGGAGTCATAAATAAATCGCATGTGGACTCTCAGAGCAAGGAAATCTGCTAGCCACCAGATCTACACTGATGAGTAGTTGTCACCAGCCACTGCTCCACTCTGCCAGGTTTCAGAGCCTAATTCTTCCAACCAAAGTCAAGTCAATAAAGAGGTACCCAAAAGAAGCCATACAGCTTTTGATGGCACAGAAAACAGGTGTTTCTTTTTCACAACACTGCTGGAAGTCCACAATCCGTTGACAAAAATTACAGTTGGAAAAGCGATGTTACTTAATAGTTTTCTAAGGGTAACAGTATCCTCTCCTACCTCTCCCACTAAATGAACTGGATGTGTATGTAATAAAAACCTACCTCTCAGACCAAATCTCCGTGACAAAAAAGAAGAAAACAAAAAGGTGTAATAATAGCCGTGCAAAGGAGTAAGGCAGTGGGAAAGAAAGCAAATACAGTGAAAATTATCCCCTGGGCTTTGTGAAGGCTTTTTGTAGATGTATATCCTACTGATCTCCCAGGTCAGTAGGGAAGCAGCAGACTGGCTGCTACAGAAAAAAGTGGCCAGGGCACATCTGCCCCCATCTTTGGTTAAAATAAGGAGTTTTGTAATTTGGATATATACAATTCTCTCGCCGTGTACAACAGAATATTGAAACCCTTCAGTAAAATGCTCAAAACTGCACTCTGTTACATCTCACATTAGTTTACCAAATATGATCTTCCCTGTACACCCAAAGCTCATGTCCCCAGAAGCTGGAAATGTTCAAACTCCATTGGAGCTTTTATAGAGCAACCTAGTGTATCACTACCCATATGTTACTTATGGCAGTATTTGAACTGCTGACCAGATGTGCATTTTCAGTATGATCTACCTAAATGTTCAGCCACGTTTTTCAAATGTCTGTCGTTCTTGTGGTTAGAAGGCTGAAAATCTTATGTAGCTCAGATTTCAGCATAGAAACCATCTGCCGTGCATCTTCATTATATTCACTGACCTTACAGTCTCATTTTCAGAATCAGTGAAATTTATTAACTGTGGCCACATAACTTCCCTTTAACATTCCTAACCAGCATCCTGCCTCGCGTCACTTAACTGTTGTCACCTGCGGTTTGATGTCACAGATTCACACGTAGTATGTTGTTCGGTATTCATTTAAAGCAATACTGAGCAACGTTCCACTGCTGAGCGCAATGAGCATGCTGCCTTTTCATTAACCATTTTACATATTTAACATTGTGACCATACCCTTGCTTCGATTTCCACCACAGCACATGAACAGGTAAACGATGTATTTATTCCATATTACTTGAAGGTGTCAGGGGGCACCTTCTTTCAGAGTCAAGGATTTCTTACTCAGCAAGGAGATAGATGACATGCTTCAAATCACAGAGCTTTTTTTTTCTGAGCTTGGAGTTTCAGCGCTAACTTAATTCCACAGGGGGGTGGTGGTGAGGACTGGCATTAACACCTGCACAAAATAATGGCACTTTTCGGTCTAATGGAGTAGCAAGCACTCAACATGCTAGAGAGACTGTAAACAGAAAGACAGAAAACAATAAAACAAAGTTAAAAAAATTAATAAAGAAAAAAAAACGAGAAATGGAAAAAGGAAAAAATAAAAATGGGGGGGGGGGAACACAGGAAAAGGGGAGGAAGGAAAAAAATAAAAGGGAAAAAGAAAAGAAACAGAACAGCCACAAAATCATGAGTCTTTAGTATCAGCAAAAGGGAAAGGAAAAAAAAAGAAAGAAGCCTCACCACCACACAGTACACGCTCCAGCAGCAGCAACTTAATTAGAACTGTAATTCAGCCACATTTCCCACTTTCCATTCCTTGTGTGATACATAATTAACACTCTAGAGAACCCTAACAAGGGTTAAAGCCGCGCAAAACCATCTTCCCTCCACTTCAGACTGGGGCTGAGGAGGCAGAACCGAAACCGCGCGGGCAGAAGGCGCGGGGATGTCCTTCTCCCGGAGCTAGGATGGGGCAGCCGAGCCCGGCGAGGGGACTGGGAAGGGCGGAGAAGCCCCCCCACCCCCGCCTTGCCGCCGCATCTGACGCAGCTGGAGCCGCTGGAGCAGCCGGCTAGCATCTTGCTCTGACAACTCCATCAGCGCAGTCTCAAGGTAGCTGTCAATCAGGATGCATCATTTAATACAACAGCACACCAAGGATTTTCTCCTCCAACCCACATGACAGCGTATCTACAGCTCTATTTATATCAGCGCCCAGTCGTGTTTACAACGCCGTTGTAATTAGAAAAGATGCAACAGGCGGCAATATTATTCAGATCTCCATTTTGCCATGCTGCCACGTAAAGTGCGATCTTGCTTCACAGAGTCATGCTAAATGACAAAAGCGCTATTTTCTTCAGTCTCTGTGCTCAGACAGCACTTCATTTGCAGCTATCTATAATTAGATTAATGGTGTAGTGCCGTACAAAGCAGGCCCACTTCACATCAGATAGCATATGAATTAGGACAAACACTTATTTCAATTCCAGGCAGAGAAAGCAGTGACTGGGGTATTTAGCATACCCTTTATGGTGGAATGAGATGTTAATTGTGTACCATTACCTCTAAACTGCTTGCTTGTTGTATAAATCACTGTGCTAATTGATGCAGAGATAGAAACGTAGCCACAGGCAAGAAAGCAAGGGAATGAGAGCTGAAGATGGTGGATAAAGGATTATCGAGTAAAACCATATGGAGATGAGATTCCTTTGAAAGCCGCCCACAAGCAGTACTACTATGAACTACGGGAGGAAAAGTGCTGCACTGATGCGTAAGAAAAAGAAAATATATATATATTTTACGTCATCGTTTCAGAACAGAATCTTTGTGGCGAATCCGAGCCAAGGACAAACTGAAGAATAAATGTGTGCAATGAACCTCAACACGCACTTCCAAAAGACAAGTGGCAGGCTAAGCATGCCTGGGAATAGTCACCACACTGCCTGGATTTTGAGGGCCTGAGTTTAATATGTAGCACTTGCAAACTATCCGAAGGAGATGTCCCCTGACTATCTGTGGACTAGAAACTGGAGCTTTTAAACAGAAAATATGTATGTGCTAAAAAAAAAACCAAATAACCAAACAACCCAAGAACCATTCAAGAGGCTGCTGATACGTTAAATGAAATAATAATGAGGAGGAAGGGAAGCAGCATTACACACCTGTAGTAACAACTACATGTATTTTAGCCCGTGCATACACAGACAAGAAAATCGCTGACACACCACTACCACCACACACACTACACCATAGTGCACAGGCAGGAGAGGAGAATCTCTCAGAAGTAACAAGTAGCTGCATCAGCTCCAGGACTAACCAAGCCTGCTCTCTCACAGATGAGGCTGGCAGCTGTTTGTCACCTCTCTAACAGCATTTCATTGGTGGCGTTCATAACTGCACTCCCCAGCCTTGATTCACTCGCCTTAAATAAACCATGAGTTTGACCAAACCCTCTGCCCTCCATCCCTACCACGAGGACTTGCAGCTTCCTCCTACAAGTGGACATCTTTTATACACAGAAGGGGTTGGACTGTAATGCTTTCAGGGCCCTCACCCCTCTGCTACATTTGGCTAAAGTCAATCCACTGAGTGAAAGTTACCAAGAAGTGACAAATACACACCAGGAGCCACCAGCATGCCTGCCCAAGTCTTAGTTTGGAGGCAAAGTTAACTAAAAATAGAATTAAGAAAGGAAGAGAAGCTACAGTCCTGAGTGCTACATTCAAGGACAAGCCAATAGGGTGACATGCCCACCTTTGAGCTGTGCTTCTTCCCCAGCACACACTGCAAATCTATTTGTATAACACCTATTCTGCAAAAGAGTGCCTCTAGTATACATGCAGTCAATGCCACTGCACCCTAAATCATCTCCCATCTGTCCCAAATTATTATTGTATACATTTCTTTCTTAAGCTGCTTCTTCAGAAAACCCGGTTGAGCTTGTACGCAGCTAAGACAGCTTCATACTTTGATCACTAACGCAATGCCAAGACAAAATGCTAGCAACTAAACGACTACTCAATGTCCTGTTCTAAGAAAACACATTCCCCTCACCCCACACAACACGATACTTAACAGCAAATGCAAACTTTCAGCCATGAGCTCTGAGATCTTAGCACTGTGAGGTAAGCTCCCAAAAAATACAAGGTATCTTCCCTGTGAGTGTTCAATTCCCCACTACTCTTCACTGTTTGATACTGTTTTAGCCTAAAAAAGCAAAGTGAATGTACTATTTCTACTAGACAACTCACTGTCCTAAGGTTCATTAAAAAGAATGAAATGCTGAGGTTTCCAACTTCTTTTTTAATTTTCTTTTGGAGCTACCTGTTTTTTCTACTACTGGCAGCTAAGTATTACTTGGTAGAGGAGGGAGGTAAACTGTTGCTATACTGTTTATTGACCTCAGTTCCCAAATAAATACAAATAGCAAATATATATTTATGTGTATCCATGTATATAAAGGAGGGCTTAGGGGTGGACAGTTACTCGTTACAAACAAGCAAGTACTAATGTACAAATTACTGCTTGCTGCAAAATCAAATGAATAGCAGAAGAGAATTGCATATTGGTTGATGAAGTGCTTCAATTACTTTGAGAGGAACCTTTGAATTATTTCCAACACAATGCACTAAACAGGAGTAAGTAGAGTGATGTTAAAGACAGCATTAGCTGTTTTGAAATTACAGTAGAGTTCAGTGATTTAGATTTTAGTCACCAGACACACAAAGCCTGTGGATTACCCTCCTTTACCACTGAAGCTTACAACTTTTAAGGAAGCACTAGCTATATCTGGCCAACCAAAGGGACCTGTGAAATAGAAACAAATGGCAGAAGGAAAAAAAAAACCCTCCTGTGTTGACTACTTTGAAATAACACCTCCCAAGTGTGCTGCTAGTTGACATAAATGGAAATGCATTGAGGAAAAGAGCTGTGAAGCTGTGTAACAGTCCTGTTCCTAATCATTAATCACTTTTTTTTAGACCATTTAAACTAACCCATTAGAGCCTGCAGCAAAATGCCAACACTCCCATCACTTGCATGTCAGCAGTGCTGGTGTTAACAGGAGAAAATATATGGTTTCTATGACTGTGCCCCAGTTCTACAGCATTTGCTACCTTTAATTGAAAAAGGCAGTTAAACACAAGGTAAATCATTCAGTTAGCTAAGCTGTTTAATAACATATAATTGATAATGTCAATACATTACAGTGACATAATGCATCACTTTCATCACTCTTATGCTTCAAATACGGTCAACTTATACTTCAAACATTCACTTTATATCTGCTATTTAATGAAAAACCCAGGGAGAACTGCCTTGAGTACCACATGTGGAACATACGTACACACAAATTACTGCCTCAACTCAGCTGTGAGTTGGTTAGAAAAAGGTTCCTGCCACTACACTTGCAACTTCATGAAAATGGTTTAGATATGGCATTAGCAACTTGCTTTTTGTCTCAAAACACCAGAGGCTCTCACTGGAATAATCTACATTTCTCTGATAAAATCTGTTAGAAAAAAGCATGAAAAGTCTTCACAAGAAAAAGCAACTACTTGTATTCTGAAATGTGTCCCAATCCTGCAGGCTTTTCCCTAACTTTTCACATGCAACCAGGCCAACAATAGCCACCAGGACTTGTGGTTAGTATGAGTCAAATCACATGCCTGAGTACAAAATCATACCCCCTAAATATGAAATCTGGAGTAGGAAAAAATATGTCCTATCAGATATATACAGACAGCATGGTTAAACCTGACTAACCCCATTATATATTACAGTGGGTTTTTACACATAATAATAGTAATAATAATAAAATAATTGTACAAGTATTTTAAAAGGGCAAGAATATCTGATCTTTGTATAACATTAAAAATATAATCACTGACAAGAACTGCACTCTTCACCTGTGTGGCTGAGGACAAGCATATGGTTGCAAAATGAAATGGATTTTTAGGTTTGTTTTTCAAAAAAATATACCTCCCTCAAATCTTTCCCCCAGAAAAAAAAAAAAAAAACCAAAAAACAAGAAACCAAACAAAACCAAGCAACAACAAACACCCACAAATAAACCAACAAAACCAAAGAAAAACCCCACACGATCAACTTTAGTGACCAGTGTCACAGGATGCATGCAGGAAAAGGTGATGGAGCAGACTCAGTGACAGCAGGCAAGACAAAGTGTGCTGCCACTTTGAACCTCTATCTCTATTACCTGCATGTAACTACATTTGTTTCCCTTGAGATTTTAACTGTATCATAGACAAAATGGATCAGTATTTTGAAAATAAAAATACTCTGCCTCATAAGTAGCCACTTGCTCTCCTCCTGTTGGAAAGTAGCTCTAGGTTGTGGCAATGATATCAGTATGACCAAGCCTCTAAACTTTAAACAGTTTGGTTCAACTGTCCTGGAGCTCACCATCCAAGGAGAAGAGTTACACAGATGTCCAACTAATAAAGGTTGCAATGAACTGTGTATCTGTCCATAACAAAGTAATTTGTTAAGAGTGATGGATTCTTACAACCATTAAAAAAGCAAGTCCATCTATAATACACTGTGCAAAACTCACAAAAGTAACCTGTTGTCGTGGTTTAAACCCAGTCAGGTAACTTGTTCACTCACTCCCAGTGAGTGGTGCCAAGCTGACAACAATCAAGGTCCGTGTTCGTCTCCCCCCCCTCCCTGCACCGGGACTCTCCCCTTCCCCGCTCCCGGAGGAACGGGGAGGAGGATCGAGAGAGTGCAACTCCTACGGGTTGAGACAAGAACAGTCCAGCAACAAATCACCACCGCTACTATCAGCTAAAACAATGATAAGGGAAAATAACAAGGGAAGAGAATACGATACCACCGGCCAAGAAAACGAGTTCCACCCGGAAGCCCCTGTCCTTCCGGGCAACTCCCAGTTACCCCCCACCCCGGGCATGACGTGCTGTGGTATGGAATACCTCCCCGGCTAGCCCGGGTCAGGCGCCCCGTCTCTGCTTCCTCACAGCTTCCCCTCCTCCCTGGCAGAGCATGAGCCTCACAAAGTCCTTGGTCAGGGTAAACATCACTTAGCAACAACCGAAAACATCGGCTTCACCAACGCTGTTCTCAAAACTAGAAGTCAAAACACAGCACTGCACCAGTTAACACAAAGGAAAAAACATGACTGCTACTGCTGAACCTAGGACATTATCCACCCCTTATTCCATACCATTCACGTCGTGCTCAGATCCCACATTTTCAATACACCATCGCTCTCCCACATATATACATCCATATACATACAGACCAAGAGGAAAAAAATCATTTTCTTAGTGCATGGACCAATCCCTATAATGCTGCCGAGTCCATTCGGTCCATGATGTTCCAAGTTCATTCTCTGTTGGGATGATGGCTGGAGGGAAGTCAGGGCCAGTCGCTGGTGACCTGGAGACATCTAGTTGATGGGCTATAAAAGCATTACACAGCAGGCAACAGCATACAATTGAGTTCACTGGCTGTTTTCCCCTAATATCAAATCCCCTTGAGGTATACATCGGACTTCCCCATCTTCCCGCATTACCCACCAAGTATATCCAGGTCCCTGAGCAAAAGCAATCCCACGAGTGGGTTTGCCTTTACCTGAAGCAGGAATAACCCAGACTGTCTTCCCCAGCAAATTCTTCATATGCACCACGGGAACTCTGTCCCCCTCTACAATATGTAAAAGTTCTGACTGGGCTGGGCCAGCCCTGTTGGCAGATCCTCTGGTGTTGACCAACCAGGTAGCCTTTGGTAAATGTGTATCCCAATGCTTGAAAGTTCCCCCACCCATCGCTCTCAGTGTAGTTTTTAACAGCCCATTGTACCGTTCGATTTTCCCAGAGGCTGGTGCATGGTAGGGGATGTGATATACCCACTCAATGCCATGCTCTTTGGCCCAAATATCTATAAGGTTATTCCGGAAATGAGTCCCATTGTCTGACTCAATTCTCTCTGGGGTGCCGTGTCGCCACAAAATCTGTTTCTCAAGGCCCAGGATGGTGTTCCGGGCAGTGGCATGGGGCACAGCGTATGTTTCCAGCCACCCGGTGGTTGCTTCCACCATGGTAAGCACATGGCGCTTGCCTTGGCGGGTTGGTGGCAGTGTGATATAGTCAATCTGCCAGGCCTCCCCATATTTATACTTCAACCATCGTCCTCCATACCAAAGAGGCTTTAACCGCTTGGCTTGTTTAATTGCAGCACATGTTTCACACTCATGAATAACCTGGGCAATAGTGTCCATTGTTAAGTCCACCCCTCGGTCACGGGCCCATCTATATGTTGCATCTCTGCCCTGATGGCCTGAAGTGTCATGGGCCCACCGGGCCAAAAATAATTCACCTTTATGTTGCCAATCTAAGTCCATCTGAGCCACTTCAATCTTAGCCGCTTTATCCACTTGTTGGTTGTTCTGGTGTTCCTCAGTGGCCCGACTCTTGGGTACATGGGCATCTACATGACGTACCTTCACCACCAGATTCTGCACCCGGGCAGCAATATCTTTCCACAGTGCAGCAGCCCAGATGGGTTTACCTCTGCGTTGCCAGTTGCTCTGCTTCCATTGCTTCAACCACCCCCACAGGGCATTTGCCACCATCCATGAGTCAGTATAGAGATAAAGTACTGGCCACTTTTCTCGTTCAGCAATGTCCAGGGCCAGCTGGATGGCTTTCACCTCGGCAAATTGACTCGATTCACCCTCTCCTTCAGCAGTTTCTGCAACTTGTCGTCCAGGACTCCACACAGCTGCCTTCCATCTCCGATGCTTTCCCACAATACGGCAAGAGCCATCAGTAAACAAGGCATACTGCTTTTCACTTTCTGACAGTTTATTATATGGTGGGGCCTCTTCAGCACGCACCACCTCCTCCTCTGGTGACATTCCGAAATCTTTGCCCTCTGGCCAGTCCATGATGACTTCTAGAATGCCTGGACGACTGGGATTTCCTATTCGAGTTCGTTGTGTAATTAGTGCAGCCCATTTACTCCATGTAGCATCAGTTGCATGATGTGTAGAGGAGACCCTGCCTTTGAACATCCAGCCCAGCACGGGCAGCCGGGGTGCCAGGAGGAGCTGTGCTTCAGTGCCAATCACTTCCGAAGCAGCTCGAACCCCTTCATAGGCTGCCAGTATCTCTTTCTCAGTTGGGGTATAGCTGGCCTCAGATCCTTTGTATCCCCGACTCCAAAAGCCGAGGGGTCGACCTCGAGTCTCCCCTGGAGCTTTCTGCCAGAGGCTCCAGGTAGGACCGTTCTCCCCAGCTGCAGTGTACAGCACATTTTTTACATCTGGTCCGGTTCGGACTGGTCCAAGGGCTACTGCATGAACTATCTCGCGTTTAATTTGCTCAAAGGCTTGTTGCTGCTCAGGGCCCCATTTAAAATCATTCTTCTTCCGGGTCACATGATAGAGAGGGCTTACAATCGAACTGTAATTTGGGATGTGCATTCTCCAGAACCCCACTGCACCCAAGAAAGCTTGCGTTTCTTTCTTATTAGTTGGTGGAGACATTGCTGTTATCTTGTTGATCACATCTGTGGGGATCTGTCTACGTCCATCTTGCCATTTTATTCCCAAAAATTGAATCTCCTGTGCAGGTCCCTTGACCTTACTCCGTTTTATGGCAAAACCGGCTTTCAGCAGGATTTGGATTATTTTCCTCCCTTTCTCAAAGACTTCTTCCGCTGTATCGCCCCACACAATAATGTCATCAATGTATTGCAGGTGTTCTGGAGCTTGCCCCTGTTCCAGTGCAGTCTGGATCAGTCCATGGCAAATGGTAGGGCTGTGTTTCCACCCCTGGGGCAGTCGGTTCCAAGTGAACTGGACACCCCTCCAAGTAAAAGCAAACTGGGGCCTGCACTCTGCTGCCAAAGGAATGGAGAAAAATGCATTGGCAATATCAATCGTGGCATACCACTTGGCTGCTTTTGACTCTAGTTCATACTGAAGTTCTAGCATGTCCGGTACGGCAGCACTCAATGGTGGTGTGACTTCATTCAGGCCACGATAGTCTACTGTTAGTCTCCATTCTCCATTAGACTTTCGCACTGGCCATATGGGGCTATTGAAGGGTGAGCGGGTCCTGCTGATCACCCCCTGACTCTCCAGTCTACGGATCAGCTGATGGATGGGAATCAGGGAGTCTCGGTTGGTGCGATATTGCCGCCGGTGCACTGTTGTGGTCGCAATTGGCACTTGTTGTTCTTCAACTTTCAGCAACCCCACAGCAGAGGGATCTTCTGAGAGACCAGGCAAGGTGGACAGCTGCTCAATTTCCTCAGTCTCCAAAGCAGCAATACCAAAAGCCCACCGGTACCCTTTTGGGTCTTTGAAGTACCCTCTCTTGAGGTAGTCTATGCCGAGGATGCATGGAGCCTCTGGACCAGTCACAATAGGGTGCTTTTGCCATTCCCTCCCAGTCAGGCTGATTTCAGCCTCCAGCACAGTCAACTCTTGGGATCCTCCTGTTACTCCAGAAATATAGATGGGTTCCACCCCTTGACAGCTTGATGGCATCAGGGTACACTGTGCACCGGTATCTACTAGAGCCTTATACTTCTGTGGGACTGATGTGCCAGGCCATCTGATCCACACAGTCCAGTAAATCCGATTGTCCCCTACCTCCACCTGGCTGGAGGCAGGGCCCCTCTAATGGTCGTCACAGCATTGGACACTTAAGTCGTGGTGAAAGGGATTATTCTTCGTTATCACAGGAGCTGGAGTAAAATCAGCTCTTCCACTCCATCTGGGAAACTGCTCACCAGAGACTGAAGCCGTAGCTCTCATGGGACGATCAGTCTTGGCCCTTGCTCCCCTCTTCAGTTCACTCACCCGTTCCTCCAAAGCTGAAGTAGGTTTTCCATCCCACTTTGTCATGTCTTCTCCGTGATCCAGCAGGTAAAACCATAGGGTACCCCGTGGCGTATACCTTCTGTATCTCCTCTCTTGAACAATAGGACGTCTTTTGTTAATAGCTGAGACGCGTGTTGGTACACGTGAGGAGCTGGATAAATCAGATACATCGTCCCTCAATTTGTCGAGGTCCTGGGACAGTTTTTTCACAGCTGAGATGATGGAAGGAGTGAGATTGTCTTCGAACTCTCGGAGTTTATGAACCATTTCATCCACTGTTAGTGGTACTATGTCATTCCAGGTCACTGTTGCCAATGAATGGGCATATGATGACGGTGCATTCCGTGTAAGTTTTCGCCACATGGGTCGTGTACATTCAACTTCATCTGGATCTATAGGTGTATCCCCGTTATTTGGCTTGATGTGATAGATCATCTCTACGATGGCCGATTCCCTCAGAGACTGGATGCCTTTGTCTATAGTAGTCCACTTGGCCGAACGACTCGTAACATCGTCCTTGTACGGAAACCTTTCTTTCACAGCTGCCAAGAGCCTCCTCCAAAGGCTGAGGGACTTTTTCTCTCTTGCAATTGCTTTGTCAATTCCCCCTTCTCTAGCAAGTGATCCCAGCTGCTTGGCTTCTGTACCTTCTAGTTCGTGACCATCGGCCCCATTGTCCCAGCATCGGAGTAACCAGGTGATGATGTGCTCCCCTGGTTGACGGGTAAAATCTTTTCGCATATTCCGCAGCTCGGTTGAGGTCCGAGGTCGAGAAGTTACTTCTTCTTCTTCTTCGTCATGTGAGGATGACTCCTGATCAGATTCTGGACCGGGTGGTGAATTCATTGGTTCTTCATCTCGCTTCACCCTTTTTGCCTCCTTTTTGCTTGTTCTCTTGCGTACAGGGGCAACTGATATTGGTACGAATTGGTCCTCTGGTTTGGCTGCAGTGATTATCACTGTGGTTTGAGTAGCGACTGTACTTGTTGCTGGGGGTGGTGTAGCTACCGTGCTTGGAGCTGGGGTAACCGCGCTGTCTGTTGCAGTTGAAGTTTGAGCAGCTGCTGTACTTGCCACTGGGGTAGCTGCGCAGTTCATTGCAGCCAAAGTTTGAGTAGCGACTGTCACTTTGCCCTCAAATCCGCCGACATTCTTTTCCTTTTGAAGGTGCTGAATAGTGTTGAACAAGGCCCTGTAAGCATAGGCCAAGCCCCAGCACGTTGCCGTGATTTGTCCATCTCTGGTATGGCCAGAATGACCACACACCTCATTTAAGTGTTTTACTAATTCTTCTGGATTTTGCAGTTGTTCGGTAGTGAAATTCCAAAATACTGGAGGGGCCCACTGACCTAGATACTTGCCCATACTATCCCACACACCCTGCCACTCATGGCTGTCCAGCCTCTGGGAAAATCTCTCGGTCCTCCTACATCGTCGTTTGACCCCAGACAAGACCCAAACCTGAATCTGCTTAACTCTTGAAATCAGTAGTGGGCAAAACACACTCTGTATGCGTGTTAGCATGGTGATTCCCATCACCATCAGCAAACAAGTCTCAAGAGCATTAAAAGGCCATTTAAAAAATTCAAAACTCTCAAATGTAAATGGTCTGGGGGGACGACTAGGAGGGTAAAAGGATGTCTCCTTCACAGGTTGAGCACCTGAGAAGGAGAAAAAAGATGTGTAATTGCTAAGCACCTCCATCATATACCTCCCAAAGTATAAAGGTGGTGACCACACTGGGAACATAAACCAGATCAGTTTCATGATCAATGATTCTATTGTATTACAAGTCATTACCATAAAGTACAATGGGATAAAAACTTTAGCCCAAGCCCCACACTTGAAAAACACTAATACAGCCAATACCGGATGGACGTAGGATATGGTATACTGAAACTGTGAGATCAAGAGGAAAAACCTTGAGAGCCAATAAATCAGCATTGTGACGAGTGACTATCAATCCAGTCAGATCTGTTCTTATCTCAACCCCTCGAGCCCCACGTTGGGCGCCAAAAAGAACTGTCGTGGTTTAAACCCAGTCAGGTAACTTGTTCACTCACTCCCAGTGAGTGGTGCCAAGCTGACAACAATCAAGGTCCGTGTTCGTCTCCCCCCCCTCCCTGCACCGGGACTCTCCCCTTCCCCGCTCCCGGAGGAACGGGGAGGAGGATCGAGAGAGTGCAACTCCTACGGGTTGAGACAAGAACAGTCCAGCAACAAATCACCACCGCTACTATCAGCTAAAACAATGATAAGGGAAAATAACAAGGGAAGAGAATACGATACCACCGGCCAAGAAAACGAGTTCCACCCGGAAGCCCCTGTCCTTCCGGGCAACTCCCAGTTACCCCCCACCCCGGGCATGACGTGCTGTGGTATGGAATACCTCCCCGGCTAGCCCGGGTCAGGCGCCCCGTCTCTGCTTCCTCACAGCTTCCCCTCCTCCCTGGCAGAGCATGAGCCTCACAAAGTCCTTGGTCAGGGTAAACATCACTTAGCAACAACCGAAAACATCGGCTTCACCAACGCTGTTCTCAAAACTAGAAGTCAAAACACAGCACTGCACCAGTTAACACAAAGGAAAAAACATGACTGCTACTGCTGAACCTAGGACACCTGTAGAGTTTGATGTGACTAGAGGTCAATGTAATGACTTAAAAGAAGGGAAAATCTAACAAAGATGTGTAAAGCTATAGCACCAATTATAAAACAACCCAATGCCTGGAGGATAATTGCTACTTTTCAGCCTGGTTCCTTTCAGTTAACTACAAGTTTCTAAGTTATTCAGAAAGATCGGTAAGGAAGTACTTTTTGAAAAGTACTGTCTGACCTGGGGCACAGCATAGAAAAATAAAATAAAAACCCAAATGAAACCAAACCAAACTACTGAGTAGAACTGATTTACAGAAACGTCAAGCAAATGCTACCTGATTTTCTAGACACCAATGTTTTCCCCCTCTGAGTGGCAAGGGAATAATAATAAATGTTTGACTCCCCTTCAAGCTCAGCACTACTTTTGGCACTCACTTAAATGGAAAAAAAAAAAAAGGCATAGCACAGAGGCCTTTCAATCACTGTGAGGCTACCTACAACCATAGGGAACATTTAGATAGTCTGATCTTTCACTAACTGCAAAAATGGGTTTAGTCTCTATGATTCGTAGGGAGAAAATTTCAGCGCAAACTGCATTCTTTCACTGCTTACAAAGTCTTCTAATGGTTGGGCAAGCACTGGTTAGAGCTTGGTCTGTTAATTTGCCCTGGAGTGCTTCCAAATACTACTTTGTAAGCCACAGCACCTTTCTGTTTTGTTTTGTACAGCAGGTAGCACAGTGACATCTACAGCTAAAGAAAAATGTGTATAGGAGCCCAAGGCCTTTTTGCAGAGATCTGATTCAGTTTACGAAGCTCTCTGAATTTAAATACGGATTTAGGGAAGTTAAAATTTGGAGCCCCTTGAACCTGGGCAAGTCCATTTGCATTCCTAAGGCTGTTGCAAACTCAAAAGTCAAAGGAGTCTCGCTGGTCATGAAGGGAAGCTGTGAGAAAAGATGGCCACAGGTATGAGAAATCAAGACATCTACGATGGTGCATTTTTACACAGACTGTGTGATAACCTCTTCTACACATCTTTCTGCTAAACATTCTACTCTCACACCACAGCAATTACATAGCCTGGCAACTGATTCAGCAGCATTACTTTTCAAGTTAGGCTTTAAATCGTGGTTCTGTTTTTGACCTGGACTTGTTTCGGTTGGTAGTCCCACCAGTTTCAGTAAACTCATGATCTCATCTGAGATAGTTCAGTGGGAACCTTAAATTAGATAAGGACTAAGTGAGTCACTACACTGCACATTAATACAGACATACCTCCTGGAAAAATGTTTGGAAAATGGATCACTCATCCTTACTGTCTTCTTCAGGGTGGGGTTGGTGAAAAACTACTAAACAATGCAGGAGAAGTTGTGCTCTACTTTTTCATTCCTCAGTTTAATGAAACTTACATTTGATTTCATATGCAACAAAATTAACAAACAAGACTGCTGGTAAGATTATGAAAATCCACAGAAACTATAAATTTTATGACATGAAATAAACCAATTTTAAATTACGGTTCTTAATTATTCTGGATACTAAATCATCATGCAAGTATCAGCAAAATTGCAGCTACAGCACCAGTATTATACTTGTTTCTTACCATTATATTTCCAGGGATCATTTCATGGCATTACGATGCATATCTACGTTAGCAATAGATGCACATTCTCTGATCTTTGTAATTCTGAAATACATGCTGTGGCATCTATGATTAATAGCAGCACTATTCATGTAGGACTTAAAACACTTTTTTAAATTAGAGACTAGTGCTTTTATAATTCAAACTTTACAAGACAATCCTTGCTAGTGTCTAAGGGCTAGATCCAAAAAAAGACTTATATACCCAAAGCAGGACACTTACGCCCAACTGAAGCACTGAAATCCAAGTTGGCAATTGAAACCCCTGATCATCTGTCAAAACACTGAAGGTACACATATTCTATCCTCCTCCCTGGCTCAAAAAACATGTTTAGAGTTCTGCTGTTGCACCTCCTGTCGTGGTTTAAACCCAGTCAGGTAACTTGTTCACTCACTCCCAGTGAGTGGTGCCAAGCTGACAACAATCGAGGTCCGTGTTCCCCCCCCCACCGGGGTTCTCCCCTTCCCCACTCCCGGAGGAACGGGGAGGAGGATCAAAAAAGTGCAACTCCCACACGTTGAGAGAAGAACAGTCCAGCAACCAATGTACACAAATCACCACCGCTACTATCAACTACAACAATGATAAGGGAAAATAACAAGGGAAGAGAATACGATACCACCGGCCAAGAAAACGAGTCCCACCCGGAAGCCTGTGTCCTTCCGGGTAACTCCCAGTCACCCCTCACCCCGGCCATGACGTGCTGTGGTATGGAATACCTCCCCGGCTAGCCCGGGTCAGGCGCCCCGTCTCTGCTTCCTCCCGGCTTCCCCTCCTCCCTGGCAGAGCATGAGCCTCACAAAGTCCTTGGTCAGGGTAAACATCACTTAGCAACAACCGAAAACATCGGCTTCACCAACACTGTTCTCAGGCTGGAAGTCAAAACACAGCACTGCACCAGCTAACACAAAGGAAAAAAAAACATGACTGCTACTGCTGAACCCAGGACATTATCCACCCCTTATTCCATACCATTCACGTCGTGCTCAGATCCCACATTTTCAATACACCATCGCTCTCCCATATATATATACATCCATATACACACAGACCAAGAGGAAAAGATCATTTTCTTAGTGCATGGACCAATCCCTATAATGCTGCCGAGTCCATTCGGTCCATGATGTTCAAAGTTCATTCTCTGTTGGGATGATGGCTGGAGGGAAGTCAGGGCCAGTCGCTTGTGACCTGGAGACATCTAGCTGATGGGCTATAAAAGTATTACACAGCAGGCAACAGCATACAATTGAGTTCACTGGCTGTTTTCCCCTAAAATCAAATCCCCTTGAGGTATACATCGGACTTCCTCATCTTCCCGCATTACCCACCAAGTATATCCAGGTCCCTGAGCAAAAGCAATCCCACGAGTGGGTTTGCCTTTACCTGAAGTAGGAACTACCCAGACTGTCGTCCCCAGCAAATTCTTCATATGCACCACGGGAACTTTGTCCCCCTCTACAATATGTAAAAGTTCTGACTGGGCTGGGCCAGCCCTGTTGGCAGATCCTCTGCTGTTGACCAACCAGGTGGCCTTTGGTAAGTGTGTATCCCAGTGCTTGAAAGTTCCCCCACCCCTTGCTCTCAGTGTAGTTTTTAACAGCCCATTGTACCGTTCGATTTTCCCAGAGGCTGGTGCATGGTAGGGGATGTGATATACCCACTCAATGCCATGCTCTTTGGCCCAAATATCTATAAGGTTATTCCGGAAATGAGTCCCGTTGTCTGATTCAATTCTCTCTGGGGTGCCGTGTCGCCACAAAATCTGTTTCTCAAGGCCCAGGATGGTGTTCTGGGCAGTGGCATGGGGCACAGCGTATGTTTCCAGCCACCCGGTGGTTGCTTCCACCATGGTAAGCACATGGCGCTTGCCTTGGTGGGTTGGTGGCAGTGTGATATAGTCAATCTGCCAGGCCTCCCCATATTTATACTTCAACCATTGTCCTCCATACCAAAAAGGCTTTAACCGCTTGGCTTGTTTAATTGCAGCACATGTTTCACACTCATGAATAGCCTGGGCAATAGTGTCCATTGTTAAGTCCACCCCTCGGTCACGGGCCCATCTATATGTTGCATCTCTGCCCTGATGGCCTGAAGTGTCATGGGCCCACCGGGCCAAAAATAATTCACCTTTATGTTGCCAATCTAAGTCCATCTGAGACACTTCAATCTTAGCCGCTTTATCCACTTGTTGGTTGTTCTGGTGTTCCTCAGTGGCCCGACTCTTGGGGACATGGGCATCTACATGATGTACCTTCACCACCAGGTTCTGCACCCGGGCAGCAATATCTTTCCACAGTGCAGCAGCCCAGATGGGTTTACCTCTGCATTGCCAGTTGCTCTGCTTCCATTGCTTCAACCACCCCCACAGGGCATTTGCCACCATCCATGAGTCAGTATAGAGATAAAGTACTGGCCACTTTTCTCGTTCAGCAATGTCCAGGGCCAGCTGGATGGCTTTCACCTCGGCAAACTGACTTGATTCACCCTCTCCTTCAGCAGTTTCTGCAACTTGTTGTCCAGGACTCCATACAGCTGCCTTCCATCTCCGATGCTTTCCCACAATACGGCAAGAGCCATCAGTAAACAAGGCATACTGCTTTTCACTTTCTGACAGTTTATTATATGGTGGGGCCTCTTCAGCACGCACCACCTCCTCCTCTGGTGACATTCCGAAATCTTTGCCCTCTGGCCAGTCCATGATGACTTCTAGAATGCCTGGACAACTGAGATTTCCTATTCAAGTTCGTTGTGTAATTAGTGCAGCCCATTTACTCCATGTAGCATCGGTTGCATGATGTGTAGAGGAGACCCTGCCTTTGAACATCCAGCCCAGCACAGGCAACCGGGGTGCCAGGAGGAGCTGTGCTTCAGTGCCAATCACTTCCGAAGCAGCTCGAACCCCTTCATAGGCTGCCAGTATCTCTTTCTCAGTTGGGGTATAGCTGGCCTCAGATCCTTTGTATCCCCGACTCCAAAAGCCGAGGGGTCGACCTCGAGTCTCCCCTGGAGCTTTCTGCCAGAGGCTCCAGGTAGGACCGTTCTCCCCAGCTGCAGTGTACAGTACATTTTACATCTGGCCCGGTCCGGACTGGTCCAAGGGCTACTACATGAACTACCTCATGTTTAATTTGCTCAAAGGCTTGTTGCTGCTCAGGGCCCCATTTAAAATCATTCTTCTTCCGGGTCACATGATAGAGAGGGCTTACAATCGAACTGTAATTTGGGATGTGCATTCTCCAGAACCCCACAGCACCCAAGAAAGCTTGTGTTTCTTTCTTATTAGTTGGTGGAGACATTGCTGTTATCTTGTTGATCACATCTGTGGGGATCTGTCTACGTCCATCTTGCCATTTTATTCCCCAAAATTGAATCTCCTGTGCAGGTCCCTTGACCTTACTCCGTTTTATGGCAAAACCGGCTTTCAGCAGGATTTGGATTATTTTCCTCCCTTTCTCAAAGACTTCTTCCGCTGTATCGCCCCACACAATAATGTCATCAATGTATTGCAGGTATTCTGGTGCTTGCCCCTGTTCCAGTGCAGTCTGGATCAGTCCGTGGCAAATGGTAGGGCTGTGTTTCCACCCCTGGGGCAGTCGGTTCCAAGTGAACTGGACACCCCTCCAAGTAAAAGCAAACTGTGGCCTGCACTCTGCTGCCAAAGGAATTGAGAAAAATGCATTGGCAATATCAATCGTGGCATACCACTTGGCTACCTTTGACTCTAGTTCATACTGAAGTTCTAGCATGTCCGGTACGGCAGCACTCAATGGTGGTGTGACTTCATTCAGGCCACGATAGTCTACTGTTAGTCTCCATTCTCCATTAGACTTTTGCACTGGCCATATGGGGCTATTAAAGGGTGAGCGGGTCCTGCTGATCACCCCCTGACTCTCCAGTCTACGGATCAGCTGATGGATGGGAATCAGGGAGTCTCGGTTGGTGCGATATTGCCGCCGGTGCACTGTTGTGGTCGCAATTGGCACTTGTTGTTCTTCAACTTTCAGCAACCCCACAGCAGAGGGATCTTCTGAGAGACCAGGCAAGGTGGACAGCTGCTCAATTTCCTCAGTCTCCAAAGCAGCAATACCAAAAGCCCACCGGTACCCTTTTGGGTCTTTGAAGTACCCTCTCTTGAGGAAGTCTATGCCGAGGATGCATGGAGCCTCTGGACCAGTCACAATAGGGTGCTTTTGCCATTCCCTCCCAGTCAGGCTGATTTCAGCCTCCAGCACAGTCAACTCTTGGGATCCTCCTGTCACTCCAGAAATATAGATGGGTTCCACCCCTTGACAGCTTGATGGCATCAGGGTACACTGTGCACCGGTATCTACTAGAGCCTTATACTTCTGTGGGACTGATGTGCCAGGCCATCTGATCCACACAGTCCAGTAAATCCAATTGTCCCCTACCTCCACCTGGCTGGAGGCAGGGCCCCTCTAATGGTCGTCACAGCGTTGGACACTTAAGTCGTGGTGAAAGGGATTATTCTTCGTTATCACAGGAGCTGGAGTAAAATCAGCTCTTCCATTCCATCTGGGAAACTGCTCACCAGAGACTGAAGCCGTAGCTCTCATGGGACGATCAGTCTTGGCCCTTGCTCCCCTCTTCAGTTCACTCACCCATTCCTCCAAAGCTGAAGTAGGTTTTCCATCCCACTTTGTCATGTCTTCTCCGTGATCCAGCAGGTAAAACCATAGGGTACCCCGTGGCGTATACCTCCTGTATCTCTCTCTTGAACAATAGGACGCCTTTTGTTAATAGCTGAGACATGTGTTGGTACACGTGAGGAGCTGGATAAATCAGATAGATCGTCCCTCAATTGTTTGAGGTCCTGGGACAGTTTTTCCACAGCTGAGATGATGGAAGGGGTGAGATTGTCTTCGAACTCTCGGAGTTATGAACCATTTCATCCACTGTTAGTGGTACTATGTCATTCCAGGTTACTGTTGCCAATGAATGGGCATATGATGACGGTGCATTCCGTGTAAGTTTTCGCCACATGGGTCGTGTACATTCAACTTCATCTGGATCTATAGGTGTATCCCCGTTATTCCGCTTGATGTGATAGATCATCTCTACGATGGCCGATTCCCTCAGAGACTGGATGCCTTTGTCTATAGTAGTCCACTTGGCCGAACGACTCGTAACATCGTCCTTGTACGGAAACCTTTCTTTCACAGCTGCCAAGAGCCTCCTCCAAAGGCTGAGGGACTTTTTCTCTCTTGCGATTGCTTTGTCAATTCCCCCTTCTCTAGCAAGTGATCCCAGCTGCCTGGCTTCTGTACCTTCTAGTTCGTGACCATTGGCCCCATTGTCCCAGCATCAGAGTAACCAGGTGATGATGTGCTCCCCTGGTTGATGGGTAAAATCTTTTCGCATATTCCGCAGCTCGGTTGAGGTCCGAGGTCGAGAAGTTACCTCTTCTTCTTCTTCTTCGTCATGTGATGATGACTCCTGATCAGATTCTGGACCGGGTGGTGAATTCATTGTTTCTTCATCTTGCTTCACCCTTTTTGCCTCCTTTTTGCTTGTCCTCTTGTGTACAGGGGCAACCGATACTGGTACGAAGTGGTCCTCTGGTTTGGCTGCAGTGATTATCACTGTGGTTTGAGTAGCAACTGTACTTGTTGCTGGGGGTGGTGAAGCTGCTGTGCTTGGAGCTGGGGTAACCGCGCTGTCTGTTGCAGTCAAAGTTTGAGCAGCTGCTGTACTTGCTGCTGGGGTAGCTGTGCTGTTCATTGCAGCCAAAGTTTGAGTAGCGACTGTCACTTTGCCCTCAGATCCGCCGACATTCTTTTCCTTTTGAAGGTGCTGGATAGTGTTGAACAAGGCCCTGTAAGCATAGGCCAAGCCCCAGCATGTTGCCGTGATTTGTCCATCTCTGGTATGGCCAGAATGACCACACACCTCATTTAAGTGTTTTACTAATTCTTCTGGATTTTGCAGTTGTTCGGTAGTGAAATTCCAAAGTACTGGAGGGGCCCACTGACCTAGATACTTGCCCATACTATCCCACACACCCTGCCACTCATGGCTGTCCAGCCTCAGGGAAAATCTCTCGGTCCTCCTACATCATCGTTTGACCCCAGACAAGACCCAAACCTGACTCTGCTTAACTCTTGAAATCAGTTGTGGGCAAAACACACTCTGTATGCGTGTTAGCATGGTGATTCCCATCACCATCAGCAAACAAGTCTCAACAGCATTAAAAGGCCATTCAAAAAATTCAAAACTCTCAAATGTAAATGGTCTGGGGGGACGACTGGGAGGGTAAAAGGATGTCTCCTTCACAGGTTGAGCACCTGAGAAGGATCAAAAAGATGTGTAATTGCTAAGCACCTCCATCATATACCTCCCAAAGTATAAAGGTGGTGACCACACTGGGAACATAAGCCAGATCAGTTTCATGATCAATGATTCTATTGTCTTACAAGTCATTACCATAAAGTACAATGGGACAAAAACCTTAGCCCAAGCCCCACACTTGAAAAACACTAATACAGCAAATACCGGATGGACGTAAGATACGATATACTGAAACTGTGAGATCAAGAGGAACAACCTTGAGAGCCAATAAATCAGCATTGTGACTAGTGACTATCAATCCAGTCAGATCTGTTCTTATCTCAACCCCTCGTGCCCCACGTTGGGCGCCAAAAGAACTGTCGTGGTTTAAACCCAGTCAGGTAACTTGTTCACTCACTCCCAGTGAGTGGTGCCGAGCTGACAACAATCGAGGTCCGTCCCCTCCCCCCCACACCAGGGCTCTCCGCTTCCCCACTCCCGGAGGAACGGGGAGGAGGATCGAAAGAGTGCAACTCCCACAGGTTGAGACAAGAACAGTCCAGCAACCAATGTACACAAATCACCACCGCTACCACCAACGACAACAATGATAAGGGAAAATAACAAGGGAAGAGAATACGATACCACCGGCCAAGAAAACGAGTCCCACCCGGAAGCCCATGTCCTTCCGGGTAACTCCCAGTTACCCCTCACCCCGGGCATGACGTGCTGTGGTATGGAATACCTCCCCGGCTAGCCCGGGTCAGGCGCCCCGTCTCTGGTTCCTCACAGCCTCCCCTCCTCCCTGGCAGAGCATGAGCCTCACAAAGTCCTTGGTCAGGGTAAACATCACTTAGCAACAACCGAAAACATCGGCTTCACCAACACTGTTCTCAGGCTGGAAGTCAAAACACAGCACTGCACCAGCTACCACAAAGGAAAAAAAACATGACTGCTACTGCTGAACCCAGGACACCTCCTCATAACCAAGTGTCGTGGTTTAAACCCAGTCAGGCAACTTGTTCACTCACTCCCAGTGAGTGGTGTCGAGCTGACAACAATCGAGGTCCGTCCCCTCCCCCCCACACCGGGGCTCTCCGCTTCCCCGCTCCCAGAGGAACAGGGAGGAGGATCGAAAGAGTGCAACTCCCATGGGTTGAGACAAGAACAGTCCAGCAACCAATGTACAACACAAATCACCACCGCTACCACCAATGACAACAATGATAAGGGGAAATAACAAGGGAAGAGAATACAATACCACCGGCCAAGAAAACGAGTCCCACCCGGAAGCCCGTGTCCTTCCGGGTAACTCCCAGTTACCCCTCACCCCGGGCATGACGTGCTGTGGTATGGAATACCTCCCCAGCCAGCCCGGGTCAGGCGCCCCATCTCTGCTTCCTCACAGCTTCCCCTCCTCCCTGGCAGAGCATGAGCCTCACAAAGTCCTTGGTCAGGGTAAACATCACTTAGCAACAACCAAAAACATCGGCTTCACCAACACTGTCCCCAGGCTGGAAGTCAAAACACAGCACTGCACCAGCTAACACAAAGGAAAAACATGACTGCTACTGCTGAACCCAGGACACCAAGTAATACAGCTACTCCCTTCCTCAAGCCCAGATGTGATCCAGAAGTCAACAGGGTTGAGTTCTGCTCCAGAGACCACGTCTACATTTTTCTTTCAACTGACATTGCACGTAACACATAAAATATTTCAGAGCAGACAGGAAAAAAAATAGAAAAAATGATATTAAATGGATAGTAAATATTTTAAAAAGAAAACTTTTACAGACTAGCAAGCGTCTCATTTTCAGCTTTAAGCACTCACGTAGTCAGACATCCCTTATGCGTGCTGACGAATTGGAGCAGCTATTTCAAAACCAGGCTTATATTTATAAATGTTTCACTCACACAGAATTTATGACTGAGCTGTTTTAGCCCAAAGACATAACAGTGATGTAAGAGGCTCAGGTAAGAAGTGAGTCCTGGGAGTCATTTAACACCTAGCAGCAACATTTATCAGTGGATTTGGGATGGTGCATGAAGCAATTACTGTGTGCAAATACTCTTGATAGTGCAGCAGAATGCAATCACCCAAACCAAGACCAGATTAGAGCACCTCAGCTAACAACTCATACCCACCCCCTCCCAAAGTTATTAGTGTGTGAGCTTTGGCTACTACTTCATAACTGATTTAACCTCTGTCCTCAGGGCAATATTTTTAAGTTACTGGTTAGAGTGATTTAGTATTTTTTTTTTTACTTAAACTGAGGTTTTGTGAGGCATTCAGAGCACGGAGTGTATTGATCTCTCCAATTTCATCTCTGCTCCTGACTCAGTTTTTGACATAACAATTAAAAGAATCGGGTGAAATTGTTTCAGACAATCCTAATGAAAACAGTGGAGAAAGAGAGCTAGGAATATTTCTTTAAATGCAAATGAAACACAAAGATAACGGACTCTGAATAAATATTTTATCAGTCCTACTCTTCACTTCACTGAACAATCATTTTTTTAATACCATGGGAAATATATTTGCAATTGCCATTACAGGATTACTTTTAGAGACAATTTTATGCATCTGTTCTATCTTATTAAGTATCTAAACTATGTTTATTTCTCACACCAGCATTTTTCTGAGTGTAATCCAACAGAATGACTGCTCAGACAACCTACAGAAGATCTGGACTTCAGCTACTACTGGTTTAGGCCCAAGAGCTATTTTCCAGGGTCAGCAGCCTAATTTCTCCCCTGGTTTAAAAGATGAAATGCAACTTGTAGGGCACTTGTTTGAACAACAGAACTTGGTTATGTTTCCTTAGCTGTGGTTCCTTGCTTCAAAAAACCAAAACCACTATTTATAAGAAATCTGAACTCATTTTCAAGTCTGTTGTTATTCATACAGTGATTTTCTCTGCTCCAGGAGAAGGAGTGATCCACTAACCACAAGGTGAAAATCAGTCAACTAGAATGAATTTTAGCAGCGTCAACATGGTAGAGCAAGACATCCATACTTACATAGCTATTTTCAACAAACCAGTTAATCACACTTGACATAAATAGCAACCTGAGTGAGTCTGTGTATCAATAATTATATAAACCTGGTGTGGGAATAGGAGAAGAAACTAGGAACAACAAAGAATGCTGCTGAGAAATACAAATACCCAAGCACTGCCATGTAAATGAGTAAAATGAGGACAAACAGAAGGAAAGGGTTGCAAGACTGGAAATAACAAGTACTGATTTTATCTGTCACAATACTCTCACTACTCAGTACAATGATAGGAAGAAACAGGCAGGTTATCCTGATGCTTTAGAGTTTCCCATTTTGTCTGTCAAATTTACAAAGAAATAGAACTGAGAACATTTCGCAGTGGGATAAGATCAAAGTTGAACAGATGAATCTTATAATTTACTAATAAAATATTAAAGTGAGACATATTGCACAAAAATTTTTCTTCTCTATTTTTTCTTTTCTCTTTAAAAAAAAAAAAAAAAACAAATAACCCAAACTTCAATGCATCCAACATGGGTGGAATGTGGATGACAAGGCAATCCTGCTCTGGGTGCTACAGGAAGACTTCCATCAGTAGGTGACTAAAACTGCAACACACATGACCAAGCAGGTTAGATATACTGAAAGTACAATCAAGATGCAGCTTAGCACTCTGTACTTCAAAATGGATTCAGTAATTTAAATATTTACAAATTTGACTACAGGGTACTCGAACCTTGAAGAAGAGGTTTCTCCCTCTACCACCCTAAGACTTGGCAATTTTACAAATTTGACTACAGGGTACTCGAAGAAGAGGTTTCTCCCTCTACCACCCTAAGACTTGGCAATTATGACATACTGCAGGAAAAGAGCAATGGAAGTCAGTGGAAGTCAGCACACAACCCCTATCCCCAGCCTTCTAGGCAAGTGCTCTCAGCAGCAAGAGGAGCTACAAAAAGTAAGTATCTCTACCTTCTAATCACTATGACTTTGATGAATGGGACCTGATGATGGGACCTGCTGAAATCCATTTGCGGGTCCTGAAGGAGATGGCAAATAAAGTTGCTAAGCCACTGGCCATCATATTTGAAAAATCATGGCAGTCAGGTGAAGTTCCCAATGACTGGAAAAAGGGAAATATAACCCTCATTTACAAGAAGGGGAAAACGGATGACCTGGGGAATTACAGACCAGTCAGTCTCACCTCTGTGAGACTTCTTGTACCTACCAGACTAGGCACTTGAGGTCCTCTGGACCTTTAAGCCTGATGCCTAAAGGCATCTGAATATATAAAACTGAAGTACTGTTATAAAAAATAGTATATATAATCATACTAAAGTTTATGATGATTTCTGTAATGTTCATTAGTGATAATTATTCATCTACCTTCATTTCTCTATGGATTACTTTCTTCAGAGAAATTTCATTCAATATATAATTGTTTCCATCAGTTATAGTTACATGGCTCACAACCTCTGCCTCCTTTTCAAATACAGACAACTGGTTTTATTCCTCCAGATCACTACTATTTCCAAAAGTGCTGAATTCTGTTCAACTGGCTACAACTTGATTGCAAGTAATCTGATCTTAAATATCTAAAATGAGACAATGGTCAAAAGTACTGCAGAATTCTCAGTGTCTCCTACTCTCTTCACATGGTATGTGAGAATTGATAAGTTACTTTATCATGTATTAAGGCTTCAAGATTAATTGTACATCCTATGAAGACAATGTTTGGGGTATATGATCAACGACTACACTGCGGTTGCATGGTTGCCTGTAATCCAAAAAGGGTTCTGTGTTTCACAGTTTCATTGCTTTAGATGCTGCTGTTTTTCAACTTTACTGTGATATAGCTCATTATCACCATAGGGGGATAGATGCAAGAGCAATTTCGAGGCTATGTCCATGGCCTCATTATTACTCATGCTTGTTGTAGTTGAGCTTACTGCACTTGCCCTTCCTTGCTACTTTTTCCACAGTAAATAGCTTGAAAGATGATCCAGATATAATCAACACAACTCCCTTCTCCCATTCCTGATTATTTGCTTATTTTGGATGATAAAGAGTTTTGACAGCAGAGTACATTAGTCAGAAAAATATTTGAAGATTCAAAATCTGCTGACCTACAACATAATGAAGGACCCATTTTGCTGCAGTCAGTGAAGACCTTAGTTCCACTTCCAGGATTTGGTACCAATTGGGACCCTACTTTAAAATCGATTAAAGGCATTGCATTTCTCTTCCTCCCTTAATACAAAACAAAACCAAAATATATTTACTGCCGTTGTGGAGGGGTAACCTTGCTAAAGCTTGCAGCTGTAACTTGCTTCATGATATCATATTATTGTATGACCTTCGCTTCTTACATAGTTGATAGAACATAATTAAATGACTTTGTAGAATCAAATTAATTTCTCCTATGCCGTATTCATTTTAAAATACAATCAATATTATTTATGCTACCTGACAATAATGCCCTGTGCTTCACACAAGATTGATTCAATACCAGCAGGTAGTTATCAATGAATGCACTTTGCTGCGGTAAACGGACACAATCAATACTCAGAAATGTGAGTTTTCTGGTGTATGACTGAATTGTAACTGAAGTGAAGGCTGAGTTTTCTTCAAGGCATTTTACTTCTTCTTTTAGGTTTTATATAAGGAGAATCTGAATTTCATAGTCAGAACCAGTACAGTAACCATCTGAAAATTACCAGGCAGCACCACTGCACTTTGAACACCATTATCCTCTGACAATGTTACAATACACGAGACAGCTGACAGAAAAGAGGAAAACTTAGGAAAGAAATGTCAGAGATTCTCAGCATTCCCTGAATTGCATGATTGTTTGAACTCTTAAGTATCACACAAGTACCATGTGAAAGACAACTGTATTGTGAAGGGCACATTGCATGAATTTCAATCTGTTCTGTTCAAAACAGTGAGAAAGAAAAGCTTTAGTTCTTGCAAGGATATCCCAAGATATCCTTTTTCATTTAGAAAACAATGTGTTACTGTAATATCAGTTAATATAAGAATAATTTTAAGTTATATTACATACATTGAAAACAAAACTAACATCAACAAGATTGGCACAGCTTCTCTGTTAACTTCAAAATGAAGTCAAAACATGGACTTTGGCAAAGTCATTTCATTTATGGTAATTTTAAAGTAAAATGTGTGAAAAGGAGTTTTTAGAAGGCATTACAGCAGATACAGATTTCCGCAACTACTTCCTTTCATTGACAGTTGGTCTTCTGGGTGCTCCTTCTCCCTCATAAAATATGTCCTTGAGTCCTCACAGTCCTTCAGCTTTTTAATCTCTTTATGGCAGTCCTCATTGTTCCTACAGTAACTTAAGCTAGCTTGCTCTATTTCTGAACTCATGCTGCACCAGTCATTTTCCCAGCTCCTAAGATACCGCTTCTTCTTTCTAACAAATTCCTCAGCCTTTACATGCACTGAGGAATCCTACTTTCACTTCATAGAAAATTCTAGGAAGTACACTGAAAAAAAGCACTTCCGTAGCACACTTGAACTCATGTTTTACTACTGATTTAGTATTCAGATACTCTTCATGTAAGAGCCAAGAAAATAAAAGCAGAATGCTTTAGAGTAACACTGGCACATTCTTATACATTTAAGGACAGAGAGGTGAATGGCGATTTTAAATATAAACAGTCTTGACAGTTCACATCTTTCAGAAATCAGCTACAACTTCATGGCTTTTTTATGGACGTGCTTTAAGACTGAAGTTGGCTTTCCTGGAAAAAAAACTGTGAATTCATGAAAATTATAGTAGCTCCTTTCCTTAAAAAAAATAACACCTGATCACATAAAACATCTACCATTGTTTTCATGTCTGCTTGCAAAAAATACAGCAAACCAGCATGTGTCATCCCTATTTCCTCCTCTTTACCTGTGTTTCATAAAAACATCTTCATGTCAACCATAATCCATCACGATTCTCCCCAAAATAGTATGCTATACCTAGTTTAAAGAATAAAATAAAACTGAATCGCAATTAACAACCTATGTTTAAAATTATTTCCCCTAAAACATTAAACCACAAGCAGAAGAGAAGCTTCTGTTATTTACATTTCAAGTGCCCATCATGACAAACAATAATCAATACAACATATGTTCAACACAGAAGACCTACTGTAACTGCTGGAGTCCACAAAACTGAAGGTTTGACAGTGGGGCAGTACAGCAACTTAGCATCCAGCAGTCAACAACCACCACCAAGGAATATGTTTTCTTTTCTCTGCTGTTTTTCATTTTTGTTTGTATTCCTCCCAGCCTCATTTTCCCAATGTTTGCCTATTTATTTTGAAATACCAGTCATTAACTGGCTTTATAATTCCACTAATTCAGTTAACATTCACATCAACGAAGTTACATACAGGCAAAAAAAACAGACTAAGCTTCCTTATTGCATGCAGAACCTTACTACCCAAACATACAAAGTGCAATCATAATCTGATTCCTCTGATTCCTTTATATTTACATTACACTGTTTCCCTTTCATCACTTAAGTTAAACCTTTAGAAACAATATTTATAAATGAGCATATACACTGTGTATGCCCAAATTATGCATAAGGAAGCACAGCTATGTAGTTTTACCATGGTGGGATAATAGGAAGAACCTCTTCATAAAAGCCTCTTCGGGGGGGGGGGGGGAAGCCAAACCCAAAACAAAATTAGCCACTGTTTCATAAACTTGGTAATGGATGGTTGGAACAGAGTTCATGGCTTTTCTCCATGGCACCGGAGTTTGCCTGAGGCAAAATATAAATAACTTCTGAATTTTCTACAGGCAGTTTATCTAAGGAAGACATTCCTGGACCTGGAGGTATGGAAAGGATCAGGGACTGTGGGGCCAGCAGATAAGGACTCATCCACAAGGCATGCACCAAAGACATTTGCATAGTCTTTGAGTAAGGAAGAGCTTGTAGTAGTAGGGCAGGAGCTTGACAGAATTGAGATGGGTGAAGGAGAACAGGGATGAAAGGGCCCATGATGATTAACAAGGCATAATTTTCCTCAAGCTTCTGGACAATCCTGGTCATCACTACAGTGTATGTCCTCCTAGACACCTGAAATGCAGAGTATTTGCCTGAGTGACATGGCAACATAAATACATAAGTGACTATATATTATTTCTGATTCGAGCAATACATCATTTCCTCACTGCTCAATGTGGAATTCCAAACAGGCAAGTTTAATCATTTTAATTTCCAGTTATTTTACCCACTTTACTAATTACCATTACAGCACTGATTAGTTTGTAATAGTTATTCATTAGCTCTAAGTTGAACAAGAGATGATTTGAGGTAATTGCTTCCTTGACACGTTCTGGGGACTAAGTATTTCATAGTCATCAGATAATGACTCCAATGAAATGGAGGGTCAACAGCAAAGGCTCAAAAAAATCACTGGTGAAAGTCTAAAATTTCTCAGAACCACCTCTACTTTTCTGCATTCAGATTATCTGGTAAAATCAGCTTTCCTACAGACAGTAACTAAGGATGTTACTGTAGATCATACATTATGGACTAGAAAAACAGACTTTGAGACAGTTCAGTATTATGCTTTACATACTTTGTCTAGAAGAAAGACTGTATTTTGCCTATCCGAGGCCCTCTTTACAGGTCATTACGTCTTGTTTCTGGAGAACTGCTGCCCGCCCTTGCACTCAGCCTTCTGCTTATCCCACTGATCTTCAGTGATAAAAAAAATTCCGTCATAAACAAAAATCCCATGTGAGGAGAAATTTCTTGTTTCATTGTCTTGGAGTTGTTATGGCTGGAAATACAGGATATTTCATAGGGAAGACACTGAAATCAGGGCCAGAGGATGTGTCTCTGAAACATCCCCAGCATCTTCCTTATCCCCCTTCAGCTCATTCACATTGTTTTCTCTTGCCATTTTGTTGCATTCTGTATTTTGTATCTCATCTTGAGGAAGCACTGACCAAGCCCCATTATTCTTACTACCTATCATTTAACTGGAAATCAAGTGCAGGATAAAACAAATTATATGCTCCTACAGATAGGATATTGATTCCTTTTTCTGCTGAGCAGTATTTTTTTATCTGTGGGATATCCTTTTATCCACTTGTGGAAACTCACGGAAATTTCTGATTGTGAGTAGGCCAAGTAAACACCCTGATAAATCTTCAGTCAGAGCAAGCTGCTCTGGTGGCTATGTTCTAGATTTTAAACACCAGATGCAATCCCATGGAAATGTATTATCAGGGAGAAGTGGCTTAAACCCTGTTAAAAACTGTCCACATTCAATCATCTAAAAGTATGGGTGAAATGAAGGTAGCTCCAGCAGAATTCCCTTGCTTTTACTGGTCAGCTCTCTTCAAAGTCACTTACAGTTCTGGCTACAGTAGGCTACAAATTGAAGATTGGAGCTTTGCAATTTCACTTCATGACCCTTACCTTAAAGACTGAATGGGTTTGTTTTCAGATCCAGACTGCGCCCCCAGAGACGGGAATTCACGGTGAGGGACAAACGTGAGGCTTGGATGGATGACAACAACATAACACTACTCCCTCAAATGATTTGAAACGACTCAAAATTAAGAACAATGGAAGAAAACTAAACAGTAGCTCAGTTCATATGCCCAGAACTAGAAAAAAATAAGATGTAATTATTTGGGAAACACCCAAGCCTTTTCCTTTAAGCCTTGAGTCATTTCTTTAGTTGATGGAACACAAATACAAAGCATGGTATTCAGCAGAAACAAAACAATACAGAAATACCAAAATTGATACAGAACAGGTCCGAAGAACTTCAAATGGGAATGGGTTTTGTTATAGCTAATCATGACACTGAGGACAGATCAAATGGCATCCCAATATATCTTGTACTCTATGAAACTTGAACAATGCCTGAAAAAAAAAAAGTATGTGGTGGGGGAAGATGGAAGTAAAGAATTTACTTTAGACGCCTTTCTTAGCAACTTCTATTTTTACATGATCTGATCTGTTGCCTTTGCTCATCACCCAAAATAATACCGACAGCCCTCCTCCCCTGTCAAACCACTCCCACCTCCCCCAGGTTCCACAATGAGTTCCATTGATTTTTGAGACATATTGTCAACTACCTAATAATTTAACTGGTGGCACAACTCTCTCAGCTGAAGCTTCGGTTTCCCAAACAAAAGCTAACCACCTGAGACCACAGAGGACAGGATATGAGCTACTTATAGCAACACTGAACCAGTGAACAAGAATAGCAGGAAAGCTGCTTATTTTATTTTTTTTTTTTTTGCCAGCAAAAGCCTTTGAAGTAAACTATTTATTAAACATTATAATACTCGAAACAAAAATCTTTGAAGGCAGGTTATCCTCCTCTGCACCATGTCCCGTTGTGAATGAATTGTTTCCTTTTCCTTTTCAGATTTTTTTCACTTGTGAAACTGACACTCAAATTGTTCTCTTAAGCTACTTCGGTGAGCCCTCGCCTTCACTGAGAGGAATAATCCATCCATCAACAAAGGGATCATTAAAAATATTTATAACTCAAACTACTTCAATATCACTGCACTGTAAGCAGCCACCCTGTTCATCAGATAGTTATATAAATACAATAAATAAGTTCCTTATGCACAGAAAAAATAGTATCGATTAATAAGTAATGATGCAGCCAGATCATTTGATACAGAAACAAGCTAACAGCAAGTCTTAATTTTTCACTTTAATTAAAAAAAAGTAAATCCTCCCCATTAACCCTGTTACCGATGAATACACATGGGTTTTCTTTGTTCTTCTGATTAAAACATTTGTCTCTCTCCCTCTCTGTTGTTGAAAGAACTCATTTTTTTATATTGTGCCATCAAGATCATTGGGAGTATCAAAACTAGACTTGCCTTTTCAAATACATGTTTTTGAGCTGCAGAGTCAGAACTGTCACACATTATACTGTGTTTGCATCTACTGGCACTGATGTGCACTGAAGAAGGGCAATGCTCTGAAACAATCACTCAGAACCATCTGAGCCTGAGAAATTCTCTGGCTAAAGCCTGGGAAATAATCTGAAGTGAACTGAAACTCCCACCGGACCACCATGCATGCCTGCATAGTAAAGATGTCACTGGCAAGCTACAGACTCATTCACATTAGAAAAGGTCTTAATAATTCTCCATTTGAACAAATAACTTACTCCAAGTGAGAAACAGTGGAAAACCTAAACTATCAATATCATGTTTTCTGAAACATGGAAGAATATGAGACTTCCACTAATCTGCATGGAAGTGATAGTGACCTACCACTTCTGAAAATCTGATCACAAAGATATGACTCAGAGTTCCTCAGTATTTTCTTAACTAAGGAGCAGACAAAGCCTCTACTCATGCAAAATAAGGCGCTCTTCACCAAGCAGGCACATTTTCTCCATTTCTTCTGCCTTCTGCTTTCAGGTGCAACCTGGCACATGTACAAGTGTCCTGGGTTCAGCAGTAGCAGTCATTTTTCTCCTCCTTGGTAGCTGGTGCAGTGCTGTGTTTTGACTTTCGGCTCGGGAACAGAACTGATAACAATGATGTTTTGGTTTGGCCAAGGACTTTGTGAGTCTCATGCTCTGCCAGGGAGGAGGGGAAGCCGGGAGGAAGCAGAGACAGGACACCTGACCCAAACTAGCCAAAGAGGTATTCCATACCACAGCACGTCATGCCCAGGAGGTAACTGGGAGTTAGCCGGAAGGGCTGGGAGTCTACAGGGTTTGAGGAGGCATCGGTCAGTGCTTGGTCAGGCTGGGGGGGAGCAAGTTATCGGTCGGCTGGTGGTGAGATGTTGTATTCTCTTCCCTTGTTATTTCCTTTATCACTGTTATTATTGGTAGTAGCAGCAGTGATCTGTGTTATACCTTAGTTACTAAACTGTTCTTATCTCAACCCATGGGAGTTGCATTCTTTTGATTCTCCTCTCCGTCCCTCTGGGAGTAGGGGGAGGGAAAGAAGGGGGGGGAGTGAGTGAACTAGTTGCCTGACTGGGTTTAAACCATGACAGTTCTTTTTGGTGCCCAACGTGGGGCCCAGACCCACAGCTCCCCCTGCCCCACACATGTGCTGATGATAAAGCACTAAGAATTCTGAATAATTTTCTCCCCCATCTCTGAAACATTTGTCCATCTGACAATGTATTTCCCTTTACGTATGATATTTTTGCATTTCACCTTCCACAAACACCTATGATAATTTTTTAAAACATGTATAAGGAGTTTTGGTGGGTTTTTTTTAATCAAAGCAAAGCTCTCCTTGCACAAAAATGTAGAGCTAGCCTCCAATAAAATGTTTTCCTGGGTATGGAAGTATGCTAGATACCTCCTACTTGACGTGTGTCACTGCTAACTTGCCTTAATTTATCTGTGCTACATAGAAATCTAACATATTTATACAAATTGAACTCAAATGGGTTTTGAGTAGGGAACAAAAAACATAATCAGAGTTGCAAAATGATGGAGCGAGATAAAAATGTCTACACAGATCTCGACTCACAAAAGCATGTCAGTATTTTAAGTGCTCTTTAAGTTACATTTTAGGTGCTTTTGAGGATAAGGAGACAGATACAAAAATGCAGCACTTTCCTAAGGGCCTGAAATGTGTCAGCAGCATTTAGTTCTACCAGCTCTAAGGTTTAGTTGGTAGTCTGGAGTCACTCTTCTGAATGGACAACTTCAGTGGTTTCATTTCCAAATCTTTCAAAAAGCCTAGTAAGTTATTTGGAGAAATTGCTGGTTTATTTTGACCAATCACAGAAACTGCCATACGATTAAAACTCTTCAGTTCCTCTGTCAAATTCCTTTGCTTCAAAAGTCAGTAAGACTATGAGTCAAAGGGAGAAGGAGGTGTCTGTAGGCTCTTGTTTCCCCACGATTCTTCCTATCTGAAGATTTTTCAGCAGTTTGCTTGCACACCTCCAAGTAGAATTCCCCATTTGTTCCATTTGCTTAAATCTGAGCCTGAATTTCAGAGCCAACTCACTCTCTTACAACACAGGCTCAAAATTAATAAGGAACTTGCAGGGTAAGCTGAAGAGACTAACAAAAGATTTCTGTATCTCCGAGATCATTCAATTAAGTTTCACCACAAGTTTACTGTTTTGTTTTCATAGCAGGTTTCAATATATTTTTAATTTACAATATTTAATTATTTTTTGCAACTTGTTTTTGTTGTTTGCATTTTTGTTTTAGAGTAAATCAAAAGGTCTTGGCTATTACTTAAAAAAACCAACACTTTTTCAGCCATGCACTGTGCCGCCAACAAGAGCTGCAGTTTGCTTAGCTGATATATTGTACCATTAGACATTCTGTGCTTCTTCTACACCACAAATAGTGGTACATGTCCTCACATGTTTTGTTTATCTTTCCAACTTCTTTGGAATCCTCACTATATCAGCTGCAAAAGCAATTGTATATTCAATAAGCAGGGTCTGGAACTGCAGTGGACAGGAGACAGGCATTCAGGGAAAACCAGAGGGCAAACTAGGAACTGGGCAGCACAAGTAATTTGTAATTAATAAAGTATCTACTGAAAAGAGGTTTCATTTATATTTTCAGCTTTGTTGGTTAGATCAATTAGAGATACTCTCCTTGTAATGTAAGCAGAATCTGGGCCTTAATATGCATACACTTTTGGAAAACCCTTTCAAATGCATGAAAAAGAGCTTTGAAATAAAGGCAAAGCCAGCTCATTACATCATTTTCAGACACCGTTTATATCACCTAGTGCCACTGCCAAGATTCATAATAGCATGATTTTATTAATTCTCATAAAGCCCAATTTTGCATTCAGGCAGTCAACGTGATTCTAAGTGCCAATATCTCAACCTGAAAGTCAGCAAAATATAAAATAACATCAGTAGAATATTAAAATCTCCCACTGAGATAAATAGAAATATGAAGGTTCAGACAGAGCCAAATAGATCAGTGCTCACTTCCTACTCATTATGTGCTTTCAGCTAGCACAGTACAGTTTTATAATTTGATGGGGAAAAAAATATACTTTTTTTTGCTATTTTCCAGCCTGATTTTCTAAGTCTGCTCCTCCCTTTAAAAATGGCACAGTATTATTACCTGTGAAATGAAACTATGACTACACCACAAGCTCAGCTCAACAATGTCCATGTTGCTGGGATATATTTATTCTTTTCTCAAACCAAGTCTTGGGAGGAATGCTGAAACAGGGAAAAAAAAAAGGTGGGGGAAGGGGAAATTGTTCTTTGACATCCTCCTTACTTCAGAACTTATTGTAGTTCAGAATGGAGTCAAATGTCGTACCAGCAATTAAACTTTGACTTCAACTGGAGCAATATTAATGTAGAGAGACTCCCAAAGCAGCACTGCCTAGCCCTGCACTTGGGGTTAGCTCCAGTGCTAAACAGCACGTTGCTGACCAACACAGGAAATCCCTCTCCTGTTCCTTGAGTTGAACTGAAAGGCTGGCATAAAGAAAACGTCCAAAGTATTAACAGCAACAAAATGTAGGCTCAGAGCCAGATTTCAAAGGCATTTAGGTGCATAACTTGTGTTAATTTTAGTGGGACTAAGTTGCCTCTGAAAAAATGGCCTTCAGTCTTCAGTTTTCTTAAGTCACTCCAGATCCTGTGGCTCTGTCAGGATGCAGAAGCAATTACATTTCACAACTTTGAAGCCAACAATATATTTTGGAAATCATTCAAAGTACAAAGCTTTTTTAACATAAAGTTTCCTTGTCCAATAAAATAGGCTGGAGTTTTATATATTCGGTATTTGCAGATCTCACTCCTTTTTATTTAGATTAAGGCCAGAAGCTAGCAGTATGTTGAAACCATGACATCCAAATAAATTCTGCCTTTTTCCTTAGATGGGAGAAGTTTTTAATAGACACCAACTCTTTGACAAATACTCTAGAAAGATTGAAACATACAATTTTTGTGATTGCTCCTGAACAAAACCATTGCCTAAAGAATGCTAATCTCCAAAGAAATAATGGAAGTGTTAGAGTGGACATAAAAATCAGAAATTAGCATCTGAGGTGTCCATTCCCAGACAACGCCAAAATGAACTCAGCCAAACAAATACCAACTTGGCTTGTAAAGGAATCCAGTGAAATGAAACACACTGAAAAATGAGAAAACCAAATCCTCATTTTGATTCACAAGGCAGATGTGCATACACTTGAGCTAACAAAACAGAATTCTGAGAGTACTTTAATATGTGTAGCTGTAATAGCTAAACACAGGTAGCTGTAATACCTGTTAATGCCAGGCCATTTCATGAGATGATGCTCATACTGCACTGACAGATTATACTATGCCAACTCTTCACAGCAGAAACTGTAAGCCCTGGTTCCAGCTCCCCCAAGTCAAAGTACAGCGATGAAGCACGTAAAAAAGGTCTCAGTCCAAACTTTATCTCCCTTCCCCACTGAAGCTGGGAACAGGCAAAGAACATAAGTGCTGCCTTCCCCCCCTCCCAACATCATCAGTTGGTCTAATAGAGGATGCTGGTTTTCCCTGTGGGACTAGCCTCTCTAGTTTATAGCAATCAGTTGTTTTCCTTTAAGCAAGTCTTGCTTTTAATATCTAGTGACATTATAAAAGAAAAAACACAGAAAATACATATATTAGCTCTTCAAACACTCATTTTTTTTCCCAAGGGAAACGGTCTGTGGGATAGTGTGTTAACCTCCTTCATGGTACAATGCACATTGCCTCTCACAGGGAAGAGCAGAAATCTTGTTGCCTTCCAAGAGTACACTGCTTTCCTCCTGACCCTACAAGGCAGTATCCTTCTCTTCCCCAGTGGAATTTTTTTCCTCACTGGCCTCTCAGCCCTTCTCATAGCTGACTCACACACTTCTGAAAATCACTCCTTAAGAGAATAACCCATCTCCCTTTAAGTACCTGCTTGAGTAATTTCAGGAAATTTGTTCCTGACTTGGGCTAATCCTTCCTGGCTAGTCCTCTTCCCTTTCCTTCCCAACTCACTATTATCCTTTAATTGTTGATTCGATTCTTCATGTCCCAAGCCATCAGGACTCCTGTGCAGGACTGGTTCAGCAAGAATCGCTACAGTGTTTAACACCTGGTCAGCCCCATGTCTATTTATGAGGAAACCTCAATTTGAGTAGAAACCGAAGGCAGCAGTTTTGTCTTAGAGAAGACAAGGTTTTACTCTTCTTTTACTAAGGTACAGAATTAAAGAATTTACTACTGCTTATGTAAGCTAAAAGTTATTTGGGGTTTTTACTCCTTCGCTCTGGCTTAACCTTAGATGTGAAACCTGTTAGGGGGATGGAACTCAAAATACATAAAGTTGCTTCATTTGCTTTCATCTTTCTTCTGGAACTCAAACAACACTACCAGCTGATGAATGGCCATTTGTAACACAGGTGTTAATGCAGTATTATACAAGACAAAAATCACCAATGCAGTTTGCAAGGCTCCCTGTGATGTACAGTTATCAGGCAGCACCAAGACCAGCACTACCCTAAACCGGCTCTGCATACACAATCAGTACATGTTTCATTGTTAATTACAATGTTCTTATCACACACAGTTGGGTTAATTGAATGTAACAATGAACGCATTCCCTCAACCTGTACCAAAAATATAAATTGTCTTTAAAGCAAATATTAGCAACATACAAAGGAAACACTCAAAATCCTTTTACGGATAATTTTCCAACCTGTACTTGCGAGGTGAAGTACCTGTTACTGGCAGAACATACAGAGGCCATCCAGAATATTAAAAAGAACACTTTAAGCTATCATTTGGCTCAATTTGCAACACATTCCAGGAACCCCATAAACAAAGACATGTGCAATGTTAACTTTCTCTTTTATGCTGACAGATTTTTTTCTCCCATATAATGACCTTCCTGCACAGTGTGTGTTACCATAAAAAGAAACAGAGCCCAGTAAAATTAGAGGAACTGCTTAATATCAAAACGTTTTATCTGAGGAAGACACCACCGCCAGTGTAAATATAAAAACCACAAGAATTTAAAAGTATTTGTTTTGCTGTCTCTTCTTTAAGTCTATATTGTTCAAGCAAACCTAGCTCAAGTTTTCAGTTACTCTGTACTAGACGGTCCTCCCAGAGGCCGAAACGGTACTCCAGAGAATGTGAACTTGGCTCCAATTTCAGACAATTTTCATCTTCTTTTTTCAACAAAAAGAAAAGTATTTGAATGCTTTGTCTGTAGCCAAGAATTTGGATATGAAAGACACACCAGTAAACAAGTCACCAAAATGGGCCTCCATTGCACACACTGTAGTGCATGATTGTTTGTTAAAAAAAACTCTTCTCCGGCCCAAAGGACACTGTTTTATTTTACAAGCAGAATGCTAATGTGAAATTTTATTTAGAGATTGTCTCTGTCATTGAAGTTGAAAAGAAAAGCTACATGCATTTTTGATAGACAAAGCTTACGTTTGCTATTTTGTTTGTACAAAGAAAAGTAAAAAGGAAGATAAAACAAGAACCTCACAGCTAGTCAGCTTGGTAAAGTGCTGCACCAAACTGAATTGCTTTTTTACAGTTTTATTTGAACTACTACAGAGAGCCAGCACAATCCCTATTCATAGCATTCGTTTTTCTATCAGCATTCCAGAATGAAAACTGAAACTTTAAAAATACCATTGCTTTGCACTAAGCACACGATACTTCCACCATGGCAACTATCCCACAAAGCTCAGGCAAGGCTAATCACAGTCCTTTAGGTTTATTGTCTTTTATATCAGGGAGGCATTCAAAAGCACTATGGCTGCCAAGCAGCTAAGTAGATATCATCCTCACCCAAAAACGTTTTCATTTGAGCCTCGTACATTTGGTGAAAATACATTTCTAAAAATCAGGGAACACACCAGGCAAAAGCTCACCCAGCTCCATTACGGAGCTTCCTGCTTCACAAAGTGGCATATATGAGAACTGAGCAATGAAGAGGTCAGTGATGCCAGGGAGACATCACTGAACATGCCAGTAAAGTCTCCCAAAGCCAGCCAGAAACCCAAGGGAAGGAAATGAGAGTGATTATATACAGCTGAGCAAGCACAGTACAGAGACTCCTAAATCAGTGATATGGTGCTCGCTGCTGGTGTTCTGTGGTAAAAATGTTTACCATCTGTGTTACTCTCTCTTTGTTATGGACACTAATGGAGCCTTCAAACATAAAAGCTTGGGGGTGGGGAACAAAAACACGATTAAGCTGAAGTACTTTAAAATCACTTTTAGCTGTATATTACATAAGGAAATGCTGACACTAAATGAAAAACAGATCAGAACCAAAACAGAGCAATACCAGGCAAGCTCAGGAGGGCTGCACAGAGCTGGTTACTCTGCCCTGAAGGTCTAGTTCTGAGCTATCAGGCACAGACAAATCCTTTAGGTACTGAGAAGCAGCTCTAGTTTGGACACAAGAGAGTCAGGTACACTCCAATAGCTGCTGGGCCTTTCATCCCCATCCTTACACTGAGCACGCCTGTGGCAGTGAGTTTCCTAGGAAGCAGCTGCATTTGTACAAAGCTTTTCTGCAGGGGAACTTCTCAGCTGCTCATCTCCTGCTGCTGAGAAGCCACGATGGCCTGGAGAGTGAGATAGCCTGCAGTGAAGCCAAAAACTAATATATGCCATTTGGTTTGCAGTCTGTGCATAAAACCAGGCATCTGACTTGGTCGTGCTAGACATCTCACACTGTCATACATGAAACTAGGTGGAAATCACAGCCTCCAGCCTGACTTCCATCTCAGGCATTTTTTACTCTGCTCATCAAAATTACGTAAGGGAAAGGAGTTCCAATGACCTGTCATCTCCACTACAACTCAAGTAGCTGCCTCACTATGCCCTCCACAGTTCCTTTCTCCCTCACTATCCAGAATGACACTGCAGGGCACCTGCAGTAACAGGAGTCCAGCCTGCTTCCTTCAAGCTGAATGAAGAGAGCCTGACCCCACACTCACACTTCCACTCTACACAAGTAGCTACTAGGCCACCTCTTCTCCAATCCCAGAGCATCCAAATTCTTTGGCAGCCAGCATCCAGTTTGAATAGTGTTGCCAGTAATTTAAGGCTAACTACTCATTTTGGCACATGCACACACCACAGCCTCTCAACAATGTAAGATCATCTGTTGGTGAGAATAATACTTTTTGCTGATGGAATGTTTCAGGTAAATTCTAGTACCTCTCATGTTACTGATGCTGGCTCAAACATAATTCCAGCAGAGCAGGAGAGGACTTCACGAAACACAAACCAGGAAGAGAAAAATCAGAAGTGGAACAGGAGTTTGTTTTCTCGGCATCTGGAAGGGCCTCCCAGCAGTCTCACAATACTGAAAGTGGTTTTGGAACTGGTTGGTGCTACCTGCAACATGACCAAAGCTGAAACACTACACAGGTTTAAAAAAAATGCTTCAAGAGCGGGCACAAAGTTGGAGGAGCTCCAGCTCAAACACCTGAAAAGATTACAACTGAATCAGACTTGGGCTCAAAATTCACCACTACTAATGTATGGTCTCAAGCAGCTGAACCACTGAGAGTGGATAATTCAGTGATGTGCTTGTGAAAACTCCCTTCTGAATTCCAAGCAACCCATGATTTCTGGATCCTATGCCTCTCAACAGGTGCTCTAGGATTAGAGTTAAAAGAAAGGGGAGAAGGGTAAAAGACACTTTGCCACAAGTAGAGCTTCTTTTGGAGCACGGCACATGACAATGTAGGGAGACCTGCACAGAAATGAACCAGCAATCATTACCATAATAAAGGAAAACTCCATAACTAACAGAGCAAAGAACAAAGCACTGACCCTTCAGATCATGGAAGGAAATTAGAAAGCTTTGATAAAATTTTCCCACTTTTTACATTCTCAGTGAACCCTCATGCTATTGAGGCATCCACCTAAGATTCTCAAAGTCACACACTTTTTCTCCCTCAAATAATTTATCACTCCATGCATGCCCCTATTAAAATCTTAAATTAAACCCCCATACCACCATCAGTACATTCTGCTACATGCCTATATCTCTACCACGAGTGTCCAATGCGGTCATACAAGCTCTAGAAAAGAACGACTGTTCCCTTTTACACTCAGCATCACCATAGACCTGCAACTGCTTGTCCTGATTTTCTCCATCTATATTACTTCTGTGAAACTGCCCTCTAAGGCCTTTGGGGACACCCAAGAATTTGCAAAGTTGTTGAACACACTGTCAAAATGTGGAGTTCATACAGACACTTAAAAGCCAATTGGAAGCAGCCCTGATCAGTCTGCTGTCACAGACTGCATTCAATGGGGTGATGGCGATCACTTCCAACCTCAGATGTTCTGTAACTCTTGTCTGGCCTCTCCAAGATTGCGAACATGTTTGTACAGTTATTTCAGCTGTAACATTGCATTTATATTTGGCTATTTAAGATAAATTAGGAAACAGTAACATCCTGGATTTTAATCTTTCCTGCAACATGGTGAGAAACATTTTAAGGGTGGAGAAACTCACTGCCTCTTGCATCTTGGGATGCTTCCCAACATCTAGAAAGTATCTTCTGCTTTACAGGAAACTTGAATACAGCTTGTGTCTTGTAAAAGCCACCACTTGATGGCATAAACAAGGAGATTTCCATTGTCTTTTGACTTTTTCTAAGACATCGTGTCAAAACCAGACTGCAAGACAGATGCCTTTCTGAATGTAGCTGCGATCTTGATGCAGGGTTGAGATCTGGCTTAGGTACAGTGACCACATTGGGTTGTTCTGCTTGCTGAGTATTTGTTAAATGTTAACAGTGGGCTTGGAACTTACATGGCTAAGGGAGGGCTTCCCTGTGGCTCTTTTATGAGAGATAAACCTAGGGATCAAAGAACAAAATAACACAAAACCCTCACAAAAAAACAAGGAACGCCCAAAGACTTGTAACAGAACACTAATGTAAGTATTTTAAAACTCAAACATCTTTGTTTTCCCTCATATGAAATCACTGACATCAAAGAATAAAGTGAGAGTTGGTTCTGCGGGCATGTGAGGAGAAATCACTCTGAATTAGGGAGGATAAGGAGGTAGCAGTGGAAACACAGGACATCAGCTCAGTTTTCCCACCGACAGGGGTTTTCAGCCTTGATGGAATATTCCCGTGTCCCACTCATTGCTGCTGTGTCATGTACACTGAAACTCCCTGGCACAGAGGTATGTTTTTTTCACTGTCCTTACAATAGTGCGGGCCTTTCTTTTTCATCTGCATTGCCCTGACCTCCCTTTTCTCCCTCCCTGCCCCCTAGTCCAACAATTATCATTAGATACAGGAAGAACCATGTTGTGGTTCCAGGGCTCATAACACTATTTGCTATGTGAATATTTCCTGTGCACCCTGCCAACATGGCACCTCTCCAAGACATAAGACTGGTGTTTGGGAGGTGGTCACACAAGCATGATACTTCCTACTGCAACCACTCTGCCCTTCACCTTACTATGGGCAAGGGTTATAAATACCAAATGATATGAATGAACTCAAGATGGAGGCTGCCTATTTGTACTTGTATAAGTGTTTGCAGCAGTGTGGATTGCTGTCATTCAGATAAGCAGGAATGCATAAGATCTTTAATGTAATTTTTAATGTACTTTACACAGAATAGGATCTATGTGAAACTTCAGTTTCATAAGAAGTGAAATAAACTATCCCTGCCTGGTATATCCCCGTTATTTGCATAGAGCTTTAAATGAACACTGGCTAAAAATTGCAGAGCTTAAAAATATCAATTGAAGGCTATTAGATTTTACATGCAACAAATAAACTGGACCCAGATACTGTAAGATACACAACAGGGACAAAGTAGACTTTTGTCTTACAAGAGTCCCTGCTGCTCCCTGTCCCAGTAGTTTTATGACTTGCTGATGCATAGCAATTTTTCTATACTTCATTATTATCCTCACTCTTCTCCTAAATGCTACTTACAGAAAAATGTGAAAGTTCAAGTCAGATTAATAGTAATACCTTCCTTCTCAACCCATGTACCTTTCTAGCAAAAAACCAAATATGCCTAAAAAACCCTGACACAGGAAATGCACAAGAGAAGCAATCTCAGAAAAGATGGAGGAGGTAAATATGGCAGGAAAATGAAAGAAAAGATGACTAGAAAGAAGAAATGTCGGAAAAAAGAAGATTTGACATGGCATACAACAAAGTAATATAACGCTTTGGTAATGCAAACAGGAGGACTGGTCTTCAAGTACAAGGCAATAAATTCTAAAAGAGACAACACAGAAGCAGACCATTTTTAAGACAGCATGGTTGAACACATACTCTGGAGTCCATGAAAGGCATCCGGAAAAAGGAACTGAAATTGATTTTAGTTAAGAAACAAATGTACAGACAAGGGTTTCAGTTGTTGAACGAAAGAAGTATGGAACACAAGTAAAAAGCCAACTGAGCGCATGATGACAGCACTTAGAGGCCCACACCAGCTTCCTACCTGCTTCAAAGCACCGTGCAGTGTGTTAAGCTTGACCTCTGACATGGTCTGAGAGTTTACTTTCCCTCAGTGATGGTCCTAGCAGTAGAGATATTTTAGCTCATAGCCAAAATACAATGAAATAGAAAGTCACAAAAATCTGAGTTATTTCATCAGTATGTGAATTTAATTACATATCCTACTGTTCACTCATCTTTTGTCACATATTCTGGTGTTTTAACAATGGCAAACCAAAAATCACTAAGGTAATTTACAGGAATCTCTTTATTTGAACTTAGAATATAACCTACAGTAATTATGAGCACTGTGTGGCAATATTTTCACTATTTAGGACAGGAAGTGAAAAATACCAAACACATCTAAAATTGCATTAGGGATTTGTGCAGACAGAAGGTAATTACACAAAGTGGACTTTGGCCAAGACTCTCAGAATATGAAGCGATCTCAGAACCTTGTGGAAATTACCAGGGGAACTTTAATGATAAGTGGGCTAAATGTCTGTTTAAATTGTCCTAAAAAAAAAAAAAATGCCTTCTCTAACAGCACATTATCCCTTAGTTACACAGATTGACAGCACCATCATATTCCAAAATTAGATGGCATGTCCAACACTACAGCACAGAAGTGGAAAAACAAAAACAAACAAACAAAAAACCCCAAAGCACAGTCATTTAAAAAATAGACATTTTAAGTGTTTCACATGCACAGAATTACTTGCTTCCCCCTCTAATTTATTTCAGATTAGTAAGAGAGCTCTTATTTTAGGTCAGTGCTATGACAATGGAAGTATGCCAACGTAACCTTCATTTTCTTAATTAGCATTTAACAAGAAGTTTGTCCTCCTCTAGAAATATTTCCTTCCATAAGGAAGAATAACCTTGAACAGAAGACAAAGCTAAGCCAAGGAGAGGAGAAAAATGAAACTGAAGCTCCCAATATATTTACATGCCTTTAAAATACATTTATTTACACACCCTTAAAATGTAAATAAAATAGATCTGAGTAAAAAATTACTTCATCTCCCAGAAGCAAACACAGCACCGTATCTGTGTTTATAACTGCTCTGGGGAAAATCAACCACAAAGAAAGTCCCTCTTTTACACACGCTTCCTACCACGGCCCATGTGCTCTTGTAACTCATTATTTATCTAATCTGGAAACAAAAATGCCACAAAAAAGCAATCACAAGGCAGATGGCTGGTTTCACTAATCTGACCCTATTTCTTCCAAGTAAATCTAGTCTACAATAGTGATTCCCTTAAATAATCCACCATTCCTATAATACTTAGATTTGCATATTTAGGTTAGAAATACCCAACATCGCTGGATTAAGATTTTCCCCCAGTAAAACAATGCTTTGTCATAAATGCTACTCCAGAGACCATCCTGATGCTTAAACCAGACGCGTCCACACACTGCAAACCTGAGCAGAAGCATGCTCACAAAACGTTCTTACCAACACTCACCTCTATAGCTCAAGTGTGTTTGGAAGTTGCCTTTTACTCTACTTAAACCCAGCCATAAAGAGTGACAAATGCAAAGATTCTCCCTGTAGCCGCCCCCATGATAACAGATGACAAGATGCAGCACAAGCTTCATCTCTTGCTAATTAAACGAATCAATTAAGAGACTATTGTTGCAACTGTGTAACTGCTGTTCTATAGTGGCAATAACAACCCCACGGGGAGGTCTTTTACTACATTAAAATGCTGTCCTCCACAACTCCATTTGATATTATTAGAAACAGTTATTTGCGTCTTGCTGTCATATTAGTAGCAAAGGCAAATTATGGAAATATGCAGACCAGAATGGTCCCAGTATGAGATCAGGTTTGGTTTTTAGCCTCCAAGGGAACAATTGCTGAAATTCCAAAGTTCCCTAAAGTTCTTTAATGGAACTGATAAATCTATCAGCACAGCATCCATTTAGATTCTAGGTAAGGGTCACATATTTGCATACTTTCCTGCTAAGCTGATACAATTCAACTAGATAAATTATCATATTAAGTTTACCCTCCTGAGTTAAACTGATGGAGTTCAAAATTGTTTTCGATGGTTGTCATTAATCGCTGTTACATCCTAAATGCTCACTTTGAAATCTAATTGTGCTGGTGTACCAAGGGTCATATTAATGGCATTTTTAATGTTAAATCTTTGTAAAACATGTTTATTTTACTGATATTACCACTGAAGCTTAGAAGACTAATGAGAAACAAAGTATATTTATTATTATCAATAAAAACTTCATTTAAAATTTACATTCAGAGACTTAAATTAGCTTTACTAACTTCATCATGCCTTTGTTTCATTAAGATTCCTGGTTAAGCTTCAAAGCCATATGAATTAATATCTCCTAAACAGTTCTTGGGTATATGCCAAAGCTGTAGCCATCAAAAAGATGTTTAGAAACATGGGCTACACATATGTTTATTACTTGGCAGTGGACAACACCTTCAGAAGAAAACACTGGATCTACACTATGAGGTAACAGTCTTGATACAGTTAAAACATTTCAACATTGGTGAATTTTTAGTCTACTGAGGGAAATCACTCAAGTTACCTTTGGGTAACCTGTTGTCATGGTTTAAACCCACCCTGTCCACTTGTGTTCCAAGAAGTAACAGGCTAACCAACAAAGTTTAGCCCTTGTCCTTAAAGCACTACTGAGCTCAATAAAAAAGAAACTTGTCAAATGAAGTATGGAAAATTAAATACCCTTTTTTTTTTCATTTGCTTTTTTACAAGGCATAAGGGGCGTAGTTTATTATAAGCAAAGCCTACTATACTAAAGATAGCACACGCACTACAGAATCCACGGACATTAAGGATATTCATGGGAATTCTGACCTACTTATGATGTTATCACACGTTTTTTCTCTGCAAATTAAAATTTTAATTGAAAACAAAAGAAATGGCCAAGATTTAAGGACTAGCAAATAAAGAGCAAAACATTAGGATCTAAATGTAACAGCCCATTTCCAGTCTGGTTTTGTAAGAAAGCAAAGCTTGCAATCCAGGCTTCTGCCTCTCAATGCCCATTCCCACCTCACTGCATGTACTTCTCCTATTTGTACCCTATTTTAACCTGTTGATCAATTTCAAACAAATTTGAAGGCAGGTAAGCCTAACTACCTTTAAGTATTGTAGAAGCCATAACTATGTTTCCACAAAACTTCCTAAGAGCACTTGTTGTGTTAAGGAAACAAGAGACCTAAATCCATACTCCAGTGGAGGAAAATGCGGCAGCAGCCAGCTGGCCAGTCAGCGCATTCACAATGGCCACGCAGCAAACACATACAAGCTTCAGCTTCACCTGGACCCCACCACCTCTCAGTCGAGGAGGTCTCAGACAATGACTACAAGAAGTTGCTCTGTGGGAACTTATGGCAATTCTGGTTTCTTTTGAGTCACAGAAGCCAAATTCAGAGCAGCACACTCCAAGTGCTTTCTTATTTTGCTTTCCAAAGGAATCCTAAGTAAGATTCTAAAAACTAATCTAAGTGATCTTAGACATGATTTTTGGCAATACCAGTATTTCTAAATCTCTCAGGTGCACTTCAGCTTTCACCCAGAGGACAGCTTTAATGTAATCACTATACCTTCTGCTTTAAAACATAGAAATATATAACAGAATTGAAATGAGAATGGTATATGTAGCTGTGTGACCCAAACATCCACTGGAACAATTCTCACTGTCAAGTCCCAGTGATGGGTCAAAGTATCACTACTTCCACAAATGAAATCCTTGTTGCATGAATTATCCACTTTCTGCTTAGTACTATAGCAGCTCATAGCCAGCCTCAGGATTCTCACCACCTATGTTCAAAAGGATCTTGTGGAAGTTAGCGCTTCCAGCAGTAACTGCACGTTTGTCCTAGTGAGACCTCCTGCACTACAAAAATGCCACTGACGATGGCTCTACTACTAGAAGTATGGTGGTTTGCAGTGCCTCTGAAACTGGGTGAAAAGAACAAAATCTGTACAACAGCAGAATTCCCTTTAGATCAGCAGTGACCCTAATGTTAAGGCTTGTGAGAGGGAAGAGTAAAAAAAATATTAAAAAATATTAAAATTAAAAAGAAAACATTAGCTTGCAAAATAAACACATACTGGACTATATTTACTTTCTTGTGGTTAATACTCTATATATTCCAATAAATACAACCTCTGTAACCTCTGCAGGTTTTCAACCAGTGTTTGAAGGTCTGCATAAATCTTCACTATCATCTAGTTTCAGGAGTGTCACATATAGAAAGAAAAGCAGAAAGAGAACCTGTTAAGAACTGCAGTGATTTGTAAGAGTCAAAGAAGCAGGTTGTTATACATTTCTCATTGTGAGCTAAATTAGGCTCATATAGTCAAAGCTTCCATCTTTATTGATATTTAATTGGTCTTTGTAAGAATGCAGGGAGAAAGTAAAAAGGAGGAGGAAACTGCTGGGAAGCTGATAAGATTTTATACAGACTGAAAAGTTCCAGGACAATTTTTAAGCCTCAGTAATGAGAAAGAAAATTGGAAGTTTGCTGTTGAAGGAAAAGCATAAAAGTCATGGCAGGAAGGAGTGGAAAGGAGAATCAGCAGTGAGAAGTAAAGTCATTATGCTGACCTATAGCTCCTAGGATAACCTTAGATACATAAATTACGAATATGCAATAAGCCAGGAGCAAAGGCAAAGATTTTGAGGAGTGCCTCTAGGTAAAGCTCTCCATTTCCAAAAAACATCAAGAACAACACACATAACTGATACCCCTGAATGAGCATGAAACATCCTTTCACCAATCTATCTGGAAGTACCTAAAGAAGAATCAAAAAATCATTGAACAATAAATACTAGAACATAAGCCAACTATGATAAAAAGCACAGCTAGGGCTTGACAAGAGACTAGTTTTCCTATATCTAGTGTTCTCAACCTAGAGCTTCCAGATCTGGTTGCAGCAGTGGGTCTCTGGACTATTAAACAGGTCTGCAAAAAGGCTGAAGAATAGCAAGCACAGCATTAACAAGCTAATAAAGAGCATAAGCATCCACAGTAGCACTTCAAAAGTTTTGTAAGTCAAAGGTGGCAAAGCACTTCATCCGGGATAAGAGTGAAGCAATCAGAAGACCTCCAATAAGAAGTCTGAACCAAGAAAAGAGTATTAGGAAACTCAGAAGCGCCTAAAGATGGCTTTATTTATAGGCCAGAGCAATTCCACTCTGTTCCACGTGGGTTCCTAAATTGTGTTCACCATTGAAGGAACACTGTCAAGTAATATACCAAGCAACATGACTAACATCTGTCATACCTATGTTCTTTCATCCTTCCCCAGAGGAAAGAAGTGTTTTTCTCTCTATCAATGCTCTGATGAGAACAGAAGATCAAAGAAATGGCACGAATGATGAGCAGATGATAGTGAAATTTTCCACTGTGGCTGGGGACTCTTCACTGTCTGGGACTGTCTCTTTCTGGGCCAGCAGAACTTTGCTGTCAACCATAGCCTGCAGCCCAAAGCTGTTACGGCTGTGATGGAGCTAGGCTACTACCTGAACATACAGATTTCTGTATTCAAAATTCTACACAGAGGCTACTACACACAGTCTAAAATAAGTTTAGTGCTTCCATAATAATTTGTAGTTCTCTAGCCAGCTTTCTTAGTGTTAAAGGCTGCCTGCCCAGATGTATTTTATTGCTGAAATCCATCTTACAGAGACGTGAATGACCAGCAAATCTGGGCTACTGGTGGGTAACAGAAAACATTCCTCTCATGTAAGAGAACAGAAGGTGGAGCAAAGAAACAAGAGACATGACAGAAAACTAGAAAGACAGGAATGAAGACAGAAAGACTGATGGACTTTGGCCCTTTGAAAAGACTACTCAAACACAGAGGCTTCTGAACCACAGAGGTAGAAGCAGAACCTCTGTGTACAGACCTTTTTATTTTTCTACAGATCTTGATGCTTATATTTTGTATAGATCTTTATGTCTAGCAAACAAGCCCTGTGAGGAAACAGTTGAGGGAACTGGGATTGTTTAGCCTGCAGGAGGCTGAGGGGAGACCTCGCTCTCTACAACTGTATAAAAGGAGGTTGTAGTGAGGTGGGTGTTGGTCTCTTCTCCAAAGTAACCAGCAATGGGACAAGAGGAAATGGCCTCAAGTTGGGCCAGGGGAGGTTTAGACTGGGTATTAGGAAAAATTTCTTCACCTAAAGGATTGTCAATCATTGAAGCAGGCTGCCCAGGGAAGTGATGGAGTCACCATCCCTGGAGGTATTTCAAAGATGTGTAGATGTGGTACTTAGGGACATGGCTTAGTGGTGGACTTGGCAATGCTTGGTTAACAGTTGGGCTCGATGATATTAAGGGTCTTTTCCAACCTACATGATTCTGTGATTCTACATTTGTTACCAACCTACTTCTGTGAGCTGCCTACACGCAGGAGACAACCCATAAATGACTGCTGCCTTGTTGCCTAGTACTCTTGCTTTTGGGCACAGTTTTGAACATTAACCTGAAGCATGTATGCCCTTGTTTTCTTTTTCTTTGTACAAGATACAGTGCAGTAATGCTATTAATAAATACACTATAAGAATTATTCTAGCATGAACTGGCACAATAGCAAGACTCCACCAGCACATGATAACCAGTCATGCTCATCAGAGGGGAAAAATAAGTAAAAATTCATGAAAAATTTCAATTACAGCAATAACCCATGATCTTTTCTGAAAAAATTTAATCCGAACTCAACATTTTATCAGCCCAAGAAGATTAAACTAAATCAGAGTAGTTTCCTATTCAAAAACTATTTTTTACAGCTAAAAGTTGCTTGCCCCTGAGGAAGAAACATCCTTGCACACCCTCTAATAGAATGAGTCCTGTATCAGATCTGAGACTCAAAACCCACTACCAAGAAACAAAACGGAGAAAATAAGGTATCTAATGCCGCTGCAATTTGAAGAGGAATGCTCAAGTAGCCAAGAATTTCTACTCATGATCATATAAACCTCCAAATGATGCTAACAAATGTACATTCAAAGCTTTGATTCTACTAGGGAAAGCAATGTGATTTTTCCCATTCTCCTCTAAAATAACAGAAATATGTTATTAAAAGAAACATTTGTCTTACTCTCTACATATTTACCATATGCTGTACAGCAAAAATCATATTAAACTGTTGTCCTGCTGCTGCAGTGTAGTTTTTTCTGTCCTTCACCTATCTAACTGGGACAGCAAGGAGGTTTCTAACAGAGAGTATACCTTTCACTTCTCCTCAGAGTGTCAACTGGCTTCCTGAAGCAGGTGCTCGTGTTTTATCAAAACGAGTAGCAGAATTGTTTCTACCATCCAATGTCAAAAAATCAAGTGAAGCCATTTATTGAAGCTGATGGCCTCCTGACAAGCCAGGGTGCTGTTTGCTCCTGATCAGCTGGTTCTAAAAATAAGCTCTGATGGACATGTCAGCAGTGTGCACACTCAGTAGCATCGCACTGCCTGCCACCACTGATGTGCCACCAACTTTTGCCCCCATCAAAAGTAACACAGAATGCTCAAAGCTATCCCTAACATTTTCTACTATGGAAAAAAAGAGTAGAGTAATAATTTCAAGAGCTGTTTATTACACTGATAACAATACATTATAATAATGATGAGCAATAAAGAGTTTCTTGCTGCTAAATATTCCTTCCAAACACATATTATCTTGACTGCACTTCTATGTTAGCAAACATTTAGTATGAGACGTAACGGTGAGCCCAAAATGTATTAATAGGACCTTCATTAAGATAATTTTATTAAATCTCTTTGAACATCTACATCTGTGTGTGTGTACACACACACACACAGGTACACACATACAGACTGCATATCCATACATGTAGGCATTGTAAAGAAAACCCATCTTTCCCCCACCTTCATTACATAAACTTGGTGTATTTAGTTGAAATCAGAAGAGTTAAAGGAGGGAAGGACAAATCAAATAAAGGAATTTACAGGAAAGGAGAAAGACAGTAGGCTAGAGGATCTGTTAGGAACACAGGTACAGACTCTGGGTTGGATTCTATGGGAAAACTGGTATCAAAGCAAACCCTGGGAAGCAGACTTCATTACTGTTTCTCTACCCTGCTTACTGCAGTTAGCAAGACATACGCATAATTTTTATTAAAAAAAAATCATGGATAGAGTATTACAGGCTTTTCTGTTTAGTCCTCTTGAGGATTATTAGTTGTAATCACATACTTGATTTCCCAAAATAACTAGGAAGCAATAAACACACACGAGCTAGTCAGTAAGTTATGATATATATTACAATCCATTAGCTGTTTCATCATCATTTTTTTAAAGCTAAAAGCACATCAATGCTGTACCCTCTTTTGTCTTCTTTTACTGTTGCACAAGGCCCAGCAAAAAGTTCTAGTCTAAGTGAGACTCCAGGGCACTTCTAGCAGGAATATGAAATGTTTCCACATCTAACTTAACAAATTTAATTTTTAATGTCACTAAATACACAGCCAGAATTTTCTTTGCTACAGCACCCATTTACAGGGGATCAATTAAAATCTGTTCAGTATTATCAAGTTGCATTTGTGCTTATATCCTATCTACTTAATTCTTTTCTTCACACACAAAGACTAATTGCTGCTAGCTAGCTGATCTATCTTGCATATGCAGGATGCAACTCCAGAGCTGAAGTATCATTACAAATACAATAGTATGGAACAAAATTTTTGGTTTATGTCATCTTTGTAACTGCTGCTTTGCTTGATATTGAGTAAGACAAGCATAGGTCTACGCTTACATGGAAATATAGAAGAAAAAATATTAGGGGCACATTTCACTTCTAAAAGACAAAACGCAAGTCTCAGGTATTCTTTTTGAGTGTGCTTTTACTGTGCTATACCTCCCAAAAAAATGGTTTTCTAGGACTTGTAGAAGAACTAATCACAAGCAGAATGAAAGTATTATGTGTTAATCTACTTTTGTCCTAAACATATAGTGTGCAGAGATGTTAGGAATAAATTCTAAAGGAAACGTTTCAGTCCTAGGCTTTTCACTGTTAATGTCACTACAGGGAAACCTGTTGGCAGCAATCAGGACAACTTACTTTAGAGGATACTTCAATTCCTCTGGAGAACTGTTTTAGGTGCATTGATAACTAATTTTTCCAGGAACTTGGAAAAATACATTATCAATGAATGCATTTTAATCATGCAAATCATGGAACTGGAAGCTGCCATCAATCATATACATGTTTATAAGTACTCGTCACCTAACAAAACTAGCTTTTGTATTGTACATGGCCGATCCAAATAATATCAGATGAAAAAAAAAAAAATCATCTTTACTGAGTAAATTCTCTGTAATGGTATAAAATCTGATTGGAATTTTAGGCATATTTCTCTCCAGCAAATAAAATCTGGGGGAACTACAAAGCTACCACATTTGGTTAGAGACAGAAAAGGATCGAACGCTTTGCCTTGCTAAATAGTGTTTTCATGAGACAGTCACTGACCCACCTCTGAGATGTAAGAGTACATGTTATGGTGAAGTAACAGCGATCATAAAGTTGAGGTGGTGGGGAAGAGTGGGTTTGATCCTGATGTGGATCAAATCTGAGTGTGCTTCAATAAGCTTACACATCTACAACCAGTTACTCCTAAACCCCTTGTAAATGAAATAGAGGCAGACTTGAATCAACTGAAATGTGGAATGCAGACACTGTGCATTGGAAGTCTGCTTCAGAAATTTGCCTAAATTCACCTGTTAAGCTCAGAATATTTACACATAATACTAACCTTCACAAGACAAGCATAAACATGCACTAGTGTAATTTACCAATTTTCTGTTTACATTATACTTTTCTACCACTGTAACTCTTAACAGTTATACATACTTACCACTGTGCCTAGAAACTGAATGCTTATATCTCCAGCAGCATTCCGAGAAAGCCGCTGAAAAAAAACACAGATATAAAAAGTGATTAGAAATGTCTCCAGAATTTGAAACCATTCAGGTTTGAAACCATTCACTGTAATCAAAGCTGAGTACACAAATCTATACATAAAACAGATAAAATAAAACCATTTCCTTCAACAGTGTCAGTACTAGAAGTTTAATTCATGCTTCAGCTCACATTCTGGTTTTGTTTCAGTCAACTCAATAAAACTTAATTTTGAAGAACAATGAAAACAAATATGGCCAAGTACAACACAGAACAACCTTGGGCTTGCAGAAAGATGAATATCATGACTAATGAGGCTTCTGCCATCTCTAAAGGTATTCTGTATTCCTGTTACTCACATTTAGTATTTTCCTTCTCTCCTAATGAGAGATATTTTAATCTCTTTTTAAAATGCAAACTTCCAATGATGCTACTTTGAAAACAGAAAAAAAAAAAAAAAGACCTTATGAAATGTCTGGTCACCTACTGTGGTTCAGGAGTTGATTGAAGTTATTAAACAGTCTTCAAATATTACATTGTCAGTAAGACACAGAAAAATGCAAAAGAAAGTATGCTATTGATTTAACACCCCATCATCTAAATATGCAAAACACAAAGAATTCTTTCTTCTTGTGAATCGTCTCCTACTTCAACATGAGAAGTTTTTTCTCCCTTTTTCTTCCTGCTATTAAATTACAGCACATATAGACCCAAAATCAGGGTCTATACACAGCCCTAATACTTACACAATGTACATATGAGTAGAAAAGCAGAGATTTGAAAAGTGAGTATAAATTGCAAACAAAGAGCTGCACAGAGATCTTCAGCATTTTAAAGACAACGAATCCTAGGAACAGGGCTGCAAATCATCTAGAGAGATCTTGTAGTCTAGTACCCCTGGCAGAATCGAAACACACCTGTGTCACTCCCAAACAATGTGTGTCTAACCCATTCTTAAAATCTTTCAGTAGCAGAGATTTCACAGTCTCCCGAAGCATTTTATCCCAGTGTTCAGTACCTTTATCATTAGGAAGTTTTTTTCCTAGTATCTGAATAAAATAAGCCTTACTGTAACTGCAGCACATGAATTTTCTTCTTCATCACAGACAGGAAACAAATTATTCCCTTTCTTTTTACAGCTACCTACAGGTATGTGAAGGGCCGTTATCACGGCTCCCTTTAGCCTTGTCTTGTCTAGACTAAGTGAGAAAGTGGTATATAACAATAGCTAGCTATCCTCCAAAATTAATAGTGATACATTAAATCCTGGTCTCTTTTCAATAATGGTGCATGTTTCTCAGCTACATTTTATGAAGTAATAATTACTACAGCCCAAACATGCTTATTTTTTGACTTAACAGGTCACACACTGACACTGCAATCTGTACAATCATATGAAAACAAAGGATGATGTGCCAAAGCCTGACATATTTCAACAATAATGATTAACGGAATGGAAAATATGGGAAATAAAATTTCATACAAAACCTGACGTTTACTTTTATACAGGAAACAGGAATATACACTTTTCCCACAGTCTAGGATAAACACAATCAGGTTTTGGAAACCACAAAGAAGAACAAAGTCCTGGCTGCCTACAATGAATGAACCGCATGCCAAAACAAACAAGTCCCAACCACTTGATAAGCTGTCAGAAAATGGCAAGCTGAAAAAAATTAAAGGATTTAATTTCTTTTTTTCCTGGAATGCCCTCCACCCTTGTTAGAGTTCTGTCACTTATTGTGCTACCCTTTTGTCCGCTTTCAAGGGTCATTAGAGACCTTTTCATGTCCTAATAAAAATTCCTTTTTTTTGGCTAATCTCCCCATCACACAGAAAAACACAACCTAAAAAGCAAAACAAAACAAAACAGAAAAAGAGCCATTTTGTAATTTTCTTTAAAGGCTTTCAAAGTAAAGCCAGGTATCTTGACAACCTGACTTATTTTTCACAACTGAAAACGAAATCATTAAAGTACCTCTTCACACAGATTCTCTTTACTCACAACTAAATAAGCCAGCACAGCAATAACCAAGCCCTTTAAAAAAAATATTAAATAAGCAACTTAATAAAGGCAAACACATCTATATCAAGAAGGCACCTCCTAAAGCCACAGTATCAAGACAAGACAAAGACATAAGCAGCCTTCTCTGACACTGTTGAAGTGCACTGGTATCACTGTCTAGTAAATCCTTACTGCTACTGTTTGCCCTGTCCAAAATGCAAAACATTACATTTAGTTTTCGATAGCATTAGGAGTCAGTATAAGCACTAAAATACATTTCTTGAATTAACAGCCACTCTTGAGGGGAAAAAAAAAAATAATGGGGAAGGTGAGGAAAATAGTGAACAAACAGAGGAGAAAAAGAAATTTCCATTCTGGGTATATTTCAAAAAAACAACAACAAGAAAGAAAGGCAGAGAAATTCTCTAAGTCACAAAACATATGTTTCATCAAGACCAAAAACAGAACCGCCAGGCTTTTGAGAAGCATGTTACAAAAGAAGTCAGCACATTATCATAATTAATGTTTCAAATTACAGTTGTAAATAAATTTCAGCTGTTAGATGTGATTAGATTTTTTGAAGCATATTGAAAGGAGTTATTTCTGTTCCACTGGTGGGCTTGTGTTTCTGGGATTTGTAAATGTAATTGATGTTTTCAAGAAAATGAAAGGACACGGTTAACAATTATTTTTTTTTTTTATTTTCCACCTCTTTAGAAAAAGGACCAGTCTCCAGTTTCTCTTGTAAATTTAGATATTTCCATATTCTATACTTCATAATAGATGGTTTCATATTGCATGTGAAAGCAGGAAAGTAATCAAATAGAAGTACCAAAAGAGAACAGCTAATTACATGCATTATCATTGTTTTCCTAATAAATTACAAATTATTTACTGGAAGGTTTACACTAAAAAGCAAGGAAAATCTACCATTGGAACAAAGACAAAACATCCCTGCATGTTTACCTGCCAATTCAGAAAAATTACATTGTTCACATCAGTCACACAATCTCGGATACATCTGATGCTCTTCTGGTTGACTCAACTGCTAGAGCTTCAGACTAACTTAATTAGCAAATATGAGTTAGAAGTATATTTTTTCCCTTATGAGAAAGTAACAAGCTAAACCAAATCTGGAAAAAAAGATAATCACAACTTCAAAAAAATCCATCTGCAGTCTCAAAGCTGTCAAATGGGTGTCAGTGTTGCATAAATATTATATGTATTTTTACATAGGTTACAGTATGCTATACTGCATATGCTATGTATATGCAAACAAAATGCTTATGCATGCATGTAAAAACAGACAAGTGTATACAATCATATAAAATGTGTTTCGTTTTCCTCCTCCATCTTCAGTGAATGCTATACCAGTCATTTCACATTTTAATCTGTAAATCCCAGTAAATTACCAGAGGTTAGTGTGATATGACTTTAAATTCTTCTGCTTTGCCATAGAAAATTATTTCCACTTAGTTGGGTATCAATGATCTATTCATCACAAGATGTAGCAAGGTTACAATCAGCTTTGCATTAAGCCTGCAGTGGATGAGCACTTGTAGATAAAAAAAATGATAACAACCTTTAGGTGAAGAAGGAAAAAGAAGCTCAGCCAAACATACAATACATACAATTGAAAGAGATTCTAAACTGACATAGACATTATTAGACAAAAAGAGCTCAGAGTATTTCCCACAAATCTTCTGGTATTTTGTATTCTTCAAGCTACTGGAGGGAAGCAGCTGCAGGGAACAAAGAAACTCCAACAGACCAAAAGCAGGTTTTTTGCTTTGCTTACAAATGAAAGAGTAATGTCAAAATGAATATAAACTGGCAAAGAAAATCATATGTAAGTTTCTCAAGCACATTTATCTTGAACTAGTATAGAGCACCTTTATTTGTTGAAAGTAAAGCTGGTGATCAGCAAATGTACAGGCTGTCACTTGGCCAATGTTTTTTGAAACTTTTTCAAGCCCTGGCATGACTATTAGCAACTGTACTGCACGTATCAGGTTATACAGGATAAAAAATAATAATAAATAAATAAAGCCTATAGGTACAGTCTAGATAAAATTTTGACTGAAACACTGAGTGGTTTCCCAGCATGGTGCTGTTTTTCAGAACACAGAAGTCTTTGCAGCCCCTATTGCTACATTTCAACTGCTCACTACCAAAAATCTTGAACATCTTATGCCATGAATTTCAAGTACAGAATCCTATCCACTTTTTGGCCAGTATTTATGAATTCTTGAAAATTCAGCCTAGCAAGATACAGGCCAGAAACATCCCCCAACAGGCTTAATTAAAAATAAAAAAATAAAAAAACAAACCCAAAATCCCATCATAAAGAAATTGGAGGAAAAAATACAGTATTTTCCCTTGTGAAGTTATAGCAGATTCACTTGCTACTTCCTCATCTATGAGATTCTGTATGCATGCAGATTCTTGGACATCTGGAAAGCTCCATCCTCCACCTATGGCATTCCCATCTTTAGAGTCCCGTGGTCGAGTCAGAGAGGAGAAAACTGCAGAAGAGGCTGTGAAATCAAGATGTCTTTCTGCCAAAACACGAGGAATGGTTTGGCTTTATTAGCCTCCTTTTCCCTCTCCTCCTAGAACCTTTGCAAAAAGCAGAACTTCATTTCCACACTCCCTTTCCATGGCTCAAAATACCAGTTTAGGGATGTAAACCCAGACTAGCAATGTGACCAAGCTTTTTTTTGTATGTTGGAGACTATTTGGCACTGTATGTACTTGTGCACCCTCACAAGCCTTCCCACCTGGAATCACTCTACTTCTGTCAAGATTTAGTGCTCTCCACCGGTGGTGCCACCATTTCCTCCCCTTAGTGTATTAAACTACAGATGGAAACTTCATTTTATGTGCTGCTCCATCCTTAGCCATTATCAGGTTTAGATCACACTTTACTGTAAATGAAGCCTCAGTTAGCTATTCTTCCTCAGGGCACATCCGCATTTTCCAGGTTCTTACAAGGGCAGCAGTCACCCAGTGGGGTACGAGATGATCAAGTCCTGCTGCATATGAAGCGTTCTGACATGTGACAGATGTCTAAGACTGGCATAAATGGTACTTCGCTGAAGTAGTCTTTCCCTTTAAAAGGAATCCTGCCAGGATGCTTGAGATACTGGCCTCCCCCAGCACTTGCTGAAAGCTACCTCAGTCCTTTTCCAGAGACTAAAATCCCAAACAGTACAGGTACAGACTTACAGGCTTACAGGGCATCAATCCACACAGATAAAGGTGCAGGTGCAGTTTCTAAGAGACTGAGGCTCCATATTACTGCTTTTAAAAGAACTGTTCTCTTAATGCCTGGGATTTAATTACAGTGGATGGCTGTTGCGGTTTAAGCCCAGCTGGCAACCCAGTACCATGCAGCCACTCGCTCACTCCCCCCACTTCTTTCCCCCAGCTCCTGGAGGGATGGGGAGGAGAATCAAAAGAATGTAACTCCCACGGGTTGAGATAAGAACAGCCCAGTAACCAAGGTATAACACAAATCACTGCTGCTACCACCAATAATAACAATGATAAGGGAAATAACAAGGGAAGAGAATACAACTGCTCACCACCCGCCAACCAATACCCTGCCCAACCCAAACAGTGATCTAGCCCTTCCGGGTAACTGCCCCCAGTTCTACAACCTGGGCGTGACGTGCTGTGGTATGGAATACCTCTTCGGCTAGTTTGGGTCAGGTGTCCTGTCTCTGCTTCTGCCCGGCTTCCTCTCCTCCCTGGCAGAGCATGAGACCCACAAAGTCCTTGGTCAGACTAAACATTTGAGCAGTAACTAAAAACATGGGTGTTATCAGTGCTGTTCCCAGGTCGAAAGTCAAAACCACAGCACTGCACCAGCTACTAAGAAGGAGAAAAATGACTGCTACTGCTGAACCCAGGACAATGGCTTAGGAATTCTTGTCCTCCCCTAAGCAGAAAAATGGAAACCAAGATCCTTCCCAGTATTTCCTTAGGTGATACCCAATGTTAATGTCAGTCATTACTTCTTTCTGACAAGCTCTAGACATGCAACCATTTAATTTCACTGCAATATTATTATTACATATACTTAGAGCATCTTCCAAGCAAGTCCATGTGCTCCTTTAACCCTCCGAGGTAGATATTATAAAGCAGTAGATGAGAGGCCTTCAAACAAACAAACAAACGAAAAAACCCCAAGCATAAAAACCCCAACAGGAAAGACTGTTTATTTGGTGTTAGCAAAGAATGAAGCCAAAGGACATTTACTCCAGCCCAACATTTCCAGCTATTTACAATTATTTACAATAATGAAGAGTTTAGTCTTCCTGTGAACTTCTAAATTTTTGCTGTTATTACAATAAATCACAAAATGACCAAAAGTTTTAGAAACTTTTCCCGTTTTGACATTCTGTAATGTGCTTTGCTCTTATAAGGGGACAGTATGCAGATAATGCACTGCCACATGAGTCCAGATCTGATAATGTTTATGACTACCCGCGGTCAGATTCTTAGCAGGATCAATAGTCCTTTCTCACTCTTTGATGCCCCTTTGTCTTCCTTTTGAATGCGTTCCCATGTTCAAGAGAACCATTCCTTGTCTTTCAAGGTTTAGGTATCATAAAACTACAATGTCTGTCATCAACTGAACACAATGCTTTGGTCTTTCGAGACAGAAAGAATCCTTACAGTTACTCATATATTGTTTGTCATTAAAATTTATAGCTCCGTTGGGAAAAAAAATGGTATAAGATGACAATTAATATTATTTGATTAGCCCCTTTAGTAGAACAGGATATAACTAATCCCATTGGGTTAAAGAAAAAGTTTGTTCTTCGTAGACAGAGCTTTACTGTGGGAGACCTCACTCTGAAAAGCGGGCAGTAAATTCCAGCAGGATTGATTTGGCATAGTAATTGATCACTCATTTCTGCCCCAGATGAAAATATAATTCCATTTTCATGAAAGAATCGATAAGGGGGGTGTGCTTTCTGCTTCTGCTGAGCAATAATACAAAAAACAAATTAAAAGCAGCAGTGATCTGCCATTTCATGATCTTTTATTTCCTTGAATTTTCCCCTTCCCTTCACACATTCTCCATGCAAACCATGGACAAGAGTGCGGAGACAGCCTTCAGTTAAACTGATTTCACACAAATTGTAGATCTCTTCTAAGATTCAGGTACCTGCTATTTAAGTAGACATTAATGTCTACTTTACTCTGGTATGACAGTAAAGGATATTACAGTATTTTTAAAGGCTTCACGACTCAGGAGCTGGCCATACGCTGTTGTTTAGGCTTTAAGAATATTCCAGGCTCCTTTTAAAAAGTAATAATTTTAACAATTTCGGCAAACACTCATGTCAATGAAGCCATAATAGTAACATTTGTTTTAATATGCATCGTTGACAATTACAGCAAGCAGCACCAAAAGGGCTGGTTTTTACACACCTTCCCCTTCCCTGTGACCTTTGGAAATAAAGGAAGTCTCAGTACTTCCTTAGATCACCCATGATCAAGCAATAAAACCTAAGTGATAGAATTACAAATTTTCTTGTACAGAATCTTTCATAAACTCAACAGGCTGAACTATGCAATAATGATCTAAAGCAGCTCACTCACGTCCTCCCAAGCATGAACCCTGCATGCTGATGAAATCTCAGAACCTCTTCTCTGCTTCTGTGTCTCGCCCTTTTGGAGGGATCCATCTCTACACAAAAGAACAGCTACACTGTTGTCCTGACACCAGGACATCACAATGCCTGTGCTCTAGAACACTGGACAGCTTCAGTGTTTCCTGGCAAAACCTCCTTGCCAAGAGTTTATTTTTTCTTTGCCATCCAGAAGTGATAATTCAATAAGAATATCAGCTCCATGCTTGGTTTTGGTTAAAAAAGCAAAAGGAAATATTTGAAATTAGTAACGAGAACAGGTTACAAACTGGTGAAGACTATTAAATAATGGTAGAAGTCTGGACTTTGCCCACTGACCACAGTTCTGATCCCCACAGCTCAGAAAGGAGACACAGAAATGGAAGATGTTCAGAAAGCAACAGAGACATAAAATCAGGCTTCCCTGCAAGGAACAACTCTGCAGCACTGGAAAGAGGCAACTGAGTAAGGATGAGGACACAAGCGGCCTGGACACAGTGGGCAGGGATCAACTGCTCATACTCTCTTCCAATAGAGGGACTAGGAGGAATTCAAAAGAAGCTGAAGGACACTGCCACAGCAATTATTAGACAATGATAAGGCCATAATAAGCAACTTGCTAAAATCAATCATTCTCTTTGGGCAACTGCAGGGAAAAAAGTAACAACAGTGCCCTAATCAGCATGTATTAATACTTCCCAAAACTTCAAAAGCCTGAAACAGTGCAAGGCATACTACACTCTATGTCACAGGCTTCAGCATTTGTCTGTTACTTGGAATATTTGAGAGCTTGTTTGCGCTTGTCTCAAATGATAAGAGAGTGTTAAGTGAGGCAATGAAGATCAGTTTCTCTGTATCAGATCCACTTACCATTCGGGGAGTTTCAAGGCTGAGCTCCTGTTTTCTCAGATGACTGTGGCTGAATGAGTAAACAGGAAAACAGCAGCAGCCTATGTTTCTATACTGCAAATAAATGAGGGTCATGGACTGATGCCTGGTCCCAAAGCCAAATGGCAATAGATACCTCAGTCCCACTGCTTAGGCCTGTATAGCATGGCATAAATCTGTACCAGATTTGTCTAAGTCTGCTGTAAGTCGAATAGGCTGAAAAAAAGTCAGGGAGTGAGCTACCAGTTAATCAATATGGGCCATTAGGAATTCAGTGCTGGGGCTCACATTCCAGATTTTCTTTACCCAACAGTATAGCTATTTGCGTATTGTATATCCAAATGTCTGGCACTGTTTGCAAATCATTTTGTCCCTCTTCTAGATACAACCCAGCAAAAATAATTCTGAAGTCATGGGCAAATGACAACAGTGGAGTGTGTGCAGTAATTGCACACCACCAAAGAATGGGCCGTCAAGCAGTCTTCATGTACCCTGCTCGCTAAAGCTTTCCAAAATCATTTTCAGGGTTTACGAAAATGACTGCACTGAAGTACTGGTACTTTAAACCTGAAACCTATGTAATATATCATTATCACAAATTACTATTTTGAGATCTCAGAACAATAAAAAAAAATATATATATATAAGCAATTTTTCTAAAAAAGAATTATACATGTTTGAAAAAAGTCTCCACAGTGTTGAAGGAAATGAATACTTCGGCATCGGCTTTGTTCTCCCGCCAGACATTTCCCAGAATATCAGACATTTCCTAGGAACAAAGGCTTCATAACATACAGCATTTCAATTTTTCTGTTATTATAGACCAAAATAAGAATTATCAAAAGATACATGGTATCAGAGCAGCACTTGAATTTTTCATATCCCAGGATGTAGAATATACTCTTCCTGCTGCAACTGTTGATGCAATAATAAATTAAATGAAAAAATAGTAAGTGATGCTATCACTGAATTCCCTGTTACATTCTAAGTAGAGAAAATCCCACTGATAGATCTTCATGTATTTCATTCATAAAACCCCTTGATGCTTGAGACTGATGATTTCAGTTTTAAAGGATCATGTTTTTGTTTAGTAACTCCATTACTCTCTTAATTACTCCTTGCTGTGACTGATAAAGACCTTTTTATCCCAGAGTTTGGGATGTTCAACGAAGTCACAGAACAGTTAGGCTGGAAGGGACCTCTGGAAATCAGGCAGTCATATTCCCTATTCGAATCAAGGCTAATGTCAAAGTAATATTGAGCTGTGCAGGACCTTATCCAGTTCAGTTCTGTCTACATACTAGAGCTTCAGCTCAGCAGAGACCAGTCCTTCGAAAGCTGGGAAATACAAAGAAAAAGCATCACAGTGCCATTCTAAAATTGCTTTGCTGAAGCTACCAAAAGACACCAAGAGTTTTCCAGGCTCCAGCCCGAATGGCTGCACCAAGTTTAGAGGGTGGAGGGTTTCACTGCAGCAGGCCAGCAGAGCTGTGAAACCAGTGCAGGCCAGCAACATGACGGAGGAAAGGCTACATGAATATGATATGACAAAGAGGTACAGCAGTGTTGGCAAAAGATGGTGACAAATGATTTAAACCATTCTATGATTCTGGCTCAGAATCTTCTTTGCTATAGGGAAGTGTCTGCAAGTAAATGGTACACAAGGATGGGTTGAGTGTTTGATGATGGGATCAGTGAAAGCAGAGCATTTAAAAGCACTAAGGAGTTGTAAAATTTGTCCATGTAGATTTGCCACAGAGAAGCCTCAGAATTTGACTGGTCAGTGAGGTGTTTTTGAGAATTTGCCCAAACATAAGTAATATCAAATCAAAGACGGTCTGAGGATCTCTTATATGTGTTTTTATTCTTGGGCAACCTGCTCTCTCTGCAGATACCTGATTTTCCTGCACAGTGGCCCAGTAGAAGGCACCTACTTGTAAACTGACTGTAGTAAGGGCAGATTTGCAGTTAGGTTCAAGTCCATCTGCTGGACTTCATGGACTCATTGATTTACCTTGAGGTTGACCTAGACACTGGTTCACATGAAGGAAAGAAAGATGTTCAGCTCTAAGGAAAAGGCAGCTTATTGCTCCCTTCTTTTACCTGCTCCCTAGTTCACGGGCACAGGAAAAGAGAAGTGGTGACAGCCAATGACTTCTGTAGACACAGGGCTGAATGAAATCCAGCTTACTTGTACACAGGAGCAGAGACAGAGGAATAAAAATGCCCTCACTGTCCCAAAATATGCCTGTGGCCTTTTTCCAACTGTTGTGACCCTTCTCAACCATGGTTCTCCCTTCAGGTTTCCACTGGAGTCCTTATGGTTTTTTTCCAGAACTCAACCAATCTCCTCTTTTCCACTAATTCCTCATAGAAATCAGTAAGCACCTCATGTATTCGCTTATTTTTACTCTTAATATTGCCTGAAAGTTTATATCATATTTGAATCATGTTTTACACGTTATTTTAAATATGTATTTTCAATTAAATAACAGCCAATCCTTTCAAATCTGAATCCTCAGGAAGACATATTGTGAACACCTGCCCAGTCACTTCTCTGATTTTTTAGTAAAGACAGTTTCCAAATTCACAATAGCTAGGTGTAAGTCAGATTCTGAGACACTAATATCTTTGGAAACTGGTAGGGGAAACCATTTTGGCAAAGTATTTCTGCACACACGAATTCCATTTGCTTGGGGAACAAAATGCTATGCTTGACAATGCGTTACATTCAGCCTCCCCAGAGGCTGAGATGAGAGATGTAGAGTCTACTCATAAGTGAGGAAAAGAAACAGATCAGCCAAGGAGCTACCAAAAGCAACCAAAACACAAAAAAACATGATGGAATCTGTGTACGTCAAGAATTGCTATAGGGTCTGCTCACATCTTCCTCCCTGGAGACTGTATCTCAGAAATCTCTTGCTCAAATGATCCCAAGTTTTCATCAGTTAATCACTTTGCACAGCACCCGATGGATTTCACAGTAATCCAAAGCAGCACAAAGACTTCTGAGTCCTTATACTGCAGCCAAACAGTCCTGCAGTATACCCCAGGGTTCTGGTCCCTCCATCACCTGGGGACCCGGCCAGGCACTCTGCAGGGCCCATCTGCTGCACACAGATGGGCTTCCTTGCAAAGGAAACAAAAGCAGGAGGGAGGGGCTGCCACACATCCTAGTTATGCCCTGATATGCCCTAGACAGACTGTGACCAGGGTAGATACCTCTCCTCAGACATCAGATATACTCCCAGGTCACTCTAGAAACAGTCCTAGAAAACCTGCTTTTTAAACTCATGGGACTCTGTGGCAGAATTGGTGCTCTGCTTTGCTCTAATACACATGGAACCTTTAGCAGAGGAGTGGAAATGTAGGATCATGCTTAATTACTTATTTTTAAATGTGCGACAGATAGGCGACAATTTGAATGTCTAGACTATAATTTACATAAATACATTTTAAACCAAAACATTTTAAAATTATTTCTTTCCTGCTTCTATGCTTAAATGCTTTGCTGGATTGGGGCCAGACTGCAGGATCAAGCCGAAGGTGCATAAATCAAACCTTCAAAGAAATGTAATGTTCACAAAGACTGTATTGGGTTGAGCAAATTTAGAAGAATGAAACCAACTATGAACAGAAATTAGATTGGCTAAAAATTAATAAAGCACAGCTGGAATTATTTGATTCATCCGTATTTGTTGCTTAAATGGCTCTAGGGCTGAGTTTTGCTGAAAGAAGATACTTCAAGACTCTGGGGTCAATTGCTTTTGGAGACAAATTGACCTACAGGAATACACTTGTCTAATTTGGTTCTTGCAGTGGGGCAAGTCTACAGAAATACATAACCAAAAAACCAATTTAGATTCCAGTGAGCGGATATCAGAGGTCAAGTTTAAGGTTCCCACCAATTTACATATATATACTAAAAGATTAATAACTTTTCAAGCTACTGGATTTCTTTGCTAAAAGCAAAGACTTATAGATAAAATCTGAGAGAGAAACAACATGTGCTTATTCCACATTCTGTTTGATAGATACCATGCAGTCAGCTCATTGCTTGTTGCTGTGGCTAGCCCTGCGATATTTTATACAGTTTGGTCATAGGGAGTTGCAAGTAACTCTACTGCTGTTCAGCTCCTAGAAGAAAGCATGTTCAGATCTCACCATCATTAATTTTGAAACTAATTTTCTGTGCCAGATCAAATATTACACTTTTAGTTAACTGGTCTTACTACTATTAGTTATACTCTGTGATCTCTACTCAGCCACATAGTTACTGTACAGTTTTCAATGAGGCCTTCTGAATATGGTTATCCAATCTAAATATAAAGCTTTTCCTTTAGCCAGATTGTATACATTCATACATTGGTATTGTTTCCTATTCAAAATTAAAAATTCACTTTATAAACTATCACAAAATGGACCAGTATTATCATACAGAAATACACTTTAAAATAGAAAATTATTTTAAATGTACATAAGCCCTAAAGCTGGCATTGACCTTTTAAGAAATCTACAAAACTTCAGTCCAGAATTTACTTGGCCATGCAATGAAAATTTCACTCTCAGTCAAACCTTGAAAGACAAGAGTAATTTTTATCCTCAAGTTGCAGTCTCCCAAATTTAGTCAAAACTAGAATAAGATTTCCAGTTGGGCAATTTACCAGGAGTGAAAATGAAAAAATAAATTCACACATTACACAGTAAATTACCGGAAATCTGACCACTGAGAAGTATATTGGAAATAGATAGAAAAATACCTTCAATAACTTCAACAGTTTTTCTCTTTTTTTTCTCATTTTACTATTACCAGGATCAATAAATATTCATAAATAAATTATGTGTCAACAAATGTATAAATCCAGACTCCATTATCTTCAGAAAATTTACAAGGCAGTTAAGGCACACTCTTGTTTGGAATTGGTTTCAGACACACTAGTGGTCAGAAAGAAAGAATATACAACTACATTAATCTTTTTTAGTCCTCTTTTTTTAAAGCCACACAAGTTTGGGATGTTTTCTACATTTTCCTTTTCAAATCATGGAACTAATCATATTTCATAAAAGCATGTAAAAAAACCCACAAAAAAAACCTTCAAAACACAGAACACCTTACATGGGAGGTGCACTGCCCTGAGACTTTTAAAAGGCAAAGGCCCAAAAGTGGAAAAATCATGTGATGCAAACAAGAGCAAAAGAATAATTTTATTGTAGGACCCCACACAGGGTTTGGTTGGTTTGTTGGGTTTGACTTTTTTACAATAATCCATTCTTTATTTCTTAAGTGATTAAGAAACTATATATCTTCACAATCATTAAGTAAAGAGATCCTAGAAACGTGAATAAATTTCTGCCTAAAATAAGCAACTTCTCTTTAAAAGAAGGATATTCAGAACTCTAGAAAAGTAAATTTGAAATAAGTTTGCTCTACTGCAGCTCTGGATGCATTCAAAGTAGAAGGATTATATTATTTGTAAAACATCACACCATTTTTATGATGCAGCTAGTTTAGACCCCATATATCAGTATTATTTGTATGCCCAAAAGCTTCTGGTTATCTCAGCACTACAAATAAAGCATTAGTGAGTTTACCTGTATAGTCCTCTGAGTGCCATCAATGGTGACAGACAATAAGGGTGAAGCCAGGTTCCACTCGCTGGTCACATTTAGTTTCATCCCATCAACTTCCACCTGTTGTGACACCAAACAAGGCTGTTACCATAAAGACAGACAGAAAACTGATCTCAAGTTCATTACTGCATACAAAGCAGCAACCATTTTAAAACAGATGGCTCCCAAACAACCTGTCATGTTTACTGCTTCTGCCATAAAAGACAGGGTCCAACAACAGAGTCTTCCAGCTATCTCTGGGGAGAGGTGAAGGACCTGTGAACAGCTGCCTCTGAGTAGCAAGGTTTCAAGTGATTTCCAGCAAGTAACAAACAGCCATCCAACTTTTAAACCTATCTGGACATGCTACATTTACTGCAATTAGACAAGTAATGCATATAAATTCCAGTGACACCTTGCAACCCACACAACAGGGCTTGCATATAATATTCTCTCCAAGGACCAAGGAAGAACTTTTCCTGTGCTTCTAATGAAGGGTTTTGCATTGTTATCTTAATTAATATGAGGCAGTAATTAATTCTTCGGTGTTTTGCCTCAAAGTCTAGGAAAACTTTGCAAATTCTGCCATGTTTTCTTCCAATATACAGCTAATCAGAGGCACACAATTTCTGAGTGAATTCCAGAAAGTCTTTTTTTATATATATAAATCATTCCATGTTCTTTACACAAAAATATCTCTAGGTGAAAAGCAAATATTCTCAGTTCTGAAGAAGTAATTGAAGTGGCTGTAATGACACTTCTGTCATTCTTCTATTGTAAAGTACAGTTTTAAAACATACATCACACATTCAACATGAAGAGCTGGATTATGAAAAATAAAAATTACTATATATGGATTAATATTATTAATGATCAATATTTGTGGCATGTTTTGAACACTCATCATGCTATCCAAGGTAAGTAAATATGATTTCAGTTATATATTTTAATAAAAACAGAAGAAAAAACATAGTTGGCCGATTTCCTTTCTCTCTCAAAATCTCTGAAATATACTCAATTAGTAAATTACAGACAATATTGACAATGACATAAATATTGCATATATTCTCAGTAAACTAGAGGAAAATTACTGCATTTAGAATAAAAGCTGAGCACACATTTTGCAAAATAAAACTTTAAAAGCCTACTCTTTCAGATCTCAGACTAATCATTATTTCACCTCATAATAAGAACAGGAACTGTTATTTTAGTGTAACTTAAAAGAAATCCATAACAGAGAAGCAGCGTGTAATTTGATAATTTTATTTCAGTCAAGAAGAAAAAGCTCTGGCTTAAAAAAAAACAAAAACAAAACAAAAACCAAAACCCCACCTCTAATTTTACACGCTTTACTTTAGAACACAAAAATCTGCCTTAGTGACACAATCTACTCAATTTCTACAGGCTTTAACTATAAATAAAGTTACAGGTAAAGAACATGAAGAAAAACAAATCACTTATAACGGTTCACCACCAGGCCAGATTAGCTGGCATGTTTTAGGTACTTTACACTGCTCCAGTGATGCAAACCACCCCCAAACCTGGCTTGAGTTAAACCAGACCTGCAGCTGGTTTGCATTGCCAGAGCACTGCAAAGCAGCTGGAACTCGGCACTGAACCTAGCCCCCTCTCAGCAAACCTGAATCAGCAAATACTGTCTTTATCAAGAACTGCAGAAACAACTGAAAAAAGACTTTCCAAATGGAGAAAAGCAAATCTGGCGCTCTGTCTCAGCCCTCTTTGATTACCAATTGAACTCTGGTAAGACAACTACTGAAAAAGCTGTCACCATTGCTATAACCGAAGAAAGACTGCGCTGCAGCCTGGGTCTGAAAACATCATTTACCATGCTTCTCCAGGGAAGGAGGTGAGATGGTATATCAGGCTTCTGGACACCAAAAAACCTTCAACTTCACACTGTGCTTGTTGTACTGCAGGATTTACATGCAGCCCCCCAGAAAATCTACAGTTGGTATCTATGGTCCCAGTGAAAGGTGTTCCAGTGGCAAGATGCAAGTCAATACCTCCAAAACAAACTCAGTTTAATCATTAGCTCTTTTGTCACTATACAGACGAACAAAGGAGAAGTAAACCAAGTGTGCCACAGCAGTAAATGACCTGTTTAAAATCTCTCACAAGGATCAATACAAGTCTAGCCATCATTGATTCCAGATTACATTGGTATCAAAAAAGTTCTGGTGGAAGCCACCCTGAAAGAAGAAATGCAAGCAGTCAGATGGTAGGTCTAAACAAGCCCTGGCACTGTAGGAACACCATGACTGCTTATGTGCAGTAGAAAAGCCAGCAGACCAATATATTGCCTCTACTGTTTTCCCTGTTCAAGAAAGAATAAAAGGCTGGGAAAGGGGAAGTGTTACTTGAACTAACACATAACCCAGAAATCTGCAGCAGCTTTTTCACAGAATAGAGCTACAGGTTCTTAGCTGTTTTCACCCAAGGCTCACCATGTTATGTGCAACTGGGGAAGATGATGTGAAGCCAAGAGGATCACCTGGAAGTTGGCTATCTCTGGTCCAATAGGTAGAATGACAAAGCTAGGTCAAGCCATTAGAGAAAATGAGTAAGGACTGAGATAAGAGATTTACCATATACTTAGCATAAGAGCATGCTACTTTCACTACAAACAAGGGGAAAGTGGGATGACACGACCAACCAAAACCAAAAAACAAATGGGGGTTGAAATCAAACCAGTGTTTTACCTAACAGAGCAAATCTTCCTTCTGCAGCTTGGCAGTCAACAGCCTAGAGAGTCAGTTGGTGGAGACAGGGGAATAGATACTTGAAGAACTTATCAGAAGTTTGCATTTACCTTCACTCCTCCTCTAGCAATGGATATGATAATAGAACCTAACAAATAATGCAATAAAACCAGGGGCTTCTTTTTGCTTTAGCCTTGGAGGGGCATATTCATATTGTATTGTGTTGCTTGGGGGAATTATTCTATAGTAACTATGCCTGAACTATTGCTACAGTACATCAATGTGGCATGGGGGTGGTGGATTTTGCTTTTAATTTTTTAAATAGGATTGTCTGTCCCTGTGTAAGGGCATAAAAGATAAAAGCAGGCACCGTCCTCCTTCACAATTATTTCCAATTCTAAAGCTATTGTAAATGCGGTCTCAGAAAGAAGAATGACAAGTCCAAGACATGATGCTAGAAAAAGGTCAACAGCTTACTCCACTGTCACAACTTTGCAGACTTTTGCTGGCATGCACCTGAACTACACAAGCAGCAGCGCCTTCACCTCTTGTGGACTGAGTTCCTGATGTTCAGCATGATAGGTACCAGCTAACCAATAGTGCAAAGAGCTGAAAAGCATAATCTGCATTCAGTTTCCTTTAGAAAACATAATTTGGCATTCTATATGCACGTCAGGCAATTAAAGAAGGTAGCACAAGCCTGAGTGTTATAGCCCTGTTAATTTACTAATGCAGAGTCTCGCATACATCTGGCACATGTCACTTCTTTTCTCCTGGAAATGAAGGTGGTTTTCCAGGAGACTGGAGGGCAGCTCAAGCATTTGTTTCCTGCCTGATGCTTCAAAACATTATGCCTGAAGTTCCTTATGCCAGCCTTGAATCTAATTAAAGTCTGCTGATTTAATACCATAGTTTCAATTCTTCCTCTTAACAGAGTTTTAACTTGATGCTTTTGGTTTAACTCCTGCCCTAGAGTGTCCTGGTTATGAAATCCCTACCCTTACTCTTTACACTCCTAAATTCTACATCTTGCTATAGGAGAAGTGATGGCATTCCCTAGCTGATAGATCAACCAAATGAAAAGCCATCCTCTGCAGACCTCCCTTGCTGAAATCTTTGCCTGATCAAGACAGCTGCCCATGAGATGTTACCTTTCAGGAAAACAGACATTACTGTTCACAGGAGATTTATGAATATTCAGTGTCATAGAATCCAATCCCTCCAACTGGAATTAGTTTAACTGTTGTCCTGGGTTCAGCAGTAGCAGTCATGTTTCTCCTTCTTGGCAGCTGGTGCAGTGCTGTGTTTTGACTTCCAGCCTGGGAACAGTGCTGGTGATACAGATGTTTTCGGTTGTTGCTAAGTGATGTTTACCCTGACCAAGGACTTTGTGAGGCTCATGCTCTGCCAGAGAGGAGGGGAAGCTGTGAGGAAGCAGAGATGGGGCGCCTGACCCAGGCTAGCCAAAGAGGTATTCCATACCACAGCACGTCATGCCCGGGGTGGGGGGTAACTGGGAGTTACCCAGAAGGACACGGGCTTCCAGGTGGGACTCGTTTCTTGGCCGGTGGTATCGTATTCTCTTCCCTTGTTATTTTCCCTTATCATTGTTGTCGTTGGTGGTAGCAGTGGTGATTTGTGTTGTACACTGGTTGCTGGACTGTTCTTGTCTCACCCATGGGAGTTACACTCTTTCGATCCTCCTGCCCGTTCCTCTGGGAGCAGGGAAGGGGAGAGCCCCGGGGGGAGGCTCGATTGCTCTCAGCCTGGCACCATCCACTGGGAGTGAGTGAACAAGCTGTCTGGCTACGGTTTAAACCACGACAACTGTATACCTTAAGACACATCCAGTGGGCAGCAAGTTCTACAGTTCTACAAACTGAAACCTTAAAATCATCCAAGCAAGGAAAGAACAGGAGCATGCATCGCTGCTGTAATTGTGAAGTAGCATACATGTTGGAGGACTTTACTCAAGCCTGCACAAAATAAAGACGTCCTCTTCTCTGGGAAAAGTAACTGTCTTGGGCAGAAGCCTCTTCACCTCTATTACTGCTAAACACTACCACCCATGCCAAAATAGCAAGCAGATTCTTTTCACTTTTGTAAGTCAGGCAGAGGATAGGTATTGCTTCTTGTGTAGAAAATAGTGGGCAGAAGACTCAGAGCACAGTGTGGCAATAAAACATCCAGCTGTAGGCAGCAGTATTTAAGTAACTGCTTCTCTGCAGTGATTTCAGACTAAGCCAAATTGAGTTGGACAAAACAGCTTTTGGTTCCTTTTCACAAAATTCCTGAAACTCTAATCTAATCTACTATCTAGCTAATGGAGAAGCACATGAAATGGAAAAGGCAAGTGAAAACTGTCCTGTGCCAAAGCCACCATCCCATATATCCTTAGGAACATGAGTAAAGTCTTTATGGGGCTGATGAGTCTAAAGCTTTCTTTAGAAGCTTGATGCGTGAAACCCCAGGCATTTTGTACAATATTTTGCTAGTCCTTAAGTGTAAAAAACTCTTTCCTAGTTAGTAGGAGAGATCAAAGACTATCTTGCACCTTTCTGTATGTTCTCAAAGCTAATACCAACAACACACTTCCTTATCATGAAAACTACCAGCCACCTGGAGGCTCTAAGGACTTTGCAGAGTTGTCTTGGCAATTATAGCAGTGATTGGCCCATTCCAGATAACTCCCCCAAGCACTGGGTATGGCGTGCTGTGGTATGGAATATCCCTTTGCTAGTCTGGGTCAGGTGTCCTGTCTCTGCTCTCTCCCAGTTTCTCATGCTCCTCCTCACTGGCAGAGCACGACAGACCGAAAAGTCCTTGATCGCGGTAAGAATAACTTGGCAACAACTAAAACATGCCTGTGTCACCAGCATTGTTCTCAGACTAAATCCAAAACACAGCACTGTACCAGCTACTAGGAAGAAAAATGAGTCTATTCCAGCTGAAACCAGGACAACTACCTTGAATAAAACCAGGCTCAGTATCTGTCCCATTAGGAAATAGTATCAACCAAACAGTACAGGTTTGTGTTAATAAATGCAAAGAACCCATAAAGATTTTGCATGTGGGCAGTTCTTATTAGTTAAGCTCCTGCTCATATATGTTTTTTCTCCCGTTCTTTGGACTGTAGACCAAAGAACATAGAGTAGACAAAGAGCCAGGGCCTGATTACCTATAAAGTGATATTTTTCAGGGTCATGCCCTGGAAGAGGTGACAAAGGGTACTCTTGTCACGTATACAGATGGTACAAAACTGGGGCAAACAGCTAACACATTCTAGGGCAGGCCTGCCATCAAGGGGGGCTGGGGCTGGACAGGCAAGACGAAGGGTCTTGGAAATGGAAACTTTGTGAAATTCAAGACTAATCGTTAAGTCCAACACATAGGAAGGAAAAGCCTGTTGCAATTATACAGCCTGGGACCTGACTGGCTGGAGAGCAGCTATGGAGGATCTGAGATGGGGGCAGACATGTCAGCTGGACATGAATGAGTCAGTAGCATGTCTTGGCAACAAAGGCAGCAAAGAGTGTCCTGTGCTCTGTTAATAAAAGCACAGTCTGCTGACAGATGGAAGAGATTAGACCCTCTACTCAAAACTCAGACCACATCTAGAGACCACAAGGCAGACACTGACTGGTTGTAAAAAGTTCTCATTAGCCCATTCCTCTTACCTGTCTACGTCCCACTGGGTGGCAGCATTGCCCTTGACTGTATTGAATAGTTTCCCCAGTTCTATACCTTCTGTATCTTTTATTATTGTGCACTTCCATTGCCTCTTTCAGGTCACTGATAAGGTTGTTGAACAGGACTGGTCACAATATAGACCCTTGGTGAACTGAGTAGAGTACACCCCATTAACTATGACCAGCTGAGCCTGACCACTCAACTGGCTTTTTATCCATCTGGTTGTGCGAGATGGTGCCAAAAGGCTCGCTAAAGTCAAGGTAGATGGCATTCACTGCTCTCTCCTAGTCCACAAATACTGTCAATTCATCATAGAAGGTTGATCAGCCTTCAGTAAACTCACGCTTACTGTTCCCTACCGCTTTCTTTACATGCCTAGAAATGTGCTCCAAGAGGACTCACTTTATGAAGTTCCCAGGGACTGTAGCCTGACCAGGATATAGCTCCAAGGGGTTTGCTTTTGGCCTTTTCTGAAGACTGATACAACATTTATCGATTCAGCCATGCTCAGTGACAGGACAAGGAGCACTGGCCATAAACACTCAAGAAGTTTCACATCAACATGAGGAAGAACTTCTTTACACTGAGGGCGGCAGAGCACTGGAACAACTTGCCCAGGGGGGTCACAGAGTCTCCCTCTCTGGAGACATTAAAAACCCTCCTGGATGTGCTCCTGTATAACCTACTCTAGGTGGTCCTGCCTTATCAGGAGGGCTGGACTGGCTGATCTCCAGAGGCCTCTTTCAACCCTATTCTGTGTTTTGCTTTTCCCCTGTAATGAGGTACCTCCCCCTACTTTAAAGACCTGCCAAAGATACAGAGTGCAGTCTTGCTACCACATCTGTTGGCTCTCTCAGCACTCTTGGATGCAACCTGTCTGGTCCCACAGATTTCCACGTGTTGAACTCTCCCAGTCCCTGACTCAACCTGCAACTGCCTCCTCCCTGAACTCTTTCGCTAATAACAAAGGCCTGGGAGACATGGTGAAGACTGAAGAAAGGAAGTCATCAGGTCTCTGGGACTTATCTGTGTCTGCTACCAAACCACTTGTTATCCCCTTGTTGATGCAGCAATCCCATTTCAGCGTTTTATTACTAATGCAGTGGTAAAAGCTCTCATTGTTCATAACATTCCTTGCAACTGTCAAGGTAAGTTTTGGGTTTCCTAACACCACCCCTCCATGCCCAATTTTTCTAAATTCCCCCTTTGTATCATGTCACTGCTTCTACCTTTCATATGCTGCCTTTTTGCGCTGGAGTTCTGCCTTTATACCTGTTCTTAACCTGTTTACCTGATACAGGTGTTCTATTTACTGAGTATTCTTGCATGTAGAGGATGCTGTCTTTAAAGACCTGCCAGCTTTTCTGAGCTCTTTTGGGTTTCATAGTTGTCTCCCATGGAACTCTCCCTACCTGCTAAATAAATAAAGAACAAGCTGAAGTCCACTAGCCTGAAGCTTGGAGTCTCCACCCTGCTAATCTTGTTCTTCGCTCCCTTCAGGATCCTGAACACCACCCATTTATTTCATGGTTGCTGTAGCCAAGGCTGCTATTGATTACCATGTCTTCAACCAGTTCTTCCTTGACAGTGAACAGCAAATCTGGCTGTGTCAACACCAGTTTGTCCATTCAGGACCAGTATCAATCAGTTGTCCCAGACACCCCTCAGAAATCTTCCTCCTTGCATTCTACCATCTTGCTCTTCCAGAAGATGTCAGGGTTCCCATGAGGACCACATTCTATGAGGCACCTGCAAGATCTGCTGCCAAAAAAGTGCATGAAAGAGCAAATAGGACAGAGAGACCTGGTGGCCACAGTGCTGCATATTGACAAACTCTTAAAAATGTCATAGAGAGAAGTTCCTTTAAGCCTGAAACAGTGGCTTTCAAATAGAAACTGAATTCACTGATGCTTATATGACAGCAATTTCTTTGATTCAAAGTAACCAGTTGTTTTAGCTTGCATTTCTCTGGAAGTGTGCAGGGCCAGGATGGATGGGGCTTTGAGCAACCTGGGCTAGTGGAAGGTGTCCCTGCCCATGGCAGGGTGGTTGGAACTGGATAATCTTTAAGGTCCCTTCCAACCCAAACCATTCTGTGATATTCAGCTTGTAGTTATTGACAATATATTCACATATCAGATTAATGGACTGACCTTTTTTCTTCTTTTCTTAAAGTGACTGTAAGATTAGCTTTTTGGACTTTTGAAGTGCTTGGCCAGATGCTTTCAAAAGGAAGTTAAATCTCATTAAAAAGGTCTCCTTTTTTAAAAAAAAAAAACAACAAACTTTCCTTTTGTTCATAGCAGCACTTACTTTTTTAAAAGACCCCAAGAGAGAGTTCCTGCCTATAGATCACTTGTCCTGAAGAAAGCCCTGTTAACTATTTATAGATCATGTCCTTTTGTACCAAACTAGATCAAGCATTTTATTCAGTGCATGACTGCAGGAGAGAAATTCGTTTGCTCTAAGTGTCATCAAGGCAGCCTTTTACCTGCTATGAACAAGACCAGATCTGAATTGCTAGGCTTTTACTTCAAATACACATTTTGACATTGTGTGGGGTGCCATCATTTCTTTCAAGTTTTCAAAGTATTAAGCACATTCATAGAATGGGCAGTCTTTAAACACAAGAAGAACAAATAGCCCATAACCACTAGAATAAAGCAAACACATGCGCACACATTCAGATTATCTCTCTCTCCTTTAAAGTAGCACTTATAGATGCAAATTACCGTTAGCTGCTTTGGTATATCTCAATTTAGAAATGGGAGCATGCCAGCCTGGAGACCAGGAGAGGAGCACACAACAGGCATCAGCTCCTTAGCTCAACAACAACAGAGTCAAAACAAAACAAGAAAGAGAAGTGATGGCCTTCATCACCTCTAATCAGCAAGGGCTTTCTTTGAGCATTCACTAGGGAAGTGATCCTCTCCATAAAACTGAGCAGAGAGCCTGTATGAAACAAAAATACTCCACTTCGGCAAATGCCGTTTCACTACTTGACAGTTTTCTTTGTGAAGTCATTACTAAGACAACATCTCATATTTGTAACCCACCCAAGCCCACTAAAGTAAAAAAAAAAAAAAAAAAATAAATAAAACACAGCAAGAAAATAAATCAGCTATTCAAAATCATGGACCTCTGCTAGAAACAGTTTCAGGCACAAAAAGCACAGCTGATTTGGGGAATATGGGTATCTTGGAAGACCAGTAGAAGAGAAGAAGAAAGAACATGCCTTGCTTTCCCCTTCCAGTTGCTCTACCTAGACAAACGCCCTGGCTCTGCCTCACTAAATATGCTCCAGCCTGGCTACAGTTACTGCTCCTAGATGGCTGGAAAATAGTGCCAGTGGTTCAAACAGCATGTTATAACAGGGCACTTTCAAAGTTGTCTTGCACTCCAGTTTTCCTTAGCTGATGGGGTGATATCTTGGGGATATTCTCATTTTCTATCTTGAAAAGGGGTCTACCATAGGGACCAGTGACAGAAGCTGAGTCATAGAGGACATTATGCTGGGAGTTAAAAATACATTGGTAAAATAGTGATAAGGTAGACACTGCTGTTTTAGTACCTTTTGAGTCCTGATTCATGCTTATATACTAAAATCACTAAGCAAACATGATTCCTAAGTGACTTTCAACTGTGGTGTTTCAGCTCTTCCACTTCAGAGGCACACAGGGATCCCAAGACATATCCCACTTGACAGTATGAATACTCAAAGAGCAGAATGACATTATCATACCAAAGTGCTATTACAAAATACTACAGACTAAAACTCATCATTGTGGTTTAACTTCCATTTTAGACAAAAAAACCACATTTTGGAATATATGTTTTTTAAGCATTCATCTAATACATACATTCATTTAGTGAAAGTTTTGCAATAAGGGTAGACAAGCTAAGAACAGGTTTGCTTTTTTTTTAAACTAGACAGACTGCATCACCAGAAGCTGAACCTCAGGCTTAAGAGTCAAGAATTAATGAATTCCTGCCTTGACTGCCAATGTGCTGCTGACAAATCATACATAACTCTGAAGTCTGTAATTTTCATTTTCTTAATTGGGAGAGAGGGGTGGGAATTAATAATGGCTATCGAGGAACTCCGAGTACCACTACCCAGATGCCAATCCAGAAAAATATCACCAGGGAATATAAATTAGGAAGATTACTTTAAAAAGAAAACTTAAAAACAAACAAACAAAAACCCAACCCAGGCAGACCAACATCTGCACACACATTCCCAAGCTTGGGAAAAAAAAAATAATGAAAAATTAGTAAATTCGTTCCTACTGGTCTCCTATCTCCTTTCTAAAATGAGAATTATGCATTAGGTAGACTTCCATGTCTGGTCTAAACAAAGCACACCACAGCAATTTGAAGGGAATTTGAAATCATTAGGACCATATCCATCAACTGAGAAGTGTTTTATTTCACACACCATTTACAACTTGACGCACAGGTCCAACAAAATCACCAGGCTCCAAGATGGCTAATGAGAAAGAAAAGCATCACTTTATTGTATTTGGAAGTTGTACTCTACTTCAGTGTAGTTATGTTGGGTGGATGCTCACACTGGACAGTCTGACACTGATTTCAATTACTTTTCCCATTGTACTACCATGGCAGTACAAATTACTAAACAGCTCTCTTCAAATTAGTAAACAGCTAGAATAAGCAACAGTTTAAAAACAATTAAAAAAGAAAAAGGTGTCTTTGATTTGACATTGTGTAGTGACAAGAAGAAAGTACAGCGGCAACTGGGTATGGATTTCATCCAGCAGTTCCAACCTGCTGCTCTCAGCTGTCACAACAGCATACAGGTCAGCACTAGTCCTTCAAATACCCCACCCCAAGGTTATTCACCACTTAAACTGAAAGCTTTACATGCAAATTATCTGCTGTTGCTTACCTTCCCCAAACTGCCCCAGATGCTTCAGGACAGTAAGCGTATTATAGAATCAAACCTGATCCTTTTTAAAGCCAAATTTATTGTTGTATCATCAGCAATCCAATATATGCCCTTCAATCTACTAGCCAAAGGGAACACTTCTGTATGCCGTATCCACTGGATTAAGGAAAAAACTAAAATGGTAACAGACTAGCTATACGGTTTCCCAAGTGTAAAATAATCATGGTTGCAGGAGACCTTTTCTTTCTAACAGCCAGAAGATGAAAAAGCTACTTTTGTTTTTGAAATAAAAAGAAGCATCGAGGAAGAGACCACCTGCAATTAAAAATACCTGTAAACCTACTCCCATTGTTTAGCTTCCAAGTTCAACAACTTCAAAATCAAAGCAAGTATTTTAACTGATGACTTTCCAGAAGCTGGTCAGAAGTAACAGCATCAGCAGATGCTTACCAAATCCCTTCCACCATTCTCTGACACCCAACTACATACTTGAATCATCTCCTGGGCACATCTGACCAGCACTAAGACATTACTCATTTTTATGAAAACACACCAGCTATCTTGCAGGCAGAAGAAAGAACCGTACGGAATTACCAGGAGTAATAGTAGGCCTATTCCTTCTTTAGAAACTCCTCCTCTAGCTTTTAAAATAAGCCCAGAAAAGGGAGTGAGAATATCACTGCTCCAGAGGTGTCAGTGATAAATGGAAAAGGGAAGAACACAGGCTGGTGCGCAAGGGATAAGGATGCAAAGCTGACACAGCAGGGAGAAGATGAGAGATCACTAAAGTCATAAGACACACAAAAGAGGAAATGCTAAGAAGTTCTGAAGCATTTCCATAGCAGAACAAATCATGTAGCAATGTGAAAGAATGTTTACATCTAATGCTATTTACCTTAGCACTTAATGGGACTGCATTGTTTACGTTAACAAACTGATTACCATAAATTCACTCAAAAGGCACAAAAGTACTGTTTGTGAACAGACACCTCTTCAAATTCAGTATTTCCTCATGGTTCCAGCTACCTGCATTTAAATAGGTGACACTGGCTTGCTACTGACTTTTATTAGGGCAAACTTATATTCACCGTGCTAATAGAACCAGTTAAATAAGCATTTCCTTTAAAAAAACCACATAAATTAAATTTGAGTTATTTTTTCTGTTTTGGGTTGAACAATCTTAATTACATTTTTAGCACATAAAAGTTGATATGGAAACCGTTCCATGAGTTGTTTGGAACATTCGGTTTTCCGATCTACGTAAATGTAGGGGAAAAAGTGAAGAGCACACCCTGAAATAATTTGGCATTAGAGACAGATTACCTACATCCTTTAGCATTAAACAAAGATAATTTCCTCAACAGAGAAACCTCATGAAGTGATTACGACACCATAACTACAAAACTGCAGTTCCCACCTGCTAAACAACCTCTTTATTTTAATCACCCATAAATATTGACTTTGGGCAAATCAAAAATATGCATCTTTTTAACAGCTGTCAACAAGAATAGAATAAGTTTTACAGTGTCCTAAATGAAACATGCAATTGCCAGATACTGAGCTGCATGTTTACTACAACACTGAAATTCTGAAGATATTAATTAGGTATCAGTTAGATATTAGATTAGAAGAAAATGCACAGAAAATACAAAACAATCATGACATCTGCTCAGGCAGCAATGAAAGGGGCATCCTGACAGTTTCATGTAATCATAGAATAGTTTGGGTTGAAAGGACCTTAAAGATCATTAGTTCCAACCTCCTGCCATGGGCAAGGACACCTTCCACTGCACTGGGCTCCTCAAAGTCCCTTCCAACCCGGCCCTGAACACTGCCAGGGATGGGGCACCCACAACTTCTCTGAGCAGGTGTCTCACCACCTTCACATTAAAGAACTTCATCGTAATATCTAGCCTAAATCTACCCTCTGTCAGTTTGAAGCCATCACCCCTTGTTTCATTGCCTTTACTGGTTTAAATAGCAGGGGGAACAAATTCTTTTTGGAGGTTTTGTCACAAAAGGCTTATCTTTCACAGACTTGTACTGCGATGCTATCTCTGAACACATTTTGGGACCTTCCATTAGTATTTCTTAACCTAATTTTTATATCTTTTACTAAAAGCTTAAAAGACAAGACTGACTCTTTCAGTCTAATATCCATCATTCCACGCTCTCCAATGTAGCCACAAAACATCAGCGAAATTACAAAGGTGGGAAAATGCGGAAAGTTTGTATCTGGATCATAATGCTTCCATATTCAAAGCCTTAGCAGTCCCAGAGATACTAACATTTTCCTACTTGTCCCTTACATTTTCAAACAAGGACCCAGTTCCTGAGCCCCATAAACCTGGCTGGACTAACTTTCTAACTAGTCTAACTTTCACAGAAAATATCCTACATAGCAGACAGGGACTCTCATACACTTTCATAAAGATTCCACTAGACCAATCATTTTATAAATGGTCTCCACACTAGAACACAGAGGTGCTCCAGCCAGGGATCAAAGAACAGGAAAATCTCCGTAAGAGAAATTCCTTCTTCTCTTAAGAGGCAGAAGAGCTCAGTGCAAGGAATGCAATGCCTCTGAACTAATTCTGCTCTGTTTTTCACAATAAACCCTCTGCCAGAGGCATCCCTGCTCCTAAAGCAATATGCCAGTCCAAATGTTCCAACTAGGCACTACAAAGATGTCTAGCAATTAGAAATAATTGGAGTTTACCTCCAGTGACATGACATGGGGGAGCAGTCAGCTGATCTTCATTTCTTTTAAGAACTGTGAAATTCATTCTCTCTCACTAAGAAACAAGATTTAATTTTGACATTATACCAGAAAGAAGTAGTTGGACACACCACAAAGACTGGAAGGTACAGGACAAAACACCACATTAATCATAATTTCAGTTTATTCTGTATTTTAGGAACTTTCAGAGTTCAGTGGCAGAACTTCCACTGCACACTATCTACCTAGTAATGAGCCCTGTCTGTAAACACTCCCTTCAGCAAGCTAGTTAACCTAGTGCTGTATGTACAAAGGGTCAGCAGATGTGAATGGAAGATTTGGCTGGCTTCAAGTATTTTAAATAAAATTGTTATCCGGAGCTAAACAGTGTTGAATGATGCTAGCATGGTAATTTAACTTCCAAAAGAATCCAATAAGCTTTTGTGTGGTCCCTTGATAGAACAGCACATGATACTACAAGAGCTATTAGGAAGCTACTTACAGGAAATGAATGATAGCACAAATCATGGACAAGCCCTAGTATTCATACAGCCACTGAATATGTGTCATTTTCAACTTGCTACTACTTGCGCCTCCTGTAACAATTATTCTCAATTTCTTTTCATCTGTCCCATAAAAAATTATTGCTTCTGCTTTACTTAATCCTCCACTTACATCAACCCGATTGTTCATTTCCCTCCCTTTCATCTTCTCCACATTAATTCTCCACATCGCTTTTGATCTGGCTTTTTGTTTCCCTTTTTTCCCTACAGATTCTTCCTTATGAAGAATGTACAGTCATAATGTTCATCTGACATGCATGGTGATATTTTATTGATTTGCTACTCTCTCTGTAAATTCTATGTAATAAACAGCATTATACAAAACACAGTTTTAAGTGGGTTGCTTATGCCTATATCTGGGTTCTTAAAAATCAATTTAACTAAACTTGAAAAATGCTGCATTTTGTTGATAAATATTCATATTTAATTATAATTGGAGAAGCATATGCAAGGAGAAGTCAGAGAAAACAAACATTTCCTTCTCACAGTCCAAAGAATTTTCTTTGCCATAGTGGCAAGCCAAGTAAATAGAATAATTGCAACTTTCACTGCTGCTAAATAAGAGATGGAAAACCTCTCCAGGAACTGTTCTGTGTGGCTGTAATAAATGCCCACAGAAACAAGCTAACCTGCATTATTCATCCCCCTGCAGAAACGATAGTCCTTTCAGAACTAGAAAGACTGCAAAAAGTGGAGCAGCTGATTTTAGCTGATAAAAACCATAAGCTGTATTTTAAATCAATGCTATATTTAATTTTTAAGAAAAATGGCATTTAGCTCAGGCAATTATTAATGCTGAACAAGTGCAAGTTTTACGTTCATAAATTAACAGGAACATGCAAGTATATAAAAACATCAAAAACTATTTTACTTACCATATTATACCTACTGCAAGATCATATAACCTAAGCTAAATTCTGTGTTTCCACAGTTGTGTCAAAACCAGCCACAGGATAAAACCTCTGAGCAATCCCAGAAGTAGAAACCAGGGCCTTCCCTTTATTCCAGCCTCACAGCCGCATGGCAGCCTGCAACTACATTCTTTCTCAGGCATTCGGACTCTGGCCTTGTGAATCTTGTATTGCTTGCTGCACCAGTAGAGCTTCAACAAAAGAAGGCCTTTAGCCAATCCTCACTACACGAGACTGGCAGAATGGAGAGTGGCTGCTGGCTTTCATGCTGAACTCAGCTCTAGTAGAGTTGGTTAGTCCACAGACGGCAGTGCCAGTGTATGACCTTCAAAGGAGGCAGGTACAGAAAAAAACAATCCATTGTGTGTCACCAGGAACAGGTAGGAAAGGGATGCTAATGCTTTAGCCCAGGCAGGATAGTGGAAACTCCAGGCACTTGCAAGTATAAACCCCCTACATAGTTTTACTGGCAAAAAAAAAAACCATCAAGCACCTGACACCTTTCAGATATATTAAAGATATATTAAGGATATATTAAATGTTAATCCTGGATTTTGATGAAGGCATCCCAGGAATTAAAGATCAACATGCTATCTGCATGCAAGACTGAGTCTTCTAGAGACCGAGACTGGTTCTTTGATACACACAATGAATCATTTGTCATGTCTACCATCACACAGACACCTAAGATGAAGGCAATAATTGACAACTTTAGAGAACTAAGCTCAACTGCCCTCTCTCTGCCACAACTACTGGCTGGGGACAGTCAAAAGCTCTCCCTTTAAGGAAAACTTTAAAATACTTCACTAAGGGAAAAAGACCCAAAATACAGGTTTTAGGTCTCCTCACCTTCTGCTAGGGTTATTTTCACAAAAACAGAGCCTTTGCACTTAGCCATTCCCATTATCTCTTTTAATTCACAAAGCAAGCTCTTCCCACAACACAAAAACTTCATGTTTGCCTTTATAAGATTATGGCTTGGCAAGGGCACCATTTGGTATGTGAATACTGGCCACAGCACAGTTGTTGCCTAACCTCTGGCTCATTGTTTTGCAAGCATCTTAACAGAAAAGCCTTGGGGAAGGACCGGAGAAGCAGAAGTGGATAACTGCAATGGGTAAATTGAAACAATGCCTGTTGTCTTTCTAGTCAATAGAAGGTATAATGGAAAACAAATATCCCCAGGTTTATTATTACACTAGGAAAAAACAACTAACAGTAAAAGTCCCTCAGTACAGATAACTGAAGTTGACAAAAAAAACCTATTTTTTCTGCTTTTAAGATAACCCAGGAAACAAAACTTTTCTGTCTACCTATCTACAGCAGTTTTCAAAGCAATCATACTCATTCCTGCAAGCTGTGAAGACTGACACACACACCTTTGACAGTTCACAGGTGAAGTATCTAGGGAAAGTCAAAATACAAGACCAGTCATCAAAGCCACAACCATGTAATGAAATGCTAAAATTCTAACACTGAATTTTTATTACTACAAAATGATGACACAATAAAGCAAAAAAAAAAAGATGTATTTTATGTATTGATATTCTCATCAGTCTTGAAAAAACTGTGGCATGTTCCTGAATAATAATTCCATGAAGACCAAATTCAGACAGGCTCATTCTGAAACAACAGAGTCCATGAACTACAGCACCCATCACTGGGGTTTACTTATAACTCCTGCTCTCTACAATGAATGATACCTAATTTGTCCACAGACATAGTTTAATATCTGAGATTTTATTTAAAAGTTAAGGAAGCCCTCTTTTTTGACTACAAAAATAATCAAAGCTTGTTAACATACATATAAAATGTAATTACCTGGCTATGCATTAATGTGGGGAGTTTCCTTGCTACAACCACAACAAAGGTGGCGTCTAATAATAGTAATGACAACTAGGACTGGAAAAAATGAATATTCAGAATTAAATGATTAATAAAAAGAAACTCCCAAATCCCTGGAGCTTGACAAATGTTCTATCCAAGAAGCTGCCAGTTATTGCATTAAGTTTACAGGTCTTCTGTTTGTTAATAATTGCAACATTTGATCATTTTGTAGCTCTGCACATCTCTTTACAGGAATCTAATACCTTCCTGCCCACGAAGTGGGGATTGTTCAGGTTGAATTAGCTTTGATGCCATTAAGAGTGAGGCCCTGAGCATTGATATTTTCTGATACAAAGAATTTCAGCCACCTCACAATGGAAACTTTTTATACATTTTTCCTCTGCACAGCCAGATAATATAAAACAAAGAGGGATCTCTCTTTTCAAATTCTCCAATTCTTTCAGGGTATCAAGCAATTACATTACTTGCTACTCAGAAAAAAATCACAGTATAGATAGATTAGTATTACATTTCATATCAAGTGTGCCAAGTTTTTCTTCTTCACACATTTTCTTTCCAGACAAAAGACAGCAGAACTGTCTTATAAGTGATAAAAGCTGAATATACTTTACATCTTCTGTATCTGTACTCTTCCTGAAGGCATTAGTTCATTTAATAAAGCTCAAACTTGCAAAATCCTCCTTACCATTATGTTATGTAGAAAGGAACCTTACCTCTTTAGAAGCAGAGAAATACTGAATAAAGCAGCTAAACTAGGCAGAAAATAGAGATTTGAAGTACTTTACTTACCTAAGTTAACCTAGTTGTGAACTAGGATAATGTCAAGGAAAGCTGGTTTAACTGCTTTTACTTTACCTGTTGCTGTGACTTTGACATGTGAGGAAACAGATATTTTTATGTAATTCCAAACTCTGTGTGTCAAACCACACACCTATTTTTTTTGTTTTATCTTGAAGTGCACCCTGCTTTACTATGGTCCTACAAATTAAGTCTAGGCTTTATGCAGTTTGCTGATTGTAGGACCTGCACAGCCAAACACAGCTGAACTGAGACTTGAATCAGTAAAGGTCTGCTGGGACATAACTTACAGTAAGTTAGCTCTAGTTTAAGTTTAGGCAGTCACAAAACTAGTAGTTCTAGAAGAAAATACTCACGAGTCTTAATTACAGCAATTATAGGGATAGCAAAAGATAGTGCCCCTATTGTCAAAGAGTAAATTTTTACTCCATTTCCCAGATCTCCTATTAGAAATTACATAGATTTATTTTGACAGCAAATGCTTAAGCAGTAACTTTCATAGTTAGAATACTACTTGAAGTGGAGGAGTCTGACTGCTCTCTGTGCTCCTGGAAACAAAGCACTCGCTCTCACGTCAGGTTTCCAAACGTTTAAGATTCTCCTGAATGCGGCCACAACACCATTCCAGCCTCCTTAATCCAGCTTCTCAGTGCAGAGTTCGTCTGCCTGGGAGATCTGCCTAATTTTGGTGTGAATAGTTCATAAACAAACATCTCCCTCCACAAGAAGGTACCATTTGTCCTTTCCTGAAATGACACGACTGTGCCATTTACACAGATGCAGCTGCTGTGTTACCGATCATGTTAAGAGCATACTTCTCAGAAAGGTTTCTGAGACTTAGTAGTGACAGCATGGTATGGTATTCTTCACTCCAAACTAGGTAAAGCTCCTTGAACCATGCTCTCTTAGAGGGCTACCGGCTGGCAGGCTCCCCAACATGTAAAGCTGGCAGCTCTTGTTACACATTCACTATGGTTTCAGTCCCAGATGACAAAAAATAATCTTCCGTAAACTAACTACTAAGAAAGCTGGAAGAGGAAAATGAGGAGTTTTCAGCTTATACTTACTCTGACAGAAGTGTTGAATGTGATGTGCTCTTCACACTCAACAGGGTCTTTGCTTTTATACACACAGAGTGATGTATGAATGCCAACATTAAGCAGACAAGACACCAGCCACCAGAAGAGCTCTTTCAGTGATAAGGATGGCTCTCATCTTTGGCATGGAGACAGCAAAGTACACTACCTACAAGCAATTTTAAGTATTATAATGTACTTTCTTTTCCTTGTCACTCAGCAATCGGGGGAGAACAGAAAGAAATGATAACCCAGGCATGGTTTAACTAAGGCAGGCATTACATATACGTTCTAATATGGAATCGTACAGTTCCTACATGACTTTGCATGTCCAAGCAGTTTGGGAAGAAAGTTTTTTTCAGTGGAGAGATATCTTAGGCAGGCTTTTTGTACCAGACAAGAATGCTTCTGATCCATTAAGTAACAGCAGCCAACAATCATCTGTTCCCCACTGAGAAGAATCTTTGATATGATTAGAATCCTTTCATGAATCAGCAATCAATGATCAATTAAAAGAACATTTAAATATTTTCTCAAGCAATTAAAACCACTTATCACCTATTTACAGTAAAAGGATAACAAAATTATAAAGCTGCATGTACCACAAAGTTTCAGTAATGGTGCAAGTATTTTAGAGCTTTCCATGATCACAGAATAATCCATTTCATTGTGTCAGATCTGATACATGAACTGTCAGTTGCCCACATCTGTAAAAGCCCTGTTTTCTCTGTCATGCAACATAATGCAGAATGATTTAATAAAACCATATTATCCTTAAATTTACAGAAAGAAAACAAAACCCTTAAGCCCTTAACAATGAACAATTTTATGTCTTATCCCTAGTATTGCAAAAATTGCTTCTTTTAAAGTAAGACATCACCATCACTATTAGCCCAACAAAAAATTCTTGGATGCATGCAACTAAAATGAAGACTATTATAGATACAGATGCCTTACACTGTAACATGGAGAAAAAACATCCTAGTTTTCCAGAACAGACAGTGCTGATGATAAGGTTTCCATGTAATTTAAAGGACAGCATGCAACTAGGGGCAGAATTCCTACATCACTGAAGCTCAAGGTTATCTAAACCCAAGAGATTGTTTACACAAAACTTATTTCTTTAGAAAGGCCAAAAGGTATAACCAGTGTAAGAAGAAAGAAAAGAATGCAAAAAACCACAGTTCTTCCTGGCTGAGAGAGTTAAGATGCTATGGAACAGTAATAACACTACACTTTTTCAATAAGGTGCTAAAATATTATTAAATAGGATGCATACATTTATAGAAGTGTGCACTTAGACACATACACCAAAAATTTAAAGATAAAAGTACAAGTGTGAATATCTATATAAAAATCATACAAGAAGAATCAGTGTACAATATAGGCATAAACAGAATGACCCCTGCCTTTCCTTTCTTGCAAATTACATAACTTTATCATCAGAAAAAAAATTACATGACTTAACATTTAAAAGACGCCAGACAGTTCCCACATGCTCTAATGATCACCACATAAAGAAACCTTTCATTAAAAGGTACCTCATATACGTAACCCATTTCATTCCTTCAAATCGAACTGTGCAAGCCAAGATGGCTGTTTGCATAGGTAAAGAACACTCACAGGTGTGCACCATAAAGCCGTATCAAAGCTACATCATAGAACGGTTTGGACCAGATGGCACCTTAAAGATCATCCGGTTCCAACCCCCCTGCCATGGGCAGGAACACCTTCCACTAGGACAACGCTGCTCAAAGTCCCATCCAAGCTGGCCTTGTGAAGAACTCTCCTTATGTGTTTGCTTTAGCAGAAAATAATTAATATCCTCTTTATAAATAACAGTTATATGAAAAGCATCATAATACATAGGCCTTAACTCTGTGTTTACAACATCCTTAAACCTGGGAACAGACATTTTACCTTCTTTAGTTCTCCCTTAAATTGTTTCTAAAAGGAAGTATACATCAGTTAAGTAAATGTGTCTTTATATTTTGCTTAAGCCAAACAAATATTTACAGCCTTGAGTGGGAGAGGATAACAGACTAATACAGGGTATTGGCATTACAGGAATCATTCAAAATAGAAAGGGCAGTGTGGAAAAAAATAACAAGATACCTGTTGGGGGAAGATGACAAATAGCATTAAAGGCTGGCAAACTCAGCTGGAGATAAAGGGTACCTTACAGGTGAAAGGCTCAGACATCTCTTTACTTCCCAATGTTAATTAATCTTCTATGTGCTTTGCACAGATTGGTTTTTAATGCCATTAATTAACAAGCAAAAAGATTTGACATAGTAAGATATACTCAGAGATTTTCCCAAGTCATGAAGTTGCGTCTAAATCTTACTGCTCCCAAAGTTATCTGTACTTTTTATTTGCTCTTTGGAGATTTGTTAGGGATAAGACCAAGTTGCGAAATTTGCATTGAGCTTTCTTCCTTACTGGTGCCAATGACAGGCATCATTGATACAGGTTCAGAGCTGGACTACTACTTTCCGGTTTAAACACACACAGGCTAGTGTTGCTTTAACAGAAAAAAAACACACAAGCAAACAAACAAAAAAAAAACAAACAATAGCTTCATTGAAAAATCCATGTGAAAAAGTCATGTGAATTAAAACAAACCTTGATCTAACATTTTAAAGAGATAATTAGGCTTAAATGAGAAAGAAAATACAATATTAGAACATTTTGAAGAAATAATACATGTCAGCCCGTGTCATTTTTAATTCTGATCTAGAGAAGATGCATATACATGTTTTAAAATTCTAATTTTAAGTACTGAAATATGCTGGTAATTAGAAAGGCACACAACAGAGACGAAATATAGCCTAGAAGACCAAATGAGAATTTATATTCTGAAATCATTTCATCTGTTAATCACTCCAGCTAACTGTACCAGAAGTAAACTTGCTAAAATGATAAACTAATGGAGAGCATTAAAAATTCCAGCTGAAGAATAAAAAGGAAAAAAGCACATCTCCATAGAAAGAGCGAGGCTGATCCAATAAAGCAGATTAATAGTTCAAATGACTGAAAAGTGCCAGAGTTGTGTGCAACACTGAACACACTCCCTACTGCCATTTTCAAAATAATTTCCCACCTATTCTGGAAAGCATTGCTAATGTTGAACTTACTGGGGTGCACCCTTAGCTGAAACAGCTTCTGCTGGGAATGTGGATTGTTCAACAGACTCAAAAGGTCCTGCTCAGTAATGATCCTAAAAGCATTCATTCTTAAGGTCATGTATCATTTCAGTTGCTTCAAGCACATTTTTACACAGCAAAACCACATATTGTGAACTGGAATTTATGACATAAACTACAATAAAACAAGTAATGATACTTGTACTCCACAGGATCAGCCTGAGCAACCTTAAATCACCTTTGGTTCACTTTAGATTGCAGATGTAGCCCGCATAATAGGCCAGCATGATTTGATGTCTTTGGGTAGAATGACAGACAGATTGATCGGCAATGACCATCCCTTGGTCCTTTCCCTCCATTCCTATTGATTCACTTCTTTCAGAAAGTTTTTCTTTGCCAAAGCCAGGAAAAATCCATTAGCTGTGTAAGGGAGAGGGTCTATTTCTCTCTGGTTTACCTTAAGAGCTGCTGTTCTTTTGTTCAAGGTCAGCCTATTCTGGCTGGTTTTGATCTTCGTCTGTTTAACTGCTAAACAAAGGAAGCCCAGGCTCTCCATTTCCTGAGATTTGTACATACTATCTCCCTCTACCCTTCTCTTCATTTACTGCTGTTATCTTTAAACAACAAAATTAGTCTTCATTTTTGCTTATCGCCTATTAAACTTTCAAGGTCAGACTGGATGGGGCTTGAGCAACCTGGTGTAGTGGAAGGTGTCCCTGCCCCTGACAGAGGGGTTGGACTAGATGATCTTTAAAGGCTCTTTCTGACCCAAACCATTTGGTGTTTCTATTACGCTGACTGGCCATCAATGTAGCTTTCCTTTGAGAGTTTAGATGATAAAACTGAAATAAAAGACACCCTAAGTTCCTCAAAAGTATGCTCATTATAAATTAACAATATGCAAAGCTCACCATCGTCAAAATAAAAATACCAGTGTAACCACACTCACTTTTCATTAAACTGTTCTCCTCCTCCCCTATCAGCCAGGAGAAAAATATTAAAATAAAATGGGATAAACCGCATGCAAACTAGTCTGTTACCATCGAACTGCTGGCCTGCTCCAACAGTGACAAAGAGGTCACTGTGTGAAAATACACAGCAATTATGGCAATAAAGGAAGCAGCTGATAGAGGTTAGATGGTGGAAACAAGGCAGCAGCCACAACAGAAAGACAAGGTTGGAATGAAGACAGAAGAAGCATGGGAGGAGCAGAGGAAGAGCCTGCCAAAAGGCCTGGGTCTGGGACACAGAACGACAGCGTGAGGGGGAAGGAAGAGTCTTAGTGCCAAAGTCATTTGACTCCTCCCATCATCACACAGTATTTTCAGTTTCTTACAACTCAGATGAACTCTATTTAGGTTGAAAAGTTGTTCAGAAGTGATTTCAGAAAGGAAAAATTTCAGAGAAATATGCAGCCATTTTCTGATGCAGAACAAGAATATCTCATTGGCCAAATTACTGAACCCTACTGACTTCTGTGAAAAGCTGCAACAGCTCCTTTACCTTTTGGAACAGAAGCGTGAAAATCTGCCTGGGAAGTGATACTGATGAAATGCATCTCTACCATCCTCCCGCAAACTGTGTAACTTTGGATGAGTTCTATGCATTGCAAAACCCAAATCCTATCTATAGATCACCACACTTCTTTTTAGAAGACACTTCCTTGTATTTAACACATGCTAGCCCCGGGCTGAACATGGCTTCTCCTGAAATCGTGCAGAATGCCAGGTCAAGTATAATCCTAGTAAGACTGTCACCTCTGTGGTTTCAATAGTTACTCCTGCTAGGGCTGAGCACCGAAGGAAGCAGTAGTATAAAGCAACAAAAACTGGATGCTGAGGGTCCCGCGACTGGAGAAAGCAGACTGTAACAAAGACTGGAAGTGTCAGTGAAGTCAGACTGGAGTCAAGTGAAGGTGAAGAAAAGATGAACAGGAAAATTTGGAGCAAGAAATAAGGAGTAGGGGACTCATTGAACAAAGTGACTAAACATTACAAATGGAGAAAGGACATGGAAGCAGTAACAGAAACACATTCCATTCCAGGGAATGGAAGATATGGAAGCATGCACTGATTGTGCAAGGAAGAAGGGACTAGAAGGGTAGGATGAAGAAAAACAGGGGACTATCTAAGGAGTGAGAGAGTGAACTCAGAAAAAGGACTAGCCAGACAAATAATAGGTAGAAGAAACAGGACAAGCAAAAACAATTGTGAAGCCTGGGGAAATGAAAATAGAAATGAAGACCAATGCACTGACATAAGCCTTGAAGCCTGTGGAGCAGGGCATGGCTATGTAGGAGAAGGTCCTGTAGAAAAGAACCAAGACTGATTGCTAGGTGATGTGGAAGCCCAACAGGGAGGCTCAGACTGGCCAGACAGTGGGCATAGACCAGGTGAGAAGACTGAGGGGCGAAAACTAGGACGAGCCAGAACAATGAAACCAGGCCCAAGAGACAGGCTGGGAAGAGGCAGGACTCGAAAACTGTCACATTAGTAGCAGTGAGCAAAAAGAAGCAAACATGAAGAAGGCACAATCTCTGTATACCTGACCACCCTTTAGAAATGGAGTCTGCAATAAAACTCAAATTCCTGAACTTTACTGTTCATTGCTCTTACTGTGCTGTGAAGAAAATGTGCATCTTAGCAGCAATTACACTTCTCAGCTCACCACAGAGGTCCAGGGAATGACCTTAATGGATCCAACAAAGCTAACAAATCCTCAGATCATCAACATTATATTACAAAGCAAAAAGGGGGGCAGCTGTGAAGAGGGGAATGACGGGGTAGAGGAAGAACTAATACATGAGAACATAAGGAGTTCTCTCTTACACGCACACAGAGTTGATAAATTCAGACCCACCTTTATGCGATGGTAAATATCACAAACTGATACAATTCGAGATATGAAGCACTACCTGGCTTCATCTCCTTTGTATACATATTATAAACAGATTGAAATGCTGTGGACATATTAGTGAACAATATTCATTAATGAAACTAGTCTCCAAATTGTTCAGGTAGGCTTAATGCATGCTACTCAAGTCATAGTCCACAGACAGAAGTATTTTTCATTTGCTGATGACACTAAGTTACATGGTTTGCTTGATACAATGAAGGGAAGGGAAGATCCCTCCGAGGGACCTTGACACGCTTGTGAGGTGGGCCAATGCCAATCTCATGAAGTTTAACCAGTCCAAGTGCGAGGTCCTACACCTGGGTGGGGGCAATCCCAGGCCCACCTACAGGTTGTTTAAAGAGATCCAGAGCAGCCCTGGAGAAGGGCTTGGGGATGCTGGTTGATGAGAAAGTGAACATGAGCCGGCTTTTGTGTGCACTTGCAGCCCAGAAAGCCAACCATATCCTGGGCCGCATCAAAAGAAGCGTGACCAGCAGGTCGAAGGAGGTGATCCTGCCCCTCTAGCCCCTTTAACCACTCTGTGATTTTACGTCATGTTTTTTGCATCTCCCTTAGTATACAGTGCTTTCACTCTTCCACATTAGAGAAACATCCATTTATTTTCAGCACAGTCCCATCTTCCCACACCATCTATTAGAGGCAAGACATCAATAGATTACAGTTTAGAAAGACCATACTAAATAGATGATGCATATGAAAACTTAAGAGTGCAGAGAACTTGGTTTGGTAATTTTAAATATTCTGATAGCAGTGATCTCCCCAGCAGCTGTAAGTATTCAGTGTTTCTATGACTGATTCCAGTGCAAAGTTTGAGGCTCAGAGAATGAAAACCATGCAGAACTGTCTGCATTTAGAAAGTATGGTTTCAAAGATTTGGCTATCATCTGTGAAAGACTTTGGCAGAGGCAAAGACAGACATCAACACACAGCCCCGTTTACCACAAAACTGACCCTTCTCTTCCTACCATACCCTTATACATTGTTTCTCTTCACATTTCCGTAACAAATGGAACAAAGGTCTATAGACAACAGTCTGCATCACTTCACAAATTACGAGAAATGCCCAGAGCTGGCCTATATAATACACTGAACAGCAAAAGGATTCTGCATTCAGTCATAGTTAAAGCTATTGCAAAATGCACACCTTACCCCTGGCACTCCTAAAATCTAAATTATTTTGGAACTGCAAGAACCACCTTTGAAATAAAGACTGGTGCACATAAGATTACCTGAAATAATTCTAGAATGATGGAGCTATAGGTTTATCTCAGTTTCCAGTTGACTTGAATTTATTGTACGTCCTAGAGATCTGTAGATTTCCTCTTGAAAATGAAATAAACCATAAGCAGTAGATTATGGCCACTTGAATCAGATTCCTTTTTTATTCTCTTTATGAGCCACAGACAGTGATGTAATTCATTGTTAATAATTTAAAATCATTTGCCTCCTCCTGCATTCAGAACAGCCTTGCTCTCTTTCTTAACTGATCACAAAAAGAAAGAGACAACAAACTGCACTGTCTATTTGCTAGTCCCTCCTCTAAATCCCCACCACATACTTGACTTCTGAACTCACTGACTGGTCAGTATTAACAAAACATTAAAATCCATTCAAGTTTTATGAGAATGAGAAGCTGCACAGAGAATAAAATGAGTGCCCCCATTCAGCTCTTGGGCAGACAAGGACAATTAGGTTGTCACCCAGCAGTCAAGCTGGCCAACCTGTATGCAGCCCCAGACCTGCTTTTTGGCAGGACAAATGTGAACATGAAGCCACCTGTGGACAAGCAAAGGGCTTAAAAGAGATGACATGCTAAGAGGCAAATGAAGGAAATGACTGGGTGAGGCTAGGAGCAGAAACTAGTTTCCTAACAGACACGCAAGTCTGCTGCAGTTACATCAACTGGACAAGTAATGAGGACCCAAGAGACAGAGCAGCCAGTCCTGCTAGTGCCAGACTGCTCACAGACCACATCACTCTCTCCTTTTTTATCAACATGTCCCATCTGAGGCAATTGGGCTGGACTGTCCTTCCTCTGACAGGGAAGAGAAGAGGTGAATAGCTATCAACATTGGCAAAACCAGACCAACTAAACTGCTGGGAAGAGGGTGTAAAGCCAGCACCATCGCCCTGTTTCTGCAAACCAGTTCCTCTTAGTCTAAAGGATGCCATGCCCACAAAGCAGCCAGTGGGGAATAAACACAGGTGGAGTATCTGTTTCCTTGCCTTCCACTCATTTTCCTTCAGAATCAACCCTAGCAGTATTGAAGTATCATTCACTGAATATTTTACACTGATCAATCACATATTTACCACTACAGCTTTCACAATATTCTTTGCTGCAGAGATGTCACAAGATGGTACAATGCAGCGTCACGTGGACGTATGCATGCCAGCTCTTCACAAGTTAGTTCAACCAGGAGCAGTACAGCCTCATTAATGCAGCACTGCCCAAACAAGTTTAGTCACATTGGTTCCTTTGTACTGTCCTAGACTGTGTCATGTAAGCACGTCCTAAATGGGGAACAGCACAGAGTACAATGTCTCTTTGGTGACTACTGTATATTAATAATAAATAGGACTGCTATCCATTGATAAGACTTGTTTGTACCTCTAATCTTAATTTTCATTCTCCCATAACCCAGGTTCCCCGGCTGCATTCAAATCTTTGTTACAACAAGCTTAATAGCTAGACATACAGCTGTCCCACTAGTCTCATATAGCAAGATCTATTGCACAGATCTCCAACTCCTACCAATAGCCAACACTGATACCAAATGAACTCTCATGAACAAAGCTATGTTTTCTTAATAATAACAGTTGTATAAACATAAGGTCTTCTCAGTTAAAGGGAAACCAACATCAAAAAGCAGTAAAACATGGAACCCTAAACCCTTCTTTCTTTGAAGAAACACGTTTGAAGCGAGGTGTTTCTAGTTACGGGTGAATGAAATGAGAATTCAGCTGCAACAAATGGACATCCAGTCCATATGAAAGACTAATTAGATCCATCTGAGAAGCTGTGTCTAAAACTGCTTCACATATTTCAAAGGAAAGCTCTTCTAGTCTATCTTTTGAGAAGACTACATCAAAACATTTAGTCACAGCTGACGTACATCTATCCACTACAGCAGCATGATTTTTCATAAGCCATAAAAGCTACATTAAAGTAATGTTAATAGTCTGCTTTACTTAAAAATTAAATTAAAGGGGAAAAAAAAGCAGCGAAGAAATTTAGAGCTAAGAAAGCAACTCAAAGTGGCAACGACCTTACAGTTCCCCCCTGTGCCAAAGCATCAAGAGATCCCAAACTAGACTATCATACTGAATATTAAACATGCTGAGATTTACCCAGACAACAGAATTAAAGATGAAACACCATCCAGGGGCTGCAGAGTTAACTATGGCTTTTGTGATAACAAGCCAGGCGCTTAACATTATATTAGCTTGCTTTTAAATGTAACTCTTGCTACTCCCGAACCAGCAGGAGGAGCTCACAACATTTTTTAACCTATTCATTCTACAAAATTTGGGCAGGGGGTTGGGAAGTTGGAGGGGGTTTTGAGGGCAGGGAGGAGTTGGTTTGGCTTTTTCTTTCCAGTTTTGTTGGATGCAGAATCAATGGTAAAGGAAAGCATCCAAGTGATGCTCACGTAAGCATTCTTTTTAGAAACCATTAATGTTGTGGTGCAGGATCTGAAGTGTGCATGGCATACAAATGAACTGAAGACAACATGTATGCCCCAAGGAGTTGTCAGTCTTAAACCAAAAGACCACAGAAGGACTGGAAGGATGGCAGGACACACTGCATGTTGTTATGCCAGAAACAAGACTTTCTGAAGAAAGAAAATGGTATGTTATTTCTCTGTATTGTTATAGATTACTAATTTATATTTCAGTTTATTTTTCACTGGAATTCCTGGAATCACTGGATCATGACCCATGGCAGAACATCATGTCAATTTTCATACCACAGGAATTCATCCTACGAAGCCACCTGTGTGGGTAAAATTCTTAATTTAGAATTAAACATTGTAAAAACCTATCTCCTTTTCTGCCTTTTAAGAACTATGCCTTAAAACAATGAAGAGAAGTCTGACCCTAACACAGGGAAAATAACTATCCAAACTGATCACACTGGCTTTTAAAATATTTTATATTTAGCATCTCAAGACCTTTCATTGCATTTTCTTTTTAAACTTTTCTTATAGGCTACATGCCAGTGCCAAACCATATGCTACTGTGAGTTTTGAGGCAGAAGTACAGATCTCCAAAAACTACTATAAGCAAGCTATGACACTGATGCAGAGGGGAAAGCATATTTAAAGCTACACAATTAATTAATTACTTTCCATGTAACTTTTAGTTCTCACCTTTGTAGATACTTTCTCCATACGCTTGTAGAGTACTGTGTGAATAAACTAATCCAAGATATACAAACCCAAGCCAACAATCTCTCTTTACAAAGCAGACACACACCTATTGTACCAGGCACCTACATGTACTTGCTACTAAACTGGCATGTAAACATGCAATCCAAATACACTCCGCTTCTCTTTTTGCTTTGTACACAAGCACGCCTAATATAAGTACACAGAAATATTATATGGGTATACTTAATATTTACCTAAGCAGTTTTACCTCTATCACATTTAATATGTCCCAGCATTTAAATTCTGAGAGAGACTCAATGCAGCAGAGCAGAAATGCATACCAGAAACACAGAGTTCACAACAAGATACTGAGGCCAAGACTACTTTCATTTAAAAAACACATCAGCAGCCACAGAAATGTAGCAATTAAAGCTCCTGCCCACAGAGTCAGAACATGAGGACCAGGCCTCTCCTCAGACTGAAGGATTCAAGTGTGCAGTGCTTGCCTCCCAGGAGAAGCTGTCCCCACACCACCAGATAGGACAGGGCAGCTTCAACCCTTCCAGTAGATCTGCCACTGTAGAGAAGGAAATGCAGGATCTGTAAAGCCACAGAGTCAGCCAACAAGTAGGAGCACCACTATAGCCCAGTGATAATGGTAATGGTTTACAAGGGTGCAAATCAACAATTTCTCTCTTGCCACAGAGCTATTTTACGCATACTTCATTATACAATTGCCATTATACAAAACACTTAAGTCTTACAATCAGAAAATGCTCTTGATTTGAAACTGAATTAAAAGGGTAAAAGTAAGTACACAACCTCTAGAACAACAGACTTTGTAGGTATACAACCTATAGAACTTGGTAGTGAAGAGGTTTGTTTGCATAACTGCACATGTACTGCAATGGAGAATTTGTGCGCTACTCTACAAGTAAAATATAAACCACTTGGAAAAAGGCAGGAAAAATTTTCTGCTTACAGCTGTAAGGATTATCTGCCCTCTCCAGTGGTGCCTTTACACATGCACTTTCCCTTCAATCAAACTAATATATGACACTGGAATAACCATGCATTTTATTCTATACATAAAACTATCGCATATATAACATTCCAATGTATAATGATATATATTTAGAACTATATTAACCAGAAAATCTTCATTTATGTCTCCTGGGGATATATGTTAATTTGTAACTCTACTGGCTACCCCTCCTATTGTTTTAATTCCTACTGGTATTTGCTTTTCACCCCTATTAATACAGCCCTCATATTTCTTTTGTATGACCAGTTAGTTATATATTATCATTTGCCTGAAGCATACCAGAAATTTAAAATACCACTAATAATAATTCTGGTATTTTATTCATTCTCCTAACAAGATTATTAATTTTATACTGATAGAGTTGGGCAATGTTATTTAATGTTATGTACTACTGGAGAGACAGAACTTAATATGCACTGAATTATGATCCTACTCTCTTCACATTTGTGTATGAGGAATTAAATGTGGACTACGTTTGCTTACAGCAGCTTTCTGTATCATTGCTCTGATTTTTCATTACGCTATTGCTTTTACACCTTATACTTTGCATAGTTCAGCTGCACCTAGTTTGATTTTTGGGTGATACTTCTTCTTAAGCATTTTCCCTCCCCCTGAAGATAATTCATGAAACAAAGAAAGTATTTCACACCGTAATTTTAAAATCAACTTAGTCATAAAATTTACAGCAAATGAATACAGCAGAGCTCTCCTAATTAAATGTTTATTACATTTTAATTTGAAGTCAAAGATTAATCATAACTAGATATACATGAATTCACTAAGTAAATTAAAGCATGCAGATAAATATGTACCTACTGCACGCTGATGATAAAGGATGTATTCAGATAACAATGACAACAATGCATTAGATTTGTACTGTTATGCTCGCATTTATGTATTATACAATAGGTTTTCCTTTGCAAATACTAAGCAGTACATAGGCCAATTTTCCACATACACAGATACCTAATAAATTCTTTAATTCTCATGAAAAATATGGGCAGAAGAATATTTTTCAAAACCATCCATAAAACTGTTCCTTTCTCATTGGGCTGAACAAGCTTCACAAATTTTCATAGAGATTTCATGTTTGTACTATATTTATCTGTTCTTAAATTTGAATTTAGGACATGATGACTCAACACTTTGTGAAAATGGTAGCCTATTCTAGTAGCAATCTAAAAAAAGTAATTAAGCTTTTTCTCCTCTTATTGAGTGTTTGACCTACACAGGTCCCTCTGGAAATGTATCAAATTTCCATTTGCTCAAAGTCACTTCTGAACTATTTCACCTTACACTTAAGAAAAGCCAAAACAAACAACTTTCATTCACCACAACTTCAATGATAAGAAGCTACTTTATAAGTAAAAACATCTGGAAATTCTTTGTCAACTAAACAGATGAAAGGATGATTCTAAGTGGTGTGGGAAGGTATGCATCTACACAGAGATGAAGAACCCGTACAGAAAGGGCTGTTTTCAAACATGAAAAAGGAGAATAACAATTACTTGCAGAGAAATCACACAAATCAGCAATAAAGAATTCTCAAGACAGAAGATCCCTATACAATAGCAACGAATGGGAAAACTGATTATGCCAAAAAAGTTTTCAAGAATGCAGTTTACTGCATAAAATACAGCAGCAAATTCCTTGTTGAACTAAAATTAGGTCCTCAATCTATGCATACAGCGACAAACTTCAAGCAAAAAGAAACATGACTGTACCTTCTAAAGTGTAACTACTTACTGCTGGTACCCATAATTTGAGCCTTTCAATTCATTCATTCTGCTTTTGTGAAAGCAGAGGTGTAGACAGAACACAAGATGACCCATCCCTTTTTCTACCACCTCCTCCACCACAAAGATAATAATACAAACTGTTCTTTAGTTGTCTAATTCAAGTCACACTCATAGCAGAAAAATAAAATTGAAGAACACTGAAGGAAGTAGGGAGGATGGATTAGATCAGTGAAAGGACTGCACCACAGTCATGTTCATTACTTATCTTTCTTTTCTTGAATGAAAATTATACAGTGGTAGATCCAGTTAATTGAACTTTACTACTGGATACCTGCTCCAATGTATTTATGTTACCCCTTTCTTAGGCCACTTACCTTCTTTGCTATTATTTTCATTCTACATTTTAAGCATATTACCTACATGAAATCCATCCACATTGGAGAAGGTGGGCTCATGGCTGTCCATGACACTGAAGTCTGATACACACTGGTGACTAAGGAGCTGCTCACAATGGGGAGGGCAGCTCCCACCCAGCATACCATTAGCAAAGGGACTCCACTCTGGCTGTGAGCAGCTCCTTAGTCACCAAAGTCTGCAAAGAGGCAACAAAGCCACCATACTCTGATCCCACACCTCATTGGTGGCTGACATCTGGCTTTGAAGAGTCAACTTAGTACAGTGCAGGGAAACCACACAGCTACCAGATTTACTCAATATATGTAGGCTCCCATTTGCTTTTGTCTTGCCACTCTTCGGTACTCTGGACAACACTCAAGCTTTATAAAGAAAAAAGAGACTCCAACCTTCACCAGCAAAACCAGATCAAGTCTTTTTATCAATGAAAATCATAAAACAAACAAACCTCATAGCCAGATTAGCAATCAAAAACGGTAGGATGAAGATTCCTGTCTGAAATTGAACTAAACAAAAGATTCTAGTTTGGTGATGGGATGCTTCTGAGCCGTTTGTTGCTCTTCTACATTAGTCTCATGTAAACTATTCTTCCTTCAAATTCTGTTTTAGCCATAATCTTGATTGATAGATCTCCATTGATGAAAGGAAAAATTTTCATCATAAGAATACTAATCAAAGCCCAGAATCTGATTATCTGTCCTCCAAAGAACTAAATGGATATATAGAACAAGCAGCTTAAAGATTTTTCTAATAATTCATATATAGGACAAAGAACAAAGAAAAAAGAGTATGTGACATTCACATGAATTTATTTGGCTAGTTCTCATTACACAAGCAAGCAGATCTCAACAAAGTTGCTAGATTTTAATTCTCCAGTCAGGTCATTAGAGTTTTTAAATTGCAAAAGTGTTTGTTGTATCACCAGAAACAACTGCCTGGTGAGGAAAATTCCAGTATACTGATTTTATGCAAAATGAAGCATTAGCATATATGTAGCTTGCCTCAGAATGATGACAGAGCTACTTCTATTTTAAAAGAAAAAAAATATCAAACTAGAATTGACAAAAAGTTTTCAGCCTCTATTGGAAACAAATTTTTGTTTGTACTGTTTTTGTTTGCATTTACCTTTTTAATTCCTCAGTTTGGGGAAGCAAGGCCTCCAAAGTGGCTCAAAGCCAGCTTGCATCGAGGACCTCTGTTACAAATAAAATGGTCAAAACCAGATGGTTACAAAACTCAAAAATCCTGAATAATAAAGAGCAGCAAAGAGCAGTTAACACTGCACAATTCATTAAGATTCTCATGATAAACGAAGAAAACCACAGATGACCCATAGATCGAGATGCTGACGAATGATCTGCTTGCAAACAGCAGGAACCACAGAGCAGCCTGCTGCTCACACTCCCTGCACAGAGAGCAGAGCACTGCATACTGTGAGGTGGGGAGGTTTCGGCTGGCAAGAGTGAAAGAGTTACGGAAAAAAAGAAAGGAGTCACTGTTGGAAGAGTCCCAGTGGTAAACAAAGTAAATCAGGATGCGAACACTGCTGCTGCAATGCACAGTTTGCAGCTGGAGTAAACTTCTGAAGGGGAATGTGAAGGTGGCCCTCCCACTGGGCTATCTAACTGCACCACAGATTTAGCTATCTTTGTCATAAGCCACAAGGGGACACAACCCACAAAGTCAGGAGCCCATGTCACACCAACTTAAGAGCAAAAACCAAACGCAGGAGTTCAAAAAGTGAGGCTTGTGTTTCTGACAGCAAAGTTCATAAAGAAAGCTTTGGATTTCCCCTTTTTCTTTTCTTTCCTTTTTTTTTTTCTGATGGTATGTTATACCTCCTGATCAGAAACAAGATTTCTTGATCCTAGTCTATGGCTTTTCTTCTTTGAAGTTTTAAGGCAATTGTTTTTTCCATTATAAAGCTTTGAATAATAATTGAGAAGATTTCTGATTGTGTTGTTTTTATTATATTCTCTGTCTGTAGCACAGTCACAGGAGAACCCCAGCAAAATGAAAATTATTACTAAAGAATAACATGTCTTCTGCTACTTATCCAGTAACAATGAAAAATAAGTTAACAACCCTGGAATTCAAAAACCAGATATCTGCTTTTTGCAAACCCAACCCCTGGAGTCAATTTTAATACACTGTACTTTAAGGTTTAAGTGAGTTAGACCTCTGGTTACAGTGAAATCCACCTTCTGTGACTTGTTTCACCAGCTAAGGAATTTTCCAGAGGCAGGTAAATGAGGAATTATCTCTCTCCGATGGTTAGGGTAGAATCAGAATGCAAAAGCTGCTGTCGCCAATCCCTCTGGCCCAACTTTAAGGGCATGCAGACGTACCCTACCCGATGCCCCTACTTCCTCCCTATTGCTTATGCACCCCTTCATCCATGACACTGAGTGTGCTCAGCTCTCCAGGGGTACTTCTGCCGCCTTCGGTAATAACAGCATCATACTACAGGGATGCAAGGACATTAGCAGGATCCTCCACATTCATTACTGTTGAATAACAAACCACAGGACCAGAAATCGGACTCCATATATGCCTTGTTAAACAGGACCTATACTATCTGCAGTGCTCATACAAGCCATCAGAATTGTTTAGCAGTTCCATTTAAACTAAGATGCACATTTGGACTGTGGTATAGGTGAGAATGATTTTCTGTACGTTAAAATGATAAACTAGCAGCAATAGCATTTCATTATCAGAGCCAGTACCTCCTGGAGAAACAGTGCAGTTTACAAATCAGCTGCACATGGCATCTAGGACTGACTCATGTATGTGATTGTATGTTCAGTTACCTTCACAGCTGACAAAGCATAAAAGGATGCTTAGAGCCTAGATAATGAAACTGAAGTGAATCTCTCAAAAAAAACATGTGTGCACAAAACATGCTTGTGTAATTAGTTGTGCTAAATGAAACTCCTAGTTTGGGGAGGTCCAGCTATGGGAATTAGATCTCTGAGCTCACAGCAGAAAGGGCATGTGCAACACCCACAGCCACTACCAGCCACTCTGTGTCCTTCCCACTGCAGCAGCAGGCAGCTACAGGCTGACCACTCTTAGTAGTGATGTTGCAACAAAAAGGTGGAAAGGCTGGAGGCAATGCCTGCTCCTGGAAAGAGCTATGCCTGTCACACAAACCAGTGCTAGTCCAACTCCAAACTGGTCTGAAATCTGACAGAAGTGTTTTACGGCTTGAGCACTGGGTTGTATCTCAGTTCACAGGATGCCTGTTAGGGCCATTACGTAAGTTTAATTCAGTAAAAAACCGCATGCAGACATGGCCTTCATCCCTGAAGCACCAGTCCATGAGTAACATATCACTACCATGAAGCAACAACACAATAAATTAGATACTGAGAAAATAGTTGTTCATGACCTCCTTCAATTCTTTAAGAAATACAACTGACCACTTCCTTTCACATTTGAAGAAGTACACTTGCAAGAGAAAATTTTTAAATGTGCTGACCACAATGACTGATTTCCTCCATATCCTTTTTACAGTGCACCTATGATCCACATGGAACAGAAAGCATCCCTACTTTCTATTCATACTCTCACATTCATTGTGAATGTGTGCAGAATACAGTGTGACGGGGTTAAAGGTAATATTAGAAATGATGTTGATTAAGCATCTTGTTGCCCCAGTTAGGCAAGAAAAATAAAAATAAAAAAATTTAAAAGTGCTAGGTTTTCATTACCTCAATTCATGTCAGTGAAAACAGTCATTTAAAAAGATGACCAGTTTCAACTAAGTCATACAGCTTACCTTGACATTCCAGTAGAGCAAAAGTGAATCACTGAGACAATACTGTCTTCACTATATGAGATATTATTTTAAATGTCCATTTTCAAAGAAATCTCAGGATTCTGAATGCAACATAGGTGTGAACATCATGACTGTAAAAAATATCATGGAGCAGATGCTGCAGAAGTTTCTACTCTTCTTGCGTATCTTCACTGAAAACAGCTGCAGTGATAAACTAGAGGACTTCTGGGATTCCTCATAGTCCTGTTTTTCAGTGATTCAAAAAAAAACTGACCTCTTTAGACCCTTTCATAAACCTTTGCCTAAGAGTCAACAGAAACTGTGCAAGTCAACCATCTATTTAAATATATAAATAAATAAAACAATAAAAAGAAGAAGCTCAATTTGACTGTGGAACGACCATTAACAGACTTAAAAAGTAGTTCTCTCTATAAATCTACCTTCTCAATTCTCCAGTCCAACCAGCTTGTGTCTTGGCTTTATCCTGCTGAACAGCTGAATTACTTAACACAGCATTAGTGTTCTACTGCAATGGTCTGCCTTTCTGCCTTTCACATGGAAAAGGTTAAGCACTTAAGTAATTAGAATATTTGTAAAAACAACTGTTTATACACATTCAACCAAAGTGACCTAGGCACATCTTGAAACCCTGGCATTTTACTATGACCACATATGGTTTTACCGAAGCACTGAATAATTCCATCCCAGTACAATTACGCATCCAACATGCTTGGTTCTTTGTTTGTTTTTTTTCTAATCACTAACTTAAGCTAATCTAACTTTTGTTGACATTGCACTGATTTTCTTGCTCTCATCCATGTAGCGTAAGAGCATAAGACCATACTTCTATACAAGACACTAAACAGGGTCATTAATTAGAAAACTAATTTAATAAACAAGTAGATGAAAAAATTATCCACAAGCATGAGCAGAGGAAAATCTTTGTACACTAGCACTATTTAATTAACAAAGTCTTGTTTTGTAATTCACAGCAATGCCTGCTAAAGACATAATAAACGTCTATAGTCACTGAACAGACAGAGAATTTTAGTAGGTGTCAAGAATAATGCATATTGACTCAATACATTGAATTGCTTAAAAAATGGGCAGAACTTACAGAAAATGATGAGCCATCCTTTGAAACTGCAGCTGGGTAAATTCCATCTCCTAGACGCACAGAAAGCTCCCAGCTACTTCTCTTTGATTTGGCAATAGGAATTCTAAAAAAGAAACACACAGAAGAAGAATTTTTAACAGAGATTTCATGCTTCTCCCATTTTAACCAGAAGCGCCTGCCTCACAGGATGGTCATGAAGGATATAAAATATCATTAATCTATAGACACAGTTGGAGAGCATACTTGAAAAAAAAAATCCTAAATACATTTTTCTGTCAAATGGCATATAAGGAGAAAATACACTCTGCTTTCTTTCTAGATTTGCCTTGACACACTGGGTACACTGATAAAGTTATAGGAGGCTCTTGAATACAGCCAGCGCTTGCTGCAGAATTAGCTCAAACAGATGAAAAGCAGATGAGAAAGTGGGTTGGCAGAATAGCAACAGTGATAGCTGGAGCAGCCTTTTTAAGGGCAAAATATAATCACTATTTCTTTCATCTGATTCTCAGTAAACCTTAATTAAAGCCCAATTACAGACAAAAGATTCAGCCAAACAGTAATGCAAGTAATTTTGTAATTAATATACACTTTAGAGTATCTCATCCACAGAGCTGCTCAGGCAAACTGAAAAAAATAATGATATATCATCACAGTCCACATGCAGGATTATGCCTATTCCGGCAGCATTCCGTGGCTGCACCAGTTATCCAGTTACAGAAGAAACCCAAATCTTTTAAACTTCAGCTTAAAGAAGCACACCTGACAGCAAATGAATGAGACCTGAGTCTCCATTCTTGGAAGTTCAGAATGAAACAAGAAATTTGCAGCTATTTTACTTAAATGTATACTCAGTTTCAGTTTCCTCAGCCTAACTTTTCAAGTCTCTTCCACTTTGTTGTAACAACTGGTGTTTGAAGGTATCCTACAATTTTTCTGATGAGTGGATGCCGGATATTAGCATCCACAGGCACCATGTAGCCTAAAGAGAAGGTATGAATGTGGAGTTTAAACCCCCCTAAAACAAAGACACATTATTTTGGAATAGCTTTTCTTCCACCCTGACACACACATTTAGACTCTTTGTAAGAAACAGACATAAATTCATCACCTTTAGGCCTCTTCTAAGGGTAATTTCTGCTATAATGTTGATCTATAGTACATTATAGAGCTTACTACATTTTACTGCAGCTTCAGAGTCTAAAAACTTGGGAACATGTATTTCTGTGATATGTCACATGCATCCTCCTGAGGATTCAGATGCCCAATGAACCACATCTCCCCATAGGAAGTGCTCGGGTTCCCTGCGGAATCAACAGGGAGAAGGCCTTTTCCTCCAGAGGCCACAGGAGGCAAAATTACCTGCCTAAGCCAAAGATAACACACTGAATTGCTAAGTATTTCAACAATCATTTTAAGAAGGTTGAGTTTTTAAGCACCTGAAATCTAAGCAAGTACCTAACGGGTACCTAACTAGGCAGATAGTGTCTAAAAATTGTGCCTTGCAACGTGCCTGAAAAGGAGAAATGGGAACACTAAATATATTTAATAAATAAAGACAAACAGATGCATGCTTATCATTTGTTACTTCTGGATCCAAGGCAAGTAAGGCTTACGCCAGCAAACATTTTAACACACCTCTAAGTATCACGACCCATGGAATTCATGTAAACAGATACTGAAAATAACCAGCTCCCACAGTAAAGATGCTAAGTGTTACCTGTCACATTTAATATACAGCCACAACTGTCAAAACAACAAATCTGAGGAAATATCTATTACTTATTGGGTGCAATGACATTTCTCAGCACCTTGTCTTGAAATTCCTGTATGTCACCAAAACATTTAGACTGGCCGATAGGAAATGTGACAGACACAAGAGTTCCTGAAGAATAGGAACAGGAATTTCCTGCACAGGTAGCAGGCAGCAAACTGAGAGATGTTTTCATTGCACTTCCTGGTATCAGAGCACCAGGAAGGAGGAATGTAGCAGGGGTTTGGCAGAGCCTGGCTATACTCTCTATGGTACTCCACTGTAATAGCCAATGGGATTTAGTGGTTCATAGCAACTTCATAGTTACAGCATTTCTTGTACAAGGTAAGACCTCATCTCAAACACAGCTTAGTAGATCCACTTCACTGGTGGCATGAGATTCCTTATAAGCTTGCTGGCACAGCCCTGCGTCATACTGCATTCGACTGGAAGTGACCTCATGAATCTGGCCATTGGCCATCAAAGGAAAGACAGTCTTGTTCTCCAGCAGGGATTATTTTTGTTCGGTCTTGTCTTGCTGAGCTTTGTCAAGTGTATCTCCAAACAGGATGCACACCTCTTGAAAGGCATGACTATGATCACTGCTTTGCCTGGCTTTCAAACAGCCCCACAGGCACATAATTCCCCTCTCTGCAACACTGGTGGCCAGGAGGGCAAGGTCCAGAGCTCCATCTAATACCAAGCACGTAGCAAGTTGTACTTCCCTCCTGAAACTCCTAGATCCATTTGCACAAAGACATTTTTGACCTCCGCTAATCAAATGCTTGTGGCTTTGCAACTGTAACCTACAGTTACACTGGCTAAAACAGACATTTACACTAGACCATGAGAATCCTACTTTTTCTTCATTAAATCAAATTCCTTTCAAATAAATTACCTTGTAGTAGATACAACCCTGATGGGATTCAGGGAGGGGGGAGGGGGGTGTGTGGTTCATATTGGTAAGGATCACAAAGCCCAGAATTGAGCATCTAAGTCCAAGTTTCTTGGATATGGAAAGGAAGCTGCTCAAGTCTGTGAACTACTTTAGAAATGCAGGATTTTCTATCAGCCTAAAAAAGGGATCTTTTGGTGGGGTTTGTTTTTTTTTTTTTATTGTCTGAGAAGCCCCAGTGCATGGGAAATAATCTCTTTGTTCTTGGCCAAGGATGCTTCCTTAGCTGAGAACTCAGATCTAAGTCCTCCAAAGGGAAAACATCTGGACTTTCGAATGTATTTTCCACTTGTTCATGGAAAACTCCCCAAACTTCTGGTCAGTTTCAAAAAACTTCTAAAATTCTACATACTGGGCTGAAATCTGACTTATTCTATTTACAGGGGAAAAAAAATACTGAAGGAAAAAATAGCATCATTTTTGCCATCATAAAAGACAAAATCTTATGGCACTTCCCCTCCAGCCTTAGATTCAGAATCTCAGAATGGTTTGGGTTGGAAGGGACCTTAAAGCTCACCCAGTTCCCTGCCATGGGAAGAGACTCCTTCCACCAGACCAGGCTGCTCAAAGCCATGCAACCCGACTTTGAACACTGCCAGAGACAGGCACCCACAGCTTCTCTGAGTAACCTGTGCCAGTGTTTCACCACCCTTACAAGTAAAGAACTTCCTCTCAGTAACTAATCTAAATCCACACAGTATGTTTTCCATGGGGTGTAACATGCCCTCCCTTTCTTCTTACAATTTTGGCAATCAACGTAACATGAAAAAAAATTACTTTATTTACATATAAAGATCACTGGCTGCAGGAAGAAACACAATTTTAGCAGCAAGATGAGTGTAAGGTGAATGGGAAGTGGGGCCACAGAGAACTGTGCACTGCTGTCCTTTGCCAAGATCATTACACACAAAAGAAGGAGAAAGCAAAGGCAGCACCATGGCCACAAAGACAGGAGGTGGGTGGAAAAGAATGTTATTAATGCCTTCCATACAGAAATGGGCAGTTCTGAACCTCTCTACTCCATATTGACTTTGAAAAGGAAGTATCATGAGCAATAGGGCACAGATGAAGAGTAGGGTGATGGCCTGGCTCTAAGTCACAAAGGCATTACGTTAAAGTGTTGAAGTTATAAAAACATGTAAGTGGTGTGAGAAGAAAAACCAGCAGTGCTTGCCTGCTTGGTTATTTATTTTCAACCTCTGATGCTGTTTGTTCAACTACAGATGATGTCGTGGTCACATAATTTATTTCATACACTGCACAGTGTATTATGTCCCTTTTACCCCCAACTGCCATGAGAGACAGAGAGGGAGGGAGGGAAGGAGATACTTCATAATATTGCAGCAATTACAGCCCCTGCTTTCTTTACAAGTTTTCAGGGAGGAAAGCAGACAACTGCTAAAAATTTTAGATCGACACATACTTACTGCGCTCACAGAAAACAGACACTAGTTAAACTATTATCTATTCTAGTCAAAAACAAACAACGAAGGAAAGCAGACATTCACAAAAGCACGTCAAGTAATAACTCTGCCCCAGCCCGACTATTTTGATGGTCATCAACCAATCAGGTAGAAGGAACTCAATATAACTACAATTTTCTGCAGTTTGTGGCAAATAAACTCCCCTCTCCCAATTACTGTTGATGATGTAATGAGCTATGATAAATGTCACCAGCTCCTAAAGTGTCAGGAAATTGAGTATAGATTTTTTTACTTCCAATTCAAAATACTAGTTCTGACACTGAGGGGAAAAACCTTACAAATTCTCTTCTGGTATTTTTGCTGCATAATACTTTATGTAAACACAGAGAAATCCCAAACTATCGTAACAAATTCGCCCATTATGAAAGATTATAACCGTTTGAAAACTACATTATATGATACTGGGTAAAGCTGTTTTTCAATTGTGCAATTACCTATTCAGCAGTTATATAAAAGTGAAATATTGACTTAAAACAATGTTAATGGTCAAAGAATCATTAAGAAATCCTTCATCATAACTTTCACAGCAGGTGGCCTGTAAAATGATCAAGAATAATGTGCTGGATTCTGTAGCCACCAAGGTCAGTTTCTGCATACAAATCTTTGCAGGGGGAGAAAAAAAGACCTTCAGAAAGTGGGCCATTCATCTGAACCAAGTTCAGAGAATTTCCAGCACTGTGAAAAGATATGTTATGCAAGCACATAGATGTATTCAGTGGGGGTAGACTGAACCAGCTACATGGAGACTACAAAGGAGCCCTCCCATGGCTCATGAATAAGTTGAGGAAATGATCAGAAAAAAATGGAGAGATGTTTAGACAGATGGCCCACTTAAAATGCCTGGGACAGGGCATAAGCAATTTTAATGAAACTTTAGATCTACCATATAAATTGTTTCTTATTTTCTCTGCCCTCCCCCCAAAAAACTCAAGAAAGGCAAATAGAAATTTAACAACTCAAACAAGAACCTATCTTGTGATGTAAAAAAAAAAGAAAAGGAAAAAGGGAAGTAAACCTCACATTTTTAAGCATTATTGGTTTAATAAGTTCATATACAAAGAAATATCCTTCACAGAACCTTCAACTATCAGATGAATATAAAAGCAGGGAATGATTAGATTAAAAGAATTCTAAACAGAAGTGTACTGCCAAACAAAACAAAAATCTAAGCTTTACTATCTGAGTACTTTCAACACTTTCCAACATAAAAGTTCATCTTTGCATAGAGAAGATAAAAGCAGCACTTTCACAAGATTATTTTAAGAACTAAAAATTATGTGAAAGGAACCTAAGAACCTGGGAATATTTTATTCAGCAACTGGAAGTATTTTCTACATCTATTCACACGCATTTTCTACATATATTCAGATTGATCCATCTATACATATCACATGTACTTTTACATAAAAATAGGGTTTCCTTCTTTCTGCTTTATGTGTGCATATGCATACATATGCCCCTGTTCACTATGAGTATGAAAATATACCATTATTGAGTAAATTATAGCTCTGCATGTCATACAAAATAATAAACTCTGGCCTGTGTGCCAGCTGATCAGACAAAGGCTGAAAAAATTACTCAATGGTTATGTCAAAATGGTTTTACATTACATTTTCTTACATACTTCATTTAGATCAATAACAAATATGTATATTTATACCCATGTACTCTACCTGAATAGTGACCACAGGAACAAATTAAATTACATGGAAGGCGAACTATAAAATAAAAAGCACTGCTTTAAAAGGATGCTATGGAGTGGTCTGTGCTTTTATGCAAAACAGCATACATCTGGAGGCTTCCTTTAACAGAAGCCTTTTGGGCAATTTGCATTGACATAGTGGCCTGCAATCCAGTGCCAAATGAAAACCTCTAGTGCCTTCATCAGTGAACCCCTGATCAAGGCTAAATAAAGAAACAGTTAAAGCTAAATCTTATAAATCTGGGGTGAATTTAGCTACCTATAGCTAAGCGTCTGGCTAAACCCCTTTCATCTTCATTTAACTGTTAAGTAACCCTGCAGATGACCTGAGCTCACCCTGGCTCACCCTCTTCCACTCTGAGGGTCTCCAAGTGTGCAAGGGGTTGAGTCCTGCAAAGAGAGTGACCCAACTGCTTTATAGCCAGCTTCCTCAGCAGCCTGGCAGGATGCAAGAGCTCCTCTGCCAAAGCTGCCTCCACAGCATGAAGAACAAAGTATGCTCCAGGCATGCAGGCAAACATCAACAATTCAAAGCCTCTTGAAAAATCCTTTATGGCCTTTAGCTTTAACTCCATCAGCCAAAGGAAGCAGGATTGCTGCTGTTGCCCATCTTGATATAACAAATTCATGTTTGCTGCACATACATCCAGAGAATGAAAGACCTGGGTTGTGCGTCTCCCTCAGCCTGTGAGGGTTCACATCTACCTCCCATCTCAAGAAAGAGCCAGGGCCCAAGCAGGCATTAGGGGACTCGCCATCCTACACTGCTTATGGTAGGAAGGAACAACAGACTCATGAAGACTCAGAGAATGCAGCTTTGCAGACTGATGACGCATCCTCCGGGACAAAGAGTTTTGGCATTTGGTCCTATGCCAAGAAATTTCTATGCACTTTGCATTTAACAAACTGGACAAAACACAAAGCAATCCTGGGAGCTGCAAGTACTGCCCAATCTCTCAGTTTCAGAGGACAGTCAGACTGCGCAGTCCGTCAGCAGATGCCAGCATACCTTGAAAACTACAAATAAATAAATGTAAAACAAGATATCTGAAACTCATTTCCTCTCCTATGACATGTCAGGGTCTACTTTAGCTTGGTTTCTCTTGGAAAAGGAAACATCACAAACATTAATGCTGTAAGAGATGTTGCTCCTTCTCTCATTGCAAGCATTTGTAAGATGAGAAGCAAGGAAGATTCCAATCGTGTTCAAAAGCAGAGAAAAAATACATTTGTTTTACATATAATTTACAAGTCTGTGTTCTGATCTGTTCCTTCATACCATCTTTCCTAAATCAGAAAAACTATTTACCAAAGAAAACCTACTTGCAAGAGGTGTGTTTAACCAGATTAGCCAACCATACTGAGCTGTGCATACTGATAATTGTTGAAGATAGAAACATCTGAAAATCTGTTCATTGTCAAGAAAAAAAAATTGGGCTAGTTCTCCTCCATTGAAGTAGCTTCACAACTTTGTTTCTCTCTAATATCCTTAATTTTTAATAGCAGTTCACTTCGAAAAGTAGGAAAAAATTATAATACACTCCACAAAAGGAAAATTACTCCTTTCCCTGTGCAGATTTTCCTGTACTTCCTTGAACAAGGAAACTCATTAATTCTCTTATTCTGCAGATAGTTGTGAATAGTCTTACAATAATTATCTCACTTTCTTTTAATGTTCGGAGCTTCAGAATAAATCACTGTGATACAGCAGGGAGGACTTCAGCTCTTGTTAGCATCATCCAGCAGCAGTTATATTCTTCCATACAACATGATGGCATTGGGCTGTAGCTGCTTGCGGGGCAGCCTGCTTCCTGCACCTCCATTCAAACAATGATTGTGCCCAGTAATAATGTGCTATTTTTTGCTTTCTATTTAGTTTAGAAAATTACAGGTTACCTTTGTGTGTTAAAAATAGGCAGCAAACAATCTCTAAACTGCTAATATGAAAATGGAGCTGAAATTATGAAAAATTACCTACTGATAAATTTGATAGGGTAACAGTCGTACAGTTTTATATCTACACATAAGACTACTCTCCATCCTCAATTATTTTTTGAAACATCCAAACTCAATGCTGTACTCATCCCAGTAGTGAAATCTGCATGACTCATAGCCTATTAATCTCCAACTAAATTGTCACTAAGCACTGTAAACTGAATTCAAAACACATTTAATCCATCTTCTCTTTTGTCAGAATTTAAGATTTTGTTATTCACACAATTTTTCAGTAGAAGTTTTGGAGCGTATGATATCTCAGAAGTAATCAAGACAACATTGAGGGTGTGAGAACATGTGTTTTAGTTAATTGCAAGTAGTTCTCAAAGCAAACCATTCCAATCATCTGCACTTATGCTGGTTTGGATCACATTGCAGAACAGTCTCAGGACACAGGAACCAGATTCCTGTCTGATGCTAGACAGACAGAAGCCTGACTCCAGAACTGCATGCAGCACACACCAGCCACAGATGGGCATTCAGTTCACAGGACTGGATTAGAACTAATCAAAAGTCAAACACATATAGTGAGAGTATCAGCTCCTCATCACGAAATAGAAATCCACTTGTCATGACAGCTAGATTACATATTGAAGAATTCTTTATTCACATAGAGATTTTGATCTTAGTGACAATTTCTGCAATTCCACTCCCTCAAACCCACAAACTCATTCAGATATTGGGCCAGAGATTAAAAGGTAAACAAAACATGATAGTTAAATTCAGGCTCAAACCCCCTTGTTTAGTTGCCACAATAAAAAAAGAGAGCTAAGACGTGCTTAGCACCTGCCAGCTCCTTTCAGTTGAAAGCAACGAGAATACTGCACGACGCAGCACATCTGAAAAATCATTCCATCATTTGCAGGAGAACACACACATATTAGAACAAAATTTTAAACTTTAATTTTGGGGGAAAAAAAGATAATCTTGGCTTGAAATCCAGTGCTGCCTCCATCCTGTTATATGATAGTATCTTCTTGAATGCATCACTGTTTCTTCAGCTAACAGTAATTTTCAAGGTTAATCCCCCCAAAACATATTAAGCTATTTCTTTTTTATTCAGAGATTTACATCTGCACCCATAAACTGACATATCCACCATTAAGGGCAGTAGCATCTGACTGAAATACAAACTTTCTTCTTTAAAGAACTGCTGTAAGACAGTGAAACCTGTCAGCACCTGCTCAATTTACTAAGGGAAGCATCAGATCAAGAGTAAGAGACAATTACTTCAGTTGAGGGAAAAGGAAAGACATCAGAGTAAGGTCACCTCTAAGGAAATTTGGCAAAAGCACTGTGAGCAAGAACATCAGCCTTCCTCGAGGCCCATAGGGAACACAATGTGTGAACTAACGAAAATTATAAATTACATTAAGCTAACCAAAAAGATACCCCAAAATTACAATACAACAAACTGTCTTAGAGCCAAACTGAAAATGCCTTCTTCTAATAGAACACCACCTCCAAGTACCTTTTTGAGGTTAACAATTAAGCATTGAATGCTGTCTTTCCTGTGCTTCATAGTTTTATTTAGGTCTTTCACCTAAGCCTTACTACAACACCCTTTTTAATCTGTCAGTCCCCTTAGAACTAACCAGATCATATTGCCAGAAGTATGGAATTTTTGCCAGGCTTTGTAGTATCAATGATTTGACTTGGTCTCTCTAAAGCCTGTATCCCAAAGGTCATTATTTAAAACAGAATTATATTTAATTTTTTGTGGATCTTGGAAAATACAATGCTTGCATCAGATTTAAGTAGGGTTCCAGGGTATTGTAAGAACTCACCCATCATGCAGAGCTTACCACCTCCTGCAAACTTGCTGCAGCCAAACAAAAGAGTACATCCAAGAGCTTAACCATCTCATGCCAATGAGATCAGTTCTGTAATACAGCTGTACCGATCCTGCTTCTTCTGCTGTGATTTCTCCTCTAATTGACACTTAATTCAGGAAATACACAGAAGGCGCATTCAGGATGAGACACAGTCTCAGAAAAGGATGGTCAGATTTTCCCTTACTAGCCATCCTATATGCCATAGTCTGAGAAACAGAAGATGGCCAAATAACAGTGATTAATTTGCAACAATATATTCTTCCAGACAGTGGCTAGCTTTTCAAAAAGATGCTTCTTTACCGCACACACAAGAACTAGTGCTGGGTGACAGCAGAAATACCAGTGAGGTTATCTACCAAACGACAGACAAATGTGGTTAGAGTGTTTGGATAGAGGTACTCAGGACAGCTTCTGACAGGCAATGTGATAGCTACTTGCTCTTCCTAACATGCAAAAAATGTTGCATGTTTCATAGATTCTAAAGCTTTGTTCTCTATTTCTTCTGCACTAGATTCCTATGGAACAAATTAACACCACTAATTCTGTTAAGCTGCAGAGGAAAAAAAAAAATAGCAGATGAGAACACCCCAAGAGTTCATTAAAAATTATATTAGATAACATATCTTCAATAAGTATATCTTCAATAAGTACTAATTTCTCATGTCTAGACAATTATAGCACATAACAGAGCCCCAGTGCCTCGCATTACCTTCAATAGATCTTCTACTGCACTTTCAGCTTACACCCAGAGTTCACACAACTGAGCTTTCACCACCTGATATTAATCATCTTTACTCTTTATGACTAATGGAAAGAGAAAGGTACCTCTCCACAATGAGTTAGACCTTAGATGGGCTGAACTACCTTTGGGTGATGCTTACCTGTATTTATGACGTTACTTGGGAACTATGAATCTGGGTCACAGAAACCCAGGTTCAAATTGTCATATGTATTGAAAAGAAGATAAATCTCTATTGCCCTCCATATATTTTCATCCTTTTAATAGGACAGTTGCTATTGTTTCTATTATGGTCTCACAAGTAAAGAGAAGAAAGACAGTTAAGAAAAAAAAAATGTGTGCAGGTTTCCTACTTAGCTAAAGTTACACACATCAGATGTGAATGAAAGAATCTCAGAATAAATTATTAAAGTAGGGTTGATTGTGAACAAAAGAAAATTGTAACAGCTAAGTGCCTCATGCTCAGTATTAATAAAAGAGACTTGTGCCCACTAAGCTTTCTGCTGACTAAAGTTGAAGTAGAGAAGCCAGGCCGTGTAGGCGGACTGGACCTGAGGAGCAGCAGTAACACAAAGTTTAACACAAAGTAGGTCTTCTACTTGGATTTCCTTTTGCTTTTTTAGGGAGAATCATGATCAATGTAGCATGGCAACATAAAAATGGCCATACTGGGTGGCCCAAATAGCCATCTATTCCAATACTCAGTAATCAATGGTAGATAGACAATTGAGGTATAAGAACAATAAAAGAAGTGTAGCCACACTTCTACAATGTACTTAACTTCCTTCTACTTCCTTGCCTTTCATCAAGACACTTAGCTCAGTAATTCACAAAGAAATAAATTTCCTAAATACAAAACATTTTTCATACATACACACTATATATATAAAAATAACAACCTATATATAATATAGAATCACAGAACAGTTTGAGTAACATGCCATATATAGTACTTTTTTATATGAGATATAAAACATTCTCTTTAAACATGATTTCTTATACTTCCAAGTATTATTTAATGAATATGATAACACATATGTTTGAAAAGATGGTACTGTTGTTCTTAGTAAGCTTATACATCAAACTATCATTCTGCAAATGTTCCTATTCTATAAACAACCATGAGCAGATAACTCGTCTGTGGTCAAAAGCATGTTCAAAAAGGACATGAAGAATATTTTTTTTCTAACACACAAAACACAGATACATTTTGAAGAGCAAATGTGAAGTAGAAGAACTGTCATGCAAACATGACACGATGTACATTACTTAATTGGTTTTGATACAGTGTCTGCAACTACGCCCACTGGTATCTCCTGAAAATTTAGATGGAAAACTAAAAAAAAATATCAGAGAAGAAACAAATAAATAGCAAGGGAAGAGCCAAAGTATTTACAAAATACACCTTCAGAAGTAGCGTATGGCAGCTGAGAGAGGATACCTTAGGAAGATCTTTGGAAATAGTTCTCACAACTTTCCCTTCAAGTCCAACCCCTCCTTTGAACTCTCCCACTCCTGCTGAGGAAGTCAATCACAGAATCATAGAGTGGTTAGTTCTTTCTAAGCCCAAAGTCTCCTTGCCCATATCCAACGCATTTCTCTAAAATACAAATGACTGCAGCCCCTTCTGGCCTTCCTGTGCGAGACAAGCTAGCCTTGTCTCTGGGGAGTTGTGCTCTACCCTATAGAGGCTGTGAACACAACAATTTCCCAGGGCAATCCCACTTTTTCCAAACTGTGAAACAGCAAAATGCTATCAGCTCTCACTAACCCTTCCACGTTTGGTAGAAAAATGGAAAGCAGGGCCTGAAGAACACCACTCATGTCACCAAGATATATCAGATCACCACCCATGGCAGAGAGAGAAGCCTCAGAAACACGTACCACAACACCGGGATAAAGACAGAAGCTTAAAGCCTGGGAAGGATAAAATCTAAAAAATACCCCAGATTTTTGAAGTGCTTTCCGTATCTGGCATCCAGCAGATGAATTATTTGTATCATGGCACTACTAACTGCAGCAAGCCAGATTTTACTAAGCCCCACAGAGAGACAGGATAAAGACTTGTCATCTTCTCCTTTCTAAGTCAATGGGTAAACATCCCTGGTTTCAAAAGAAGCAGGTCCTGAGCTGTTCTTTCCTGTCCAGTCTTTCTCACAGCAAGGGCTTTGAAGATATATGCTAAAGGGAAGCCACAGCCAAAACAAACTCCAAGCACCACATCTAATTACACAGAGAAGTAAACCACTAAAGACTGGTCTGTGAAGGATATTAAAGAATCATTCATAGTCACAAAAGGAAAGTCATCTGAGAAGTAGTCTCAACACAGATCCAGGGAAAAACATTCAGGCCTCTGAATACTTACTACAAGCCAACAGAAATCAGGATATTTTTTATTTAAGACACCATCTATCCCAAGTATCCTATCTGAAAAAAGATGACATATCCATGTAGTCTTTCTTCTAAGGTTCACAACACCACCAGGTTACAAAGACAAAAATATACAGCACCTAAGGAGGAACCTTAAATGCAGGTAGCAGATCACCGATCTTTTGTGTCATGAAAATCACAGGCATGAGATTCTACTCCAAGATAGTGAATAGCAGCACAATTAGCAATGTGATCTCTCAAGTAATTCTCCCATTAGAATTACACAAATCTACATTGTCACGTAGCAACAAATAGGCCTGCGGTCTTAGATATAAGAAAATGGAAAATGTTCCTTTTTTACTGCTGCTTGGTAATGGACATAACAGGAAATATCTTAATAAGAAAGTGAAGAAAGAGCACTCCAAAGCAGATTCTGACACTAAGGCAGGACTCATTTTTCTCGTGAAAATGCTTCCTCAATATTTTCACTTATACACACACACTCTAAAACCATGCAGAAGTGACCTGCCTCTCTAAAAGTTGAAAAGAAAGCAGTCTTAGCTCAATCTTGTATGTTTACACTTTTAATCTTACCCTTAAACAAGACTGAATTGAGCATAACAGCACTGAAGGTCAGCTTCTATACCGGCATATCAGATTTCAAGCCAACAGTCTTTTATTTAAAATATGTTAGATAAAAAGGTAATATGCTCTCTGTAAGAGTTCCCTTGAGGTTAGAAGAACCAATAAATTAACTGTTACCATATGTTTAGCTCCTTTTGGCAAAATTCAGTAACAAAACACTGCCAAACCTCTTTTGGCAGGTAATAATATTTGGTAGCTTATAGTACAACTTGAGGGGAGAAGGAAGACTGGACAGAAAGCTTGGAAATTATTAGAAGGAACTGCATTTCTATCTTTATATAGTTAGCTACATGCTGTTGAAAGAAAAATTCTAACAAAGTCAGCTCTATGGATCTGATCTATAATAAGCAGCTAACTCCTCAAAAAGAGCTGTATCAAATGCGAACTCAACCATTCCACCTAGTACAGTAATGCAAATATTCTGCATTTAGCTTATTTAAACCATGCTAGATATGTATGCTATTTTGCAAATAGGAATACTAATTCCATAAGCTTCTCAAGTGTTAAAATGCGTATTATTAGTGCTTTCATTACAGTGGGTGTATTTCATTACAAATGAGCGAAGTCTGGGCTTATTCACAACGGCATGTTCTTCAGTTTAACTATATATATATATGCAATTAAGACTAAAATACAACTAATAAAAAGCCTTTAACGCTACACCTTTAATTGTAATTATAAATATAGGAATTCTGGGCATTTTAAGGACATCTATTACAGATGTTATCAAAATCCAGCTAAACAGGCAGGTGTGAACCAGCTGGTCCTGCTCCTTTACCAAAAAAAAGCAGGATGTGCTCGATAAGGTCACAATTATTAAAAAAAAAACAAAACCAACGCTTTTTCAGATATGAAAATGTCAATTTCATATTTTTTTAATCATCTACCATAACATACTCTAAATTCATTACTACTCTAATTTCCAATAACATGGGTATAGCCTGTTGTTCATGCCATTTTGATTTTGCATGTACAGGAAAAACAGGCATTTAAAACCTCTGTATTTCTTTAATCAATTGCATCATCCCATTAAATTCTAATTTTGAGGTATATAAATCACTTGATATTCAGCTTACAGTTCCACACAGATATCTGGCAAGCAGTTTGAAGCAGGTTGACAGGTACAGGCCAGACATCTCACTTCTTAAAGTCATGCTATTGCACAGTTAATCCTATATTTGCATTAATTTGCTTACAAGCACTTACAGGTAAAAGTAATCCTAAAGTGTAGGTCTAAAGATTAGAATATAAGCTTCTGGACAGTTTTTCCAGATGAAAAATATTTTTTTCATTTTACGGATGCTTGCCTCATTCAGCCATTTGGGATTTTGTTAATAATCTTGTCATTACTATATTCATCTTCTGATTTCTTTTTTTATTTTTATTTTTTTTTTTAGGAAGGCAATTTCTGTGAAGACTTGACACTGAAATCAGAGACTTCATTACCCTGCAAGACACATCCACAGTTCAAATTATTTAAGAGGGTTAAACAAAATGCAAACATTTAATGCAACATTAAGCATGTGAAATAAAAACTTGATTGCCTAAAGAAAGCATGCTATGCTGTTACCCTGGTGACAGGTTAAAAAAGGACTGTGAGCTGAATGGCTGTATGATATGAAATTAAAATGTTTCACATTGAACAATCCAAAATGAATTGGGAAAGGTTAGAGCAGAGGAGAGAGAAATCAATTCTCCAATGGCAATGGTGAATGGAAGTGAAGTCTGAATAGGATTTGCCAGTGGGGTGCAACAGCTGCCAAATATCCTGCAGCCAAAGAATTACAATAATACTGATGAAGTGTGCAAGAGCTTTTGGAATCATTGCAGGGAACAGAGAAATACTCCTACAATAATGAGGCCATTCTGTGTCCCATCCCACTTTCACAGCTGAATCAAAGGAAAAAGAAACGGTTGAAAATCGTAATACTCAATACAGAGGTATAAATGAATTATCTATCCCTTCAATCAATATCTTATGTTTAACTATAGCCCTTATGAACCATGAATGAAGCAAGCATGCTAAAGAATGGACAAATCAAGACACATACATGTAAAAGTATGCAGACAATACTGAATGAGTTTTTCTTCCTATACATTTTGTTGACAACATTTCTACTGCAATAGCATCCAGAATAAGCTACATGCTACACAAACAGCAGGACACAAGCAGTGCCCCAAGGAACTTCAAAAGGTAAGGTGCTGATGTTCATACTTATCTTTTTTATGTTAATAATTTCAGGAAAGCAACATTAGTAAAGCTTCTCACATGAAGGCAGTTACACATGCATTTACCGAGTTTAGAGTCCCACAAAGTCAAGAAAAACTTTGCCATTCCATAAAAAAACTCCAGCACAACATCATTTCTGCCCATCAAAACTCCAAATAAAATGTACAAATGGAGAGGAAAAAATACGCTAAAAGTAGCCATAAAATGATCAGGGAGCAGGTGGCAATTAGCACTCACCTTTTTAGTACTATGGTTTTATGCATACACATTTTACACACAGACAAATATTAAAGAACGAGTTTAGGAGGTGTAAACCTGCATGACAGGAAGGAATTGTTAGGCTTATAAAAGGGATCAAAGTAAACAAAAGAGAGGGTCCTTGTGGTAAAGATTGGCCAAGAGGTTATAAGAAAAGCACGGATGAGAAAAGGGACAGATTCACAACTAAAAAGGGCCAGGAATATGGCAGCACAACAGAAAACATTCACATGTGTATACTATGTAAATTCAACATTAAGTGAACAGTAGCCACAGAAGCTTATAAAGCTCCTACAGCAGCTGCTGTTTTCCCAGCAGACATGATGAAAATAAAAAATAAACATAGGGGCTTAGCCAGGTCCATTTACTTTGGTGAATGGCTTTCCCACCAGCAATCACCTCAGCAAGATACATGCTGCTGCTCTGGGGATCCTACCAAGAGATGTTCAGCAAGGTTCAAATTCTTTCATAATTATTATCTTCATCATGATTTCATAATGGTTATCAACTGTAAAGACTCAGCAAGCATGAATCCCTGAGTGCCCAGGACACCTTTTTTCCATACAAATGACATAAGGGTGATAGGCTACAACAATTTCCCGTAACAGACCATTGTTTCTGGAATATATGTTCATGAATCAGTGGAATGATGGCTCTGCATTCAATGCCTATATAAACACCTTGTATTACTTCTGTTTTCAATTTTGATTCCATTAATTTAATCTAAAGAAAAAAACATGATGCATACATTCTGTAGAAAGTCATAAATGCAACCTTGAAATGCCCCATTTAAACTTTTCTATTTTACATAAAAGTTCATTTCCACTGGCCAAAAATATCTGTTTCGAATATCTGCGTCAACTTACTTGTCTATAGCACACACAATCCCCTGTGACAAGCAACTGAACAATGTAGGAGTGTAAATAATACCAGATTTTAAAGACAGCTAGGATATTACTTAGGGCAGCTGTTTAGCAGTGATTAAGCAAGATTACACACACAAAAAAAATAAAAATTTAGTCATTATTTATGAGAGGTCAAAAGAACAACATTAAGTAACACCTAAAGAGACAAGAGAAGCTTGTCACAATCAGAAAAGCCCATTATAAATAAGGATAGCACATGAAAAAAGGGGAAAACAGAGTCTTAGTACTTTACTAGTCTATGGGGAAAGAAAAAAAACACACAGTGGAATAACAGCCTGAAGCTGCAGTAGTTACATAAACATACTGAGGTCTTCCAAAGGCATAACAGTAAATCAGAAAAAGAATGCTTGACTTGTTGACCAGGAGACCAGAACAGTAAGGATAAGACAGTGTTATTTTCATGAGCTAAGGATGACTGCATAACTCCAAAGTGAGGGAATAAGGAAAGCCACAAGTGGGCTGGACTTAGTCATCCTTACCAAATGAAAACAAAGCGTTTTATCTTTATATGACACTAGAGGGTATTTGTAGAGTAAGGCAAAGTATAAATATTTAGCTGTACTTGCCATAACTGTTCATGTTATTACTGCAGCTCTAGGGGAACAAAAAAGTAAAAATCACATAATGCAATTGACATAATTCAGCAGTGCCTGTGACTGTGCTGCAAGAGCTCTCCCCCTTTCCAAGAGGCCCATTCAGATGACTGCAGTGAATTTTCCTGACATCATCTTCCTTCTTTTTAAAATTAATGTAACATAACCTTATTTTGTGCTGCTCCAGCAGTGCAGAAGAGCCAGAAAGCAATCCTATTGGGCAGCTGACCATCCTTCCATATGGGGAAGCCCTAGGCTGGCAAAGAGTTGGCTCTGTCCCAGACTCCAGCAGGGTAATAGGTGTAGTCTATGCGAAAGCAAGCATGCCTGGGAGGTGGAGGGCTTTTCTGCTCTCCAAGTCCTTTCCTTGCTGCCCTAATCATGCTATGGCAAGGCAAAGCAGGCATCCGAGCCATCATTACTAGCTCTGCCTGAGGATTTATGTCAATATATCTATACCAAATCAATCTAGACACAAACCTCCAATAATTCATTAAATAAAAAGCTAAATATATCCATTTCCATCCTTGCAGTTCACCAGTCGTGTTATGTCCACCACACTGGACCCCTGGATTTTCAGAATTTTTAAACACATAAAAATTCAGCCCAGCTATTTCAGAACTTGACAAAGACTTGGTTGTATCTTGTCTCTAATTTCTCACTACACACTTTCCCTTCCTGTAAGAGCATTACTTTATGCTTAGAAAGCATTATCCATTCTAGATCTCAAAATACTTTATACATGTATAAATGTATATAAATATACATATATAAATATTGATAAAACCTCAAAAAAAACAGTAAAGTATTGGGGCCATTCTGTCTTTTTGGAAACTGAGGCCCAAACAAACTGACTTCTCCAAGGTCCCAGAACAGTTAGGAGTTTAACCGAAGACTCCCTAATCCCAGTCTTCTATATTAAACACATAAGCAAGAAAAAACTTTAGGTTTTTTTTTGCTAGCAATGTAAAACATTTTCCAATGTGTTACCATCTTTTTGCATGTAGTGTCAGTTAATATGGGCATGCAGCCTCACTGTTTTTTTCCAAGTCATAAATGATGAAAGGGTAAAACCCATAGAAAAATTAGGAAAATACACTTGGCAGCCAACACAAGCAATGCATAGGAAGTGCTGCAGGCAATTGGGTTTAGAAGTATAAACATCACATTAGTAGACCCATGAGATAGCATGATGTAGCCACACCTGGAGAGTCACTCTCCTATTCCCGTCCCAACCCACTAATGAAAACAAGGCTGAAGCCAAAATGTGAAGATTCAACTGTACAACATCATTTTTGGTCTCAAAGGCTAACTACATCAAACAAACGTAAAATAAGCTGGATTCACTTCAGCCAAAATATGTTTCTACTTGAAACAAGATCGAGTTCTGTCTAGAAGACCTCAGGATTTTACTAGATGCTGTAAATCTGTTCAGCAGCTGTGGGTGGCACCAGTTTCACAATAAACTGGGCTGTCGAATAAGTAGGAAAAGTCCTAGGTGAAATAGCTGAAAGCTGAACAATGAAACAATCATCAATTATTCATGGCTCTTTCCTGTAGGAAACATGTGCCCCCATTAGCTGAATATCACAGTGAAATATTCATACTAGTATCTGGCTCACAAAATACCAAGCATTTAATTTGCTAACCATTTTAAGAATAAAAGCGAAGAACCAAACCACCCCACAACAACCTTTTCCCCCCCAAAAAAAAATGGTTAAATAACAATCAGTTTTGTTTTTTTTTTTTAAGAAAGAAAAACACGAAACAACCACAGAAAATGCTCCAAGCATCCAATTGCATCACAAAAGTAAATGTCTGTATTCCTGTAACTCTCAGCATGCACAGGTCTCTAGGAGCTGTTTTAGCTAAGGGTTGGCAAATTAATCCTAGGACACCATTGGTGAGGTCTGGGGCACATACCAATGCAGACAGTGGAAACTCACCTGTGGGTGCTCCACCCAAGTCATAATACAATTTATTCTAACACAGGAAAGGCAAACCAGCCTTTAGCTTGTAGCCTGTATTAACCTCAAAGCCACACAAACTACTGCAACAAAGAATTCCCACTACAGGCATCACATCTAATTGAAACTAGCTGAAGAAAGTTGGATGTTTGATCCTAATGAGGCAATAGCTTGCTGATCATCAGAACGTGTTCCAGCAAAAACCCTACAGTTGATTCGGTCACCCAGGGGATTACAAAATGCATATTTTCCAGTCACATCCCTGCAAATATCATTGACTGTAGAGATGAACCCCCCCCCCTCAGAAATCTGCTACTAGGCTCATCTGTCGCACAGAATTAAGGCTGTCCTCTGCATTCCTCTTATATGCCATCCTTTGCTCACCTGTTCCTCCTTGCTACATGTTCCCACTCTTGTAGCTCTTCCAGAATAATCTCACTTGTCATGAGTACTTAACCTGCTTCTGTCAGAATGATCTAAAATATTATTAAACTGTTTCTATGTTAATATGGGTCACTTTAGCAGAACCAGAGTAGAAAGACACTACACACAAAGTCACGCCTGTACACCAGGTGAGGAGAAGGAAAGGCAGTGACCAAGGGAGGAGCTGGCTTGGACAATGATTCCTTAATCTGGCTCAGCTGCATTCCACCTGATGAAAGTCTCAGTAGCCCTGATAGTGAAAGGTGGATCTTCTATGAAGACTTCCAAGCATGATTCTTTCTATTTATCTGGCTAGAATAACAGGCCTGAGCTTGGGCTGAATAAGTCATGGGGGGGGGGGGGGGGGGGGGGAGGGAATCCAAAATACCCCTGCAGTTGTGAAAAGAAGGCATGTTATAAATATTTCTTTCTCAAAAGGGAAAAGAAAACAAACCAAAACCAAAGACAAGCATGTAACTCAAGTTCAGCAGAAAACTGTCTATTTGACAGCTGTGATAAGTTTAGAAGAAATAATGCATGATTTCAAAATACTACTTTTCAGTGCAATTCCTTACACAAAATTTTTTCAACTGCTTTCACTGCAGGCAAAAGAGAAAAAATGCTGTCAACATTAATAGTGCCAGAGAGCTGACATTTTGAAGATGATGCTCAACATGGCAGTGTACTTTTCCAAACCATTAGGAGAATGTTATGGATCAACTTTGGAGCATGCAGTCTGTCTAATCCCCTTACATCCTCCAAAATGGATTTAAAATACACACAAACTCCAAATGCCCAATTCTGCCACAGTGAACCGCATCCAAGATTACAACTGTCCTTTTTGATTTGTTGCCAGTAGCACAGGTTCCTACTCTGCACTTTTTGTTTACTAATATTTTTCGAACAGATTGCAGTCATACCAATAAAGATGTGCTTTCTATGGCCACAGTCCTGCTCCTTAAATGGTACCCATTACATGGAACACCTTCAAAACCAAGTCAGATGCAGTTCTGGTAAGTTAAGGAAATGCCCTGAGGAACCCTTGCGGGACTGCAGCGACTTCTATATTCCACAGTCCTCAGTCCCCTCTAGAGGGAGTCCCCTAACTACTCTAAGGAATAGAGAACATTGCCCAGGACACCACATAATCTTCTGATTTCATTCTGCCTCTATTTGACCTTTCCTCTGAAGAAGCTGCATGATTTTGGGGAAAAGTGTAACATTACCCGGATTTCTTTTCTTCAAAAGTTACTTACGAGTAAGTCATTTTGCATTATCTTGTCCTTTCTTGGCCTCAAACAGGCAGCACATGAATACCATTCATGGCAAGAGAAAGTGGTCTTCCCTGTACTGAAAAGATTTGTTAGCTTCACCATTTATAATCTGAAAAATGAGACCTCGATCGAGTGTTACAAACTTCATGTAGTCAGTCTCTGCTGCTTTCTCTGCTCATGGTGGAGGAATACATGCGAGGGAGTTAGGCTAGGACTCAAAAAGTAAGCTAAATTTTTTTCAAAGCAGTGCGCATTTGTTTCCCTACTGCAGCACAAGAAGAGATGAATGACCACTCAATGCAATACTTCATTTATGTATCTGATATCTCAGTTAGTTGCGTATGACTTTTCTATTAAGATACACAGACACCTAGTACTAAAAGAAAATATTTGCAATAGAAAGAAAACATTAAAAGATTTTGCAAAAATTGGACTCCTGTTAGCAAACAGGAACTTTTTACAGCCCAGAGGAAAAATTCTCAAATCACATAGAGCAGGGAATGCAAGAGCAGTTTGAGAATCACTACTTAGATCAACAATTCCTGTTTCTGACTTTACGTACAAAGTAATCTATTCTCTATAGCAGTACCAGGGTATTTAACTCACTATGCTGGCCAGTAAAAACTACAAACAAGGCTCCTACTTATTCTCCCTCATACATCTTTTATTGAGAGAACAGTGGTCTTTTGAGTCTGTTCTCCTCCTTATGCCGTCTGCTATAGAGGATATAACTTGTAGAAAAAAAAAGGTGCTTAACTTCCCCCTATAGGTGCATAAGGCAAGCGATGACCTAGCCCTACATATGCTATATATTACAAAGTCGTTATGCTTGCCCTAAGTGTCTCTTTTTTCCTTTTTTTCTTTTTTTTTCAACACCATATGGTACTATTTATCTTTGTGGGTACAAATAAAAATAAAGACTTCTTGAAACCACATTTGATTTATTCCTGACCACTGTAAAATCAGTAATAGAATACACTGTCAAACCACTGGCATGGAATGTGAATAATGTCTGTCCTCCATTCTGACTTCCCTTTCACACAAACATGCAACTACATCACAGAATATGAGGCCAGAAGAAAGACTCATGCCAAAGTTTGGGTCCACTGTACACAACCATTGCAAACACCATTTACCCGAGCAAGTTTCACAAATTCAGTTGTTCTAATAGAAGGTCTTAATGGATTGACAATTATGGGCCAGAGGACAAGGGGTAATGGGTTAAAACTTAAACAGGGGAAGTTTAGGTTGGATATAAGAAGGAAATTCTTTCCTGTTAGGGTGGTGAGGCACTGGAATGGGTTGCCCAGGGAGGTTGTGAATGCTCCATCCCTGGCAGTGTTCAAGGCCAGGTTGGACGAGGCCTTGGGTGATATGATTTAGCGTAAGGTGTCCCTGCCTGCGGCAGGGGGGGTTGGAACTGGATGATCTTAAGGTCCTTTCCAACCCTAACGATTCTATGATTCTGTGACAACAAAAGCTAACGGAAAAAAAAGCATACTGTTCCAAGAAGCCAAAGAAGTGAATTAGTGTTTTGACGCAAGCTACTGTGATGGCCAATTAAGAGTACTACCGAGGTTACTAGAAGCTGCTATCCAAAAGAATGAGGGAGTGGGGGAACAAAAGCACCAAAAAACACACTTAAAGCAAGGTGCTGACTCTTCCAGCATCTACCAGTCAGAAAGTATTTTCAGAATTAGACCCTAACCTATTAAAATTCTTCATCAAGGTAGCAAATTACTCATGAATCCACAATATTTTAAACCTCTGTAGCTGAATATTCATATTATCCCCAAGTGCTTAGATCACTTCAAATGGGCACATGGGAAATATGTGATGCTCAATTTGTGGTTAGTTACTAATGCAACAACATTCTACATTAATGAAACTCCTGATGTGCATTAATTACTGTACTGGCTTGTAACGCATTTTTGTGCCTATTAGTTTGCTAATACATAGAATAAAAATAAGCATGTATGACTTGTGTGATTAAGGAATTGTGAGCCACAGCTCATTTAAATTTAGAAAAACCGGACTGTATTAAGAAACCATGCAGGTTTCTCACCAGTGCCTCTTGTGCATGAGAAGATGCCATTAACAAAATGTATCAGCACATCTGAGTTCCTAGAAATGAACTTACCTTGGAGTCCCTAGAAATTTCTGTGATCTCAGTTGTTCAGACACATACAAAGATGCTGCTGTTGCCAGGAGTTCTCTTCTTTCGAGATCTGTCAACTTATGCCCTAGTTTTCAGAAAGCAGTTAAAGAAAATGCATTAGATATCACAGACCAACAAGGACATAAAAAGTAACAACTACCAGTGCAGACACTGAACAGTCCTTACGCAAAACTTGTATTTTCTCCCCCCTAAATTAAGATGAGGCTTAGCACAGCAGACGCTCTGAGTTTCATAGTTTAAATTGCATGTTTTCACACAGATCAGCCCTACTGCTAACACTGGTATCTCTGTTAAAAACAATTTGACAACTGAAAGAAAAAAAAAATGGAATGATGCTGCAGCATCTTGTTTTCGTTACTGAAATGTCACTGGTTGACATATTGTGCCTCATGCTGGTAAGGAATCCATCTGTACATTAGAACTTACTCAAAATATACAGCATTCTTTTTCAGTACTTTACCTTGCAAAGACTTCAGAACTTCCAAGCAAAAGGGATGTATAACTCAACAGTATAAGCCCCAGAAATACATGGGGATAAAGCTATTGTCAGCCCTAGGTCATTTAGTGCCATTTGTGTAATCATTAGTTTGCAGCTAATGGAGTTGAGTCATGTTTGGCACTTCATAAGCAGAAAATGGCTCAAAGTAGCCTACAATCTGAAAGCACACAAGCTAATAAAGGTTTGGATAAAAAGGTGCAAACCAGGGTGAGTGGAAGTGGCTTTTCTCCCAACCTGGTTTTGCTCCAGGAAGTAAAGATTAGTTAGAAAATCAATTGTCCATTCAGCAGGCTAAAAGACAGAGCACAGTACCCTCCCCACCTTCAGGTTAGAAACCACACAACACCAATTTGATATGAAAAACCAGCAAATAGGTGGCCAAGACTTGTGTCACCAGAGAAGTAAAACAGTCAAAACTGATGCAAGAGGGAGCAAAAGGACAAGTACTCAGTTCATAAGGCAGTAGCAGGAAATTAAAGTTGACATAGAAAGGACAAGAAGTGCAAGGCTGAATTGTCACAGAGAAAAAGAGGCAAACTTTATCTTCAGGAGAGAGATTTTGCACAGATGAAAGCAGAAGTGTTTAAAAAGCCAGAGGATAACATGATAAATGAAGTTAAGAAAAGATAAAGGTTAAGACTGAAAGATTTAGCTGAGCTCAGTTACAACACAGCTCTCAAGACGTACTTTATATGTACATATCACAGCAAATGCAAATCATCCATGTCAAATACAGATTTCACTGAAGTTGAAGGTATGTGGGAGGAGGGGAAGGGGTTCAGTAGGCTGCATTCTCCTGAGCAACTGTGCCCAGGGGACATGTTTGCTTCCAGTCCTGCAGCAGAAAAACAGTTACACAGCTCCCTTCTACATCACCAGTCTCTCATCACCTCAGCACTACTGCATGCAATATTAATTCACATTCCCTAGTACTGGTCACTAGCAAGTGACAGTTTGTATCAGTAACATAAAGTAAGACTAATACAATCCTCAAGAAAATCCAGAATGAGGCCTCTGGAAAGGACTGGAGCAGACTTTACAGTAACAAGTGCAAAATCTCAAAACAGGACATCTTCTGCACAGGACCCATTATTCCTCTGGGCATATTAAATATGAATAGGTAAAGAGGCTGCTTATTGTCCACCTCAGCAATGCAATCATGTCATGATGATGGAAATACACTCATTACAGTTCCAGCTAACAGTACAAAGGAGCTGTCACAGGACAAAAAATGAAAATTTAAAAATAACAAAAGCCAGCAAATCTGTATCAATCCATTTTTAATTCAGTCCATATTAACATATCCTGGCTAAAGATTACTGCAACTTCCCTTGCTCAGTGTTTATTATTTTTTATCTGCACTGAAATGAAAACTGTCTTCACTTTAACAAATGCATGCAGAAATACAAATGCTGGAAGGCTGAGTAAACAGCTTGAGAAACAAACTCGATCTTTCCTTTGCCAGTTATTTGAAAAACTGATTGCAAAGCAAAAGTCAAAAAACACTGAACTTTTGTCCTATATGCATATATACACACAGGCATATGTGTATATATAAACCTTATATGAATATACAATGCAGTAACATCAACTATCTGGCTCCAAAATGTGCCAATTTTTCAATTGTACACACAGGGAAGAAGCCCTGAGCTCATTTTTCCAAAATGTTGTATCTAAAATTGCTGATTTGTTTAAATGTCTCAGGTAAAGACACATCAGGAATCTACACTAAAACCTCTGCTTGTTAGTCACCCTGCCTAACATCCATGACAAGTCCATGTGACTGCATGTTCCCACCTGCTCCAACACACACTAATAGTATCAACTCATAAGAGAACAAGGTAAAACTAGAAAGATCCCAATTTGAAGGTCTTATTGCATGACTTTCATATTGGATTAAATCAATAACTGCTTTTGCACTTGCTGTGCTGCAAGAACTATTTTCTCCCTCTATCTTCAATAAAAATCAAACTCCAAGCAAGGAACAAAGGTCAATAATTTGAAACAGGTTAACAACTGATCAAGAGTTACAGTCACTGCTTCATTATTATAAACAGGAAAAAATATTTATCCACTTTCTCTATTTGTCACTATTTGCATTATTAGTTGTGGCGCAGATACGGTAAGCAGAAAACTGGTCATGACTGTAGTACCCAGTGTAGGATTTCTGGGAGATAATATAAAGTGTTAAGAAGGAGATACCAAAATTGAGTTTTGGTCTTTGGCAATAAAGATACAATTCTATCACAGAATGTCCTTAGCATAACTTTGGAGGTAATACCTTGGAAGCCTGTTTAAAGGCTGCTTCCTAAGGACAACAATTTACCTTTTTTATACAAGACAGACTGCTATCAGTACAGCCTTAGTTCTCTGAACTCCAGACCCATTTCCCTTCTGCTCTTGCTCTGCTTGCTATGCTTAGCAGAATTTAAACAGTTTTGAATCTAAACTTTCAATTCCATTACTATATTTGTAAATACACAAATGTTCCAGATAGTGAATACCTTTATTTCACTTCAAGTATTATTTTACTTTAGAAGCCACTGCTTGGGATTTCCACTCTGTGTCTTGAGGCATAAGTTAATATTCACCATCAATAGAGGTATAACAACCCAACCTCTCACATTCACCATGCAGAAGATAGATCTGAAAAGCAACAAAACTACCTCTGGGGCTCTTGTCCACGTGCTGCCTTGATAGGGAGTGAAATGAGTAAGCTGCAAGGATTCCCCAGCTTCCAACATGAGAAGTTCTGCCATTGCTCTTTCCTACTCTCATCACTGCAGACTCCTGGGCTACATGGAGATTTCATCTCCACTATAAAATGTGAAGCTGGTAGCTCCCTCGTCTCTCTGCTTAACCTGGGATATGCTTCTGCATTACCATGATCATCACTGAGTGATTACATAAGGTGAACATACATTATATAAGGAGAATGTAAAACAGAATTAATGGCTATAAAATTAAGTCACAACTGAAGGAGTGGAAGCACAGCTGTTCATATTATTTAAAACTAGATTGCACAGATCTATTACTACTAAATGACAGAACCCTGGTCGGAAGGAAGACAAGAAAAAAGTGTTTCTCTCTCACGTCCCTGATGTTATGATTGCTTAAATCAATATTATCCCAGTATCCCCCAAGCTGAGTCAAAAAGATTCATGCAATTACTTTACATAACCAACTTCAAATTAAATTACATAAAAGGTCATTTTTCCCATAACAGTCTCATTTGCATTTTGTCCTAGAAATGTGTTTCCTACTATCAATTACAGGAAAAAAAAAAAAACAGAACAAAACAAACAAGCCCTGGTTATGTGCCCTGGCTTATTACTTAATACTTGAAAAGTGACTGTTTTCTGACTGGGAAGAATAAAAATTAGAAGCAAAATGGGCAAGATAGAAAGTACAGTGCATAATTCTGATCCATAGCAGTGCAGGCAATGTCATTCCGGGGTTCTGTTTTCATTTCCCCAATGTTTTCCTCATTTATATTTTGAAATGTATACCAAGTAGGCTGAGGCAGAAAACAAAGTTGGATGTCATTACAGGGTTTAATTTCTTCTGAAGCCCACCCAGAAGCTCTGCTCCACGCAGATGGTAATGGCAAAAGACAATATTGTCTGCATATGCAATCTCAAACCATTCGGAAGAGTGAAGAAGTATGTCTCTCAGAGAACTTGTGATCACTGATAAAGACAGAGGCTATAGCACACAGAAAGAAAACTTCTGCTATTTTGAATTATAGAAATTAAAAAACCAAATCTCAGTACTAAAACAGATATCCAGGAGAAGATTAACTGTGATACAGACTGAACCAAAAAGTATGATCCAGGGTACTAACCTAAGTATTCTTGAGTTTAATCTGCTCTTTGTCAAAGACTCCTCTTAGATCTTTGTGAAAACGGAGATACTTTCTGCGCCTATAAAACCGGTATACTAGATCACATATTGCTTCCTCACCAGGAAGGTTAAAAAGTACACAGGCATCCCAGGCTGCTTTGAACCTGCAGAAGGACAGCTCATCTGACGATAACTCTAATTAGTTTTGCTCATTGCTTCAGTATGCTTAGCAAATACTTCTATTCTGTGAGAAAAGGGCTTGAAGGCCACTCTAAGACAGATGTATTTGTGTCACCCGACCTAATCAGTGTTGCTGCACTCACCCTCAGATCCACACTCCTCCCAAAACATGCATGTTTGCTCAGAGCAATAACCCAATCCAGCTGACCCACTGCCAGGCCTGCATTCTAACTGTTCATCCCTCCTATAGACAACAAAAGACAGCAGCTGTTTTCCCACACTAATCATACCCTGAGCAAGGTTAGTTTCAGCACAGCAATATTTTAAAGCCACCTGAAACAAACAAACTGGTTTTGTTAATGAATGTTATTTAAAAAGGGAAGAAAAAGAGTTAAGCCATAATCACAAAAATTACTACATTCCCATTCTACATGTAATTTGAAGTGGGCATCATAGGTTAATGAAAAAGCTGCTAACATACTTCTAAATTAATTTTTTCTTAAATTATAGTAAAAGCCTTCTGATAAAGGACTTATAATGAAACTCTTGAAAATGAGACTAGAAAACAAAACATCTCTTACTTTACTCCTAAGTAAGACTAAAGTTAATATTTATATTTGAAGAAAAATGCACCTAAATATGACTGTACTTCACACCGTCACCAGAAAGAATGCAGCTGATATTCATTGCTTACCATCAGTGTAGACCAACAGTGACAATTGTGTAGTTTAGTAGAGAAATACACTGGATCATGCTCAAGCATTAAAACAGCATGCATCTTTCTTAATTATTATTATAATTATTTCCTGATTTTCCAAATTTAAAACACTTCTGGTATGAATTCCTACTGTTAACAACAACACATATTTCTAGGTATTCACAAATCCACTTTGGCTACACACTGCTCTATTTTTTTCAGATTATCCCAGATCTTTTTTACAGCTACACCTCTTTTATAAGCAGTATTAAGATATATGAAGCTATTTAATTTCCAAATCCTCCTAGGAAAGTTTACCCTGGGTATTTATATAAAAAATAAGTTGACATGAATAGAGGATCTACACTGCATAAGTTAATGTGCCTTACTTTCTCTTGAGGAGCTTCTACCTGTCATCTGCCCACCACCCTTGCTTGCCATCAAGAGCTCCAATCTGAGTCTTTACATTTACAGAAATATTTTTCAGGTATTTAAAATACTATCTAAAATAGTATTTTTAATTACCTAAGATACTTTAGGTACTTAAAATACTATCCTCTCATTCATATTCAAATCACTGATTTTTTTAAGACAGAAGCACAAACTACATCATTAAAAGTGCTCTCAATTACTTCAGTGAGCTTTGAAGCAGTATTCGTGAATAAGTATTCTTGACTTGAAATACAAATGCTTTGTAATAATGGTATCTGCATTTTTTTATCATTAAGAAGGCTAATGTACGCTTGCATCTGATACATGGAAGGAGTAGAGCAAGACTTCATAAGCAGGAACAAAGTCTAGCCATTTCACACGTGCCATTCATTAGTTTCTACTATGAACTATCACAATACCTCCTTTTATGTCTTCTGGTGTCTAAAGCAAAAGCTTACCATTAGGAATCTGTTAATAAAATATTACTGTTTACCTCAGACTGCAACACTAATCATCCATTTGCATCAGTGTGTATGTGCACACAAATATGTGCATATAAAGTTGAAGTCAGACAAACCCTAAACAAATTTCTTGTCAACCTGGAATTTGTAGACTAACAATTAAATGACTGCATACAGGTGAACACTGAAATACAAAGTATAAGAACAAGAATAAAAGAACAAAAGACAAGAGTGCCTTTCCACAGGCAAAAATACAGAGCAAGGGGTCTCCTACTCAGTCAGCAAAACCTGTCCCAGTTTCTCACAAGTGAACAAGGGCCCCAACAGACACAGTATCACAAATAGAGGTAGAATGGTTTATGGTTTTATGGATCCCAGTTGTGTCAGGTGAGGCTGCCTTTTCACAACATGGTATAAACCTGTCTAATATTTTGCATCCTCGCCTTTCTCCTCCACTTGTAGCCTGCCACTCTGCTGAAGTTCACCAGATTTCTTCATGAGCTGAGTCAACCCAAGAACTCTCAAAAAATTACTCCAACAAAAGCAGCAACAATTACAAAAAAGTAAGTTTATGACAGTTTAGGGAACTGAATCCACTCAGAAAACGGACTCAAAAGTCCCAGTACCATCAAACAGAGAGGACACGGGATTCTGCATGAAAGTATCAGAGAAGGGAAACACATCAGCTAATCAACAGCACTTGAGCCTTCAGAGCAGACCAGAGTATCCTCAAGTCTATGCTGGAATGCAAGCCAGCTGAGTTACCTGAAGATTAGTCAAATACACCTTAGCAAAGATAGCAAAGGAACATTTGAGCTTCAACCACCACAAGCCTACTGCCACTCAAGGTGACTAAATCCTGTTGTTGTGCCCTCAGTCAGGAGCTAATAACAAGCTGGATGCATTAATCCCCTACGTAGGACTGTATCACAAAGTTGCCAATTACATCATGAAATAAAGTAGTTCTGGTGCAAAGAATATTCACCCACAAGCTCACACACTGAGTCCTGAGGTAAGAAAAATCTGTTCTGCTCCTTAATGAGACTAGAATTTGGCGAGGTGCCAGTCATGTCCAGTGACTGCCAATCTGGCAGTGCTGTCTGTTTCCAAAGCAGGATGAGGATTCTGCCACACTGGATTAATGATGAACAGGGGAGAAAGGAATCTCCATGGGATTTATAAAGGACCCATGAATGATGAGCTATAAGCATCGTCTGTCTGTTTTGTCTTTTTTTCTAATAAGGAAGAGGTTCTGCCTGATGAATGCCAGCTGAGGTGTGAGGCTTGTATGGAAGGACTGAGTCTCACACCACGCAGGTCAAGAAAGCATCTACAGCAGATTGGCTGAAGACAACCTTTTAAAATGTGATCCTTGTGAAAGGAAACCAATCTGTTTATTTACTTATATTTCTCTTCTGACTGTTACACATTTCTGAAATTGAGTTGTTTGGGATGTTGCAAAGAAACATTTGCATTTGTGTTTATGTTAACCTAGTGTATGAGCTAGTAATTTCAAGGTGATGCCCATTACTGTGCATGAGTATTAAGACCAGGTTGCTGAAATACTCTGATAAAATGCCATATCCTCCAGACAATGCTACAGCGAATACAATGGGTGCCAAAAGGTGACTCTAAAGATGCTGCACAAACTCACTGGAGAAGCAACAGTATTGAGTAAAGAAAAAACTTATCTTCAGTTAATAGTAGAAGCACTGGCTGAAATGAAGCACAGTAGCACGGTACAGTTGAACTGATGTTTATTTTACGTATTTCATGTCACCTACAAATGTTTTTTCTTGATTTTGATGTACTTCATTTACTATTTTGTCACTAGAAGTATGTATTTTGCCTTCTGTAAAGTAGGCAAAAAAGTAACTGCCAATTATACTGTGCATTATTTAAGAACTCTTAATTGCATACATCTAATAGATACATTTTGGGGAGGGGGAGAAGGGAAGACTGATTGGGGAACATGTCAGTCTATAAATATAAAAGAATAATAATCAGAAACAACACCACTCAAGAGAAAAAAAGAAACTTTCCCAAATGGAACAAACCTTTAAAACCATCAGGATAGACTTCAGGAAGGAATTTAGTGCTGATTTCTCCTTGAATAAAGCGTGGATGGATGATCACTTCTCGCAGCAAAGAAATATTGTGAGCTACACCTGAAAACAGGAAAAAATGTCAATACAAAATCAAGTAAACATATGAATTACAAATTAACAGTAGGAAACAAGTTCTAAAAATATGAGCTCTTATCTCTGTGGAATAAATATTTGTTCACAGTTTAGAGACCATGGTACTGATGTAATCAATGCAAATTTACCAGTTTTATTCCACTCCTGCCCCAAGATGCTCTCCTTAAACACTTGGTTTAATTAGGAAGTAGATGTTCCAAATTTTCACCTCACCAAGCCTAATTCAAATAGCTACTTAAGTCAGTAAGCACAACCAAGAGACTTTTGGTTCAGCCCCAGCAGATGTTGGCAAGACCCAAGTCATCTGCTTGAAATAACAGTTAGTCAATTGCAACAAACCCTGGCTCACACTGTCATCCTGCTACCTTAAATGCACACACTCCTGTGGAAGATATGCACCATGTTACACCCCAATCACAGTAACGAAAGACAGGAAGAAGTTTAACACTTACATATATTTTTATAGCATTTTTATCATTTGTAAGTCGTACGAAACTCTTGTGAAACTTAGAAAACAAAGCAATCTATTGACTGCTTCATATGTAACTTATCCAACCTCACATGGCCAATTATTTTGTTGAATGCCCTGTTCCCTCTTTAGCACAATTCCATGACCCTGCTAGGCATATAGGTCCTCCACCCAAAAAATATTTCTTTAATTAAAATATTAGAGTTTTTATAGCCACCTTTGTCCATTAATTTCTTTGAATATTTTTTTCTTTTTTTTTTCTGAATTTCCTTTCATTCAGTGTCTTAGCCTGTCTCCTCTTTATCTTTTTATTTCTTTCTTTCTATATTTTTTCTTTCCCTTCTTTTCCCCTGCTCTTTTGCACCAGCAAAGAAAGACAACTTCTAACAAACACAACCTAAAGCTACATAGCTCAAAGGGTGCTGCCAGTGTCAGTCTGGTACTTGCACACAAAACAGTAAGTCTTCTGCCCCTTCCTCAGAGATGAGTAAAAGATTATCTTTTTTTCATAAAGGAAAGAAATAAACCATACCCCATTTCCAGCACAGACTGGAAAAAAAAACAATCAGGAGTAGATGTCAGCACAAGATAACGCAGTCAGGTTAGATAACACTGGGAAAAAAAATGCCTACAGAAAGATTCTGGAGTCAGTGAAAATGTTTAAAAACAGGTTAAAGAAACATCTGTCAGGCAGCAGATATAGTTGGCATACTTTAGTTCAGTGGGACAAGATGTCTTTCTGAAATCCTTCAAGCTTTACTTTTCTCTGATTTTAACAGGGCTGTGTAACTAAGTTAGTAACTTAATGCTAAATTGCACTTTGCAGTTTAGCACTAAATATGATGGTCATTAGAAGTAATTTCACTGAAATACTAAGTACAAAGAAGTCTTCATATGAGGTGGGAGAGGAAAGGAGGTACAAAAAAAAACCCTGAGAAAAACATCCCAAATCCAATCAATTTTCAAAGATAAGATACCTTCTATTTTGAGAAGAGCACACAGCTTGTCTCTTGAAAGAAAAGTTTCAGATTATGCAGGTAAGAGAAAAACACCATCCTTATCTGAATTCTCTTCTCAATTTGTGAAAGAGATTGTAACACAAAACTTGAAGAGCTATGACAGTTTAATCCAAATAAGACTACACAGAATAACACTGCCTTGTAAACATTAATATTTCATAAGAGAAGCTGAAATAAATGTGAAACTCAGGAGCATAAACTGTAAGCACTGGCTGCAGCTGTTGCATCTATTACAGGTATGGATAAATGAAGAAGCTGCTATAGGAAAGAGTTTATCCAGCCTCAGTGGTGCAGCATGCACATTCTCACCCCTCAGGAAATACAAAGGAATTCACGTTCTTTCCTCTCAGGCAACTGCAAATCACACTGCATTTGCAAGGTCACCTGAAGTTTGGTGTTAGGTGCATACCAATGCAGAGCACATCACAAACTAGTTTATCTTGTAAAAATTTGTCTGAGCATCTGTATCACTTTAAAAGCACAAGATTCTAAAATCAACTTTAGATATGTTTACTTACAAGTTATTATGATTTAAAACAGTGATGGCATAATTCAGTTATTTTCACATTTTTCTCTAATAGCTCTAGTTTAAAATAATATGAGTTCGAATACATTGTAAACTCAGGTCTCTCAACTATAAATTAAACTATTTGGACTTATTCTCCTATCGAGATCTCAGCAAAGGAAAGACACTAGCAGTACGATGACTGCAAACTGCTGTAGCTACAGAAGGAGATTCTTTTGCACTCCTACTTCTTTTCCCTTTGTGCTTTTCCAGTTTAGAAGCATGAGTAGCATTCTTGTTATTTTATATGCAGACCAGTTCAAACACAGTTTCAAAGCTTTTTTCCCCTACGGTATGCTGCTGGTGTGAATTTTCAAGCTCTCTGTGTGGCCGTCACGGAAACCACTTTCAGAACAGAGTCAGACTCAGTCTCATTGAATCATGAAGTCATAGCTTTAAAGACTAGTTCATGAGCCATTAAGTAGCACATTACACAACCAGATCAATAATGACAAGATAAAAATCTGACCATTTGATTAAAAGAGGATCAGCCTCCTTGCTGCCTGTGACCTAGTCATTCAGAGACCCTGATTTAATAAACACTGATTGAAACTCGCATCTGCACTAAACAAAACATTTCTAAAAAATCTTATGCTAAATGACTAAAACTTGGAAAAAATGAAGTCTTTCTTTTGCTGCTACAAAATCACCCCTAAATTTTCCATTTGAATAGTAATTTGAATCTATTTGAATAGATTTTAATCTATTAAGTATAGCTTCAGGACTATAATGAGAAGACAAAGAGGAGTCCCTCAGTGCTCCCCAACTTTGAATCCAGGATTTAAACACACTACAATGTGTAACCAGATCATCTCATGCTTTTCTTTCCTAAACTGCTACAAGATCCCTGGTGAGATGATGGCTGATGACAGATGACAGAGCTTGGTGTCTCAACTGACTGCCCCAAAAGACCTGAAACCAAAAAAGTACTATGAATGTCTTAATTATTTCTAATTCCTGCATCAGAAAAATCAGAGGCTTTGGCAATGTTTTAAGCTCAAGAATTCCTTTAACAAGTTCAATAGAGCAGACAAGCCTACGTGTTTGGGAAGCAATAAAACATATGTATTTTACATATGCAAATTAAAAATTTAATACACAAGTTTCCTGTTAAAATAGCCATGAAAGGCTATCTTTATCAGTCCCCATGAGCCTTAATTGAGCAATGACTGTGTGGTTGATGTGCTTCTCAAAACTGAGCTGATACCTTTAGTGATGTTCCAAATCATGTGGCTTTAAAAGAAAAAAGTACCAGTGTAATCCTTCAGAAGTCTAGAAGTTTTAGATTTGCAATTTAGCGTGACCTCTGTCAAAGTTCATAAGGTCTCCATCTGTGTGTGAGTAACTGCGAGGCTACAGAAATATGGACCCCTAGAGCAGCTTGCTCCTGACTACCTGCTGGTTAGAAAACACTGGCCAGACATTAGCCCCGCACTCTCACAGGATCAAACAGAGGCTAACAGGCAGTGCTTATTTCATGCAAAGTTAGACACTAAACTGAAGTATATTGTATTTATGTTGCAGTGGTTTTCAGGGAATTTTTCTTTTTCTTGATCAGGTCTGCAGCTTGCAGGGAACAAAATCACATTTGTTAACCTGACCAGCCATGACATTACCAACAAACAAACAAAATCCTAAACTATATCAATTTATTTCCCCTCTAGAAAACAAAATTTCACTTCAGCACCATTTTTTTACACTGTTAAGACTGATGCAGAACTACAGTTACAGTTATACTCTTCTTTACAGTTATATTCTTCTTTCCTCTAAGTCAAAATATAATAGAAAATGATAGTGTTTCTTGTACTCTTATTTTTTCATTTCACTCGGCTATATTTTTCATACATTACATCAGTAGAAGCTAAATTTAAGACATTCTTCTTAGATTTCAATTTTTACACACTGTTTTCCAGAATATATTTGTAATAGACAGCAGACTAGCATTTAACTTCTGAATATCTAATGAAATGTAAAAATTTATATATTTGTATGTTTTATATATAACAAACATGTATTCCTGACGTTTAATTAATTTTACAGTTAAATTGTGTGGTTATTGCCTAATGAATATATAAGCACATTAAACAATCACTTTTTTTTCACCAGAACTGATCAGTAACCACTAAAATAAATAAAATAAAAATAAAGTACTCCCCATACCGCCTGCCTCTATCTTGCCTCCTTCCCTTCCTTATTCTTTGGATTAGATCTGCCTTAAAACCTTGTTAAATATACCAGATCTTTCATTAACTTACAAACTGTAGCCTTATTCCTATCCTATCTTCCCAAGAAAACACAAAGAAAAAAAGGACAATTAAGTTTATATAAAACAAAAGTTTTATTGCAGGTTTTGTGAACAGGATACCACACCACATTTTTACTCACTAAAAATCAGAACTTGGAATGCCAAGGCATAAAACCATAGGCAATGTTTTCACTATAGATATTTACTGACACTAAACATATTCAGTGTTGATTAGCCTTTTTACAGTATTAAGCTTCTGTCATCTTGACGTCTGCAAACACAAACCTGCATTTATCCATGTAAACTTAATTGGAGTCCTACATGTCTTTCTGTAGGTAAGCAGCTGCATAGACTTAACTTGCTGATAATTTCAAATTGTGCTAAGTGGAATAGAAAGAACTTTTTCTGCGTTCTTACTGATTGCAAAAACAACACGTAGAGTACAGTACTAGAGGCTTCTCTTCTTAAAAAAACAGCAAAGCTAAATTATCACCAATCAGTTTAAATGCTGAATAAGAATAAATGTTATGAAGTTTAGGAGGCATCCCATCTAACCAAAAAACATAAAAATATTAACCAAGCTCTACACCGAGCATTATGAGACACTGATTATATAACTCCCCACTTAAAGGCAGAACATCATCACAGATTCGCACAAACCATAAAATCACCACTTTTAACATGTGAACTCTTCAAGGTCCATGATTACTACCCATGTAGCATCTATGTTTGCAATTTCAAAAGTTGTCAGAATATTCCCCAAGACCCTCAACATTCAACTGTTTGTCTTTCAGAGCTTGTGTTTTGCTTCAATTCCTTTCAGAACAGGCTATCTGCATACAAAGTCCCATCCCCAAAACAAGAAAAAAGGATTTTTAGCTTTGTGATTTTAACACACAAACATCCACATAAAGTTCTAAAGGGATCAGTACATCACTGACCTTCAGAGCTGAATGTGTATTTCAATTAAAACATTAATTCTTTTAGATATTTAAGTCTGGAACTTACAGAACTCATAGACCAGAATAAAGTGGGAAAGAGAAATGTGTGTGGTGAAACAGATACTACATGGTAGCATCCTAATGAAAAAATCACTAATTCAAACTGAAACATTTTGTACTGCCTATACTTCTGAACCTCTCAATAAGATTAAACAGTCCATTATTCAAAAACGTAAGAATGTGTGAATCAGTAGAATAATTGGAAGTAGAAGTTAAGCAGGCTTTGCCAAGAACAAGTGAAAGAAAATGGATGGCCATCCTGCCATCACGCTCTCCTGAGCTACCCCTTTACTCGAAAGAAGGGGAACAGAACACCAGGACAACATTATATCTAAGGGGCATAACTAGAAATAACAGCACTTGTCTTTCAATGTCTCCTCAACTGCCACAACTGCCTTAATTAAAAAATAAATTAAAATAAACACTCTTCTAACAAAAAAAAAAATTAAAACATACCTATTTCCCCTCTCCTGCACCAATAACGTTGCCTTCATCTTTTACCTGATCTTCAATTGCCCTTCTCTCTTTCCCCTCCATAGCATAGCAGTCTATAACCCTTTCTAAAAAATACACCATAATGTTCCACTGACAAGCTGCCAGTCCCACTCCCTGCCCTGTGACTCGCTTAAGTAAAGAAGAAGAGAAACAGGAGGAGATCCCTCCCTCGTGCCAGCATCTGTGCTCCAAGCCGGTGTCACCAAGCATCCTGCAATGGTTCCTTCTACTGGTTTGGAACCAAGTTTGTTGCTTCCCCTTCTCCAATTTCAGTTTCCACACTGACACACTTGGGAACCTGTTGGTCCCTGTTGCAAAGAGTCAGAGAACACAAAAAGTCTCACACAACTCCCAGTCCCTGTTACTTCTGCAACACAAAAGGGAGAATCCACAGTTCAGTTGTACGACCTGTTGCAGCACTTTTCTAAAGCACAACCAGGAAAGTGAGGCCTGCTTCATTGCTTTTTTTAAGAACAAAGACACTATACGCTGGCTTTGCAGGAAAACTGGCTTATATACAAAGACTGTTTTGCTCACAGTATCAATGAGTGCACTTGCATACCTGCATGGGATCAGAACACAGGGGAGTATAACACAAGTATCGCTGCCACTGAGAATTATCTTCTAAATTAATATGTAGAAGAAAAAAATCATTCAGTAATTTGGGATTTAATTAAAGTTTATTGTGAAAACCTTCATACCTGAAAATTAATTTCTTTGAAATATACAATAAAGCACTAAAATTGAAGTGGGGGTGGGTGCTTGTTGTTGGGTGCTTTTTCTTGGTAAGCCAAGGCCTTCTCCACAACACTAAGCCTCGCAGTGTTTTTTCTCTCAATTAGTGTGCTTACAGTTGCAAAAACTCATGACAACAGGTTCTACTGCCACACTTCTGACAGGTCTCCATTCATATTGTTAATTTCTGCATTCCCTTTTCCCTCAAACATTCACCACTTATTCATCACTTTTCTGTTTTCTATTCCATGCTTGCTCTTTTACCTCATGCTGGAAGATTCTCACCACAACAGTTGGCGGCTCCCTCCTTTCCACCTCATTTCTACTCCTTCCTGCTCTATTTGCTGCTTACTCTTTCCTCAGATGCTCCTATTCCCACTCTTCTTTCTCCCAAATAGTCCACTACATTCCTCTCTCCCCACAGCAAGTGGGATCTCAACAGAGAACAGATGACTTTACACAAAGACTGTTAATTTCATGTTACTGTTTTATATTTGAATCAGTAGGGAAGATAAAAAGCAGAGGTCAAAGGAAAGATTACAGGAATCTCTGCACTCAAGGATATGAGCTATCTGCCCAATCAGACCTCTGGTGAACTAAGTCCTACTTGCTCCATAAATATGTCCATTTCTTTTACTTAAATAAATCTTCATACATCCCTTTCCAGAATTAGGTTTTCTACATGCCTTTAAATGAACAGATTATCCAGCAGCACAAACTAGATTACAAATACATGCTAAAATCTTAGAGAAACTGAGAAAAATAAAATCACACCATGTCATGTTTACACATGAAGTAGACAAACTGAAAGGTGTTCTTTCAATATCCGATTTCTCTTGTTCAAACTAAACAGAAAACCCAAAACCTTAAGTTTCTGAAGAAAAGTGGCATAAAACAAAGGAAAAATGAACTATGGACAATAGTGCATGCTCACAGGAAATAATTCATGCCTCATCCCAGTGAGTAACAGTGCCTCTATGCTTGACCAAAGTCTTGAACTTTTCAGTATTGACAAATTCTCCGGTAACCACTGGATAAAACTAAACATGTATCTGCTTAGACAAATCTAGGTTAGACCCTGAACATTAATCATCCTTAAACTACACTGGAAGACCCATGCATAAAAATGTTGCCTAACTAGAGTTTTCCTCATTCAGAAGTCTCAACTGAGATTTTTAATTCAGATCAGTTCGTAATGAAGGAGCCAGTTCCTATCAGAGTAATTTAGACTGTAAAGGACCTCAAGAGATCATTTAATCCAATCCACCACTCAAAGAAGCACTATCCTAGACTTTCATCTGCTCCCATTAATAACGGTGGAGATACTACACAGGAAATAAGATGCAGATTTCATTCTCATGACCACAATGAATGTGTCTTCAGTTAGTCATATTGTTGGCATCTATCAACAGATTGTAGAATTTCTTATTTCAAGTGTGTGCAAGTTGTCATCAGCCCAAATTGTAATAATGGATTAAGGCAATAGGTATTTCCAGAGCATAGCACTGATGCAAATATCACAACTGAATTTACCCATCATTTATAATTAAGTTACTGCTACTACAGACACTATAAGATGCAGTAATGGTTGCCTAAAATATTTACTCTAATTTCACATAAATCTGCTTTCTTTGCAAATATCAGGTTTTGGGGATTTTTTAATTAATTTAGTTTTCTTTGTGACGTCAGGCAGATTTAATTGTTAGGGACAGCTGAATCACAGATTCAAGGCTAGGTTCTATCTGGTCCTACAAAACAATTCAATAGACAGTAGCCTGAGGACATTCCCTGTAAGTGGAATGGAGCTGAAAGGGTATGGGGTAGCTCTTGGATATCCTAAAGGCACAGCAGCAGAAATCTAATGTCAGTTTATACAGCCAGTAGACAAGGAGCAGCAGACTAAGTCCTTGCACTTCATGCTGTCAGCATGCTTCAGCGTAGCCTGGATGACTCACCTCCTGGAGGGTCCATGAGCCTCTTCAGTCCCTGGAGTCTCTGCTGGGACTGCCATGAATGACATTATATGCTGGCATTTGTTCCAAGAGGACATTTGTCTTCTAGGAACTGGATAAAGACCACTGATTTCACGCAGGTCAGCAAGCAACCATCAAAATATTAGTGACTAAAAGTCCTTACCAACTTTTGCCTGCTTTGAACTGGTGACACAGAAGTGATGGGAAAGACTCCATCTTCCATTAGCAGTCCCTAAGCTACCCATTAGATGGTCCTTGACCTGTTACCCAGTCACCCCATCCCATTCCCACCCTATGTGAGTGAAGGAGCATTTTTGTTTACAGAAATGCTGCAATTCTTGGCAACGTAAATCTAAATTCTCACAGTGTATACTGTCAGTATAACTGACACTGAATTCAACTGGTATTGCTTAGCTAAAATGCTTTGCAACACAGAAAAGACTTGCTCTTTACAGGGGAAAACATGCTGTCTCTAAACCACAAAGCAAACATAAAAAAGCTGCTTCCGTGGAAAGTGGGAGGAGGGCGACAACCGTGTTCAGAAATAGGAATACGGAGCACACTATGCAGGAACACTATGGTGATCTCTAAATAGTTATGTACAGGTTCTCTATTCAAATATAAAAACAAGTAACTACAAAACTAGGTAAAAGCTATTCTGTATCTTTTACTACTGATAACTCAGTTATAGAGAAGACTTCATGTGATGCACTTTCACATAAGGTCATGGTGGTTTTACTGTTCTACATAGTGCCTAACATTTTAAAGCAAATATACACAATTGTTTTACGAAGAAACTGCATTAAATTTCTTTGATTTTCCTGATATCTTATTATTTTTGTTCATTTAGATACCAATATATCACTTCTTTATCACCAGTTAAGCTTACTTGGATAGAGATAATTCCTCTGAACAAGGAGAAGTTTTACATGTATCAATGCAGTTTGGAACATTATAGAGAGAACGGTTTCTACAAAAAAACCCTATCAAGTATTGTTCACACTAGGCAAAAGAAGGGATACTTCAATATCCATGGATATTCCATTTGAAATAAACCCTGAGAAGAAACTATGAGCTGTATAAAACTAAACAAAAAATCCTGTTTGTTTTCAAATGGAAACCACTGGCATCCACAACTAAAAATATGTTCTGGAAATTCATCTACTTTTGAAACCTGTGGTAAATTAAAAATTGCCCTCTGAAATACTTTAAAAAAAGAAAAATCTATTTCTTCCTGTAGTTCATTTGTTACCTCTTTTAATGCTTTTCATGGATGGGGAGCTTTTTAACAGGTAGACGTACTACAGATGTATCAGGTATGAACACTAAAATGCATACATGCAAACTAATAAAAAACTGTAAAAAAATCAAGACTGCAACTCACTAGGTTTCAGATGTGAGGTGTTATATACCTGGTAGGCATTTATGGATCTGTTTAATTGTTATTAGATCCATATATATCTGTGTAAAACACCTAAAAACAAATGATCAGATTCCTCTCATATTATAGATGCAAAATAAAAGATAATGCTCCACACATAATTCCAGTGTCCTCATTAAACACAATCCTTCCAGCATCATTTTCAGTCCAGAGACTGTCTCCATTAAAAAAAAAATAAATAAAATGCCCAACAAATCCTACATCACATCAGTCTAGCTATAGCAATATAAATTCCTCTCATATAAATTTACTCTGATGTTATACAGCAGGGGTTTATATCAGCACATTGTACTGCAGTAGTCTAGTGGCTTGAGTTGCACCAGTATACATCCACTTCAGAGTTAGCAAGTTATTTACAGTGGCTAATCCTACCACCTGTCTAGCTACACTGTGGTAGAGGGATGCTCATTTTCCCCTAAACAAATCTTTCAAGTCTGACATGGCATCTGTAGAATTCAGCAGACATCACTAAAGCCAAACCAAGTTTTACAGAAACACTCATATGATTGTCTACTATATGATGTCTCTCCTGCCCCTTCTCCTATCCATTCAAGGGAGGAATTAAGTAAGTGTTCCAAGTCTTTCTCCCATCTGAGACCATGGAACAACCTGTCCAGCAAACAAAACAAAGAACAAAGAACCAAGAAAATCCTCCAATAGTTGCATTCCCACCTACCCTGGTTCTTCAAGTATACTACCTAGTAAGGAAAAAAAATAACTCCTCAAAATGCCCAGAGTTAAGAGGTAAAATAAAGATTTTTGCTACATTACAGTTCCTTTCTTTAATCACCTACATGAAAAGAATTAAGAAATCCAGGTTTTCCCTCTCCTATCCAGAGCTGTCCTTCCTATTTTCCATAATACACAGAGGATGATCTAAAGATTTCACCCACGCAGACCATGACTTCCCTCTCTAAAACTTAAAAGAAGTTAAAATGGTCACAGCTGATTCACCCTTGCTGCTTGGAAAGGCTGGAAGAACAGCCGCTTCTCCTAGGCAGCCAGTCAGCAGGAGCTGAACGACATTCTGATCATCAGCCTGTGTCTGAATTTGCCCGAACCTAAACAGTTACCTTGAAAGTAAGAAAAATATATGCACGTAATCAGAATTGTTTAGGTTGGGAAAGACCTTTAAGATCATCAATTAACCATTAATCTATAACTGTCAAGTCCACCAATAAACTATGTCACCATAAAAGCATAAGCACCACATCAACACATCTTTTAAATACCTCTGTATAACCAAACACTGCATTGTGGTATTATTTGTCCACTATCAATGTATTAAATTGCTATAAAATGGCAATTATTTTCAGAATTGTAAATTACTTACAATGCAGTGGCCTTTTTTCCCTCCACAACATAATAAAGGAATGCTACCATTCTGTGAAAACCCTTTATGAGTTTAAGGAAATAATTAAATTATTTATCTCATAATATTCAAGTAAAATTGATGGAGAAAAAAAATGAAGTCTCTTTAGATTTGATGTATCTTCTCAGCTTAATTAACACAAGCTTTTCCTGGTTTAATTTGCACTTAAGAAGCGGGAACTTTACTCAATTTGCTAATTACTACATTTTCAAGCTGTTTTCTTGAAATAGATGGCAGCCTATCACACTAGGAACCCAAATTTCTATAGTTACCTCGAATTACGTAATTGTCCAAAGCCTCTTCCATTCTTTTCAATGCTTCAGCTCTATTAGAGCCATAGGTAATCAGCTAAAAAAGGGAAAAAAGTGTTTAATTACACAGAAATGAGATAGTTTGTCTCTAGATTTTGAATAGCATTTAAAATAAAAATGGTTTGCAGAACTTGCAGTCACAAAACCATTTCTTGCACATTACTGTATCTGTGTTTCAGAGGCACTCTAAAACATCAAGAAAAAAAAAAGTAAGATCTCTTAACCCATTCAATGAAAGAAGTCAAATCACTTTTCCTTCATAAGAGCATTTAAACAAGCTCTCTCTTCATCTTTAGGCACACAGAAAATTAGAGCAGCGGTTCAATATCTAGTTGATTCTCCTCACTCATAGTGACCAACCAACTTCTAAGATTTAAGTGTGACTATTGACAACTGAACTCCATGTCATATCTTGATTTTACCAATATGTTACTGATTAATAATAACTAAGACTAATAGACATTATCAGCCATTTCTTTCACTGCTTCTTTTTCATAGAACTATAGAATCAGTTGGATTGGAAGGGACTTTAAAGATCATCCACTTCCAACCCCCCTGCCACGGGCAGGGATGCCTTACACCAGATGAGGGCAGTCAAAGCCCCATCCAGCCTGGCCTTGAATACCACCAGGGATGGCACATCCGCAACTTCTCTGGACAATTTCCTCCAAGTAGCTAATCTAAATCTACCCCCTTTCAGCTTAAAGCCGTTCCCTGCTGTGCTATCACTACTTGCCCTTGTAAAAAGTGCCTCTCCAGATTTCTTGTAGGCCCCCCTTTAAGGTACTGGAAGGCTGCTAGAAGGTCTCCCCAGAGCCTTCTCTTCTCCAGGCTGAACAGCCCCAGCTCTCTCAGCCTGCCTCCGTAGCAGAGATGCTCCAACCCTCTGATCATCTTCGTGGCCCTCCTCTGCACTCACTCCAACAGGTCCATGTCCCTCTTGTGCTGGGGGGCCCAGAGCCAGATACAGCACTGCACGTAGGGTCTCACGAGAGTGCAGTAGAGGGGCAGGATCACCTCCATCAACCTGCTGGTCAAGCTCCCTTTGATGCAGCCCAGCATACGGTTGGCTTTCTGGGTGGCAAGCACACATATCCAGCTCATGCTAAACTTCTCCTCCAGGAAACAGCCCCAAGTCTTTCTCCTCAGGGCTGCTCTCAATTCATTCTATCCCCAGCCTGTATTTATGCCTGGGATTACCCAACACAGTTGGAAGCCAGAATTAATGACATTGTAGTTCTGGCTAGGTTACATTAAAACAAGAGAGATGGGCAGCACCTAAGTCTGAAAGTAATAGCTCCTGTTTAAATCAGAATCTTTTCAATAATCAGATACTGCAAGACAGATAGTTACAGTGTCAAAAGATTATTTAAAAAAAATAAAATGTTGAGAACTGACAGTAAATTTCCTCTAGTCACAACCTTCCTTCACTTCTTTCATATTCCCTTGAGGCATGTTATCCCTAGCATCTTTAAAATACTGATTTACCAATCCTTTAATATACTACCCCTCATTTAAAAGATCCATTTAAAAAATTAGTGTTTCATACATGTATTGAAAAAACAATCATCAACTCACTTTTGAGATCATAGGATCATAAAAAATGCTAATATCGCTTCCTTGTTGTACGCCACTGTCAACACGTACCTTCAAAAAATAAGGAAAATTAATTATATATTGGAAAAAAAATATTTCAACATAAGGATCAAATCTACCCGGCAGGCTTAAAACATAACACCCATGAGGCTTCTCAGACACATTTTTTCCCCTTGAAGAGCTAGAATAATTATCTGTTTTCACAGAAGCTTGGAGGGGGAAAGGCAGCTTTTTCCTCCACCAGGAAAAACACTTGCAAGTTACCCTCTCCATTAGAAGAAACACAACCGCAATCTACACTTGATAGTCAAAATTCTCAAAAGAGAACAAAAGTTCTCCCAGAATGTACAGTAAATAGATTAAATCTGATCCAACAATTTAGTGTTACACACTCTGAACTTCAACTCTGAACATAGCCAATTCCAATTCAATGCCTGTGATAAAATACAATTGCAATTATTTTTCTGAATGACACCTGGCATGAAGGATGCCCCTTATAATCACATCTTTTCTGCGTCTATATGTAATCACTTCCCTCATGCTCTGCTACAGCCCTTCCAAGAGCTCCAGTAGAAATACAAGTAGGGAGCATTCAGCAGGAACTTTGGAGCTCTGCTTATCAGCTCCATAGGAATACTGATCCTGTGGTTTTCATGTCTGTAACACTTTCCTTCTCTGCCTCACCCTCTCAACTGTAAAACATTTTTTTTCTAATGCTGCTGTTCCCCTGAGGCTTTAATGTTTACACAGCTTTTCCCATGGCTTTGCTTTGTAAGGACACAGCCCCAATTAAAGCTCTGATTCTGCAATATTCATGGAAAAAAATAACACAAGTTCAAAAATTTCTTTTGAAGAGGCTGATTGCTGTTAACCAGCCAACAAGTTAGCTAGTATATTGCTGATTCTTGTTTTCATCTCTCAGTTTGATTTCATCACTGTAGCAATGAGGTTAGCCATATAAAACTTTTCAAATGAGCAACTTCAGGGGGATAAATATTTATTAAATTGCTGCTTTTAAGCGCTGGAATCTGAAATATTTTTTAAAAACTAATCAAAATATCTGGAGAATGATAAACGCATTCTGGGGCTCATAAGGATGGAGGGCTCTAATCAAAGCTGTTGAAACAGCAGGGTTCTGATATACCGCATTGTAAAGGAGGTGGGAAAGAGGGTACTGGAATCTCACTTAAATCTTTACCTGTGGGAAGGAACCTTTGTAATAAACAGCAGCTCATCTGTCTGCAGCAAGGCAGAAAAAGGTCAAAGCAACGGCTGTTAGGCCTTTAATATTTTAATTTAGGCAATTATCAAGGGACCACACGTAGAACCTCTTGTCTACAGAATCCACATGAGGGCATGATGATGACTTTATTATCTAAATGACATAAAAAGATACCCTAGCAGGTGTACTCACTTCCTTCAGAAAGAAACACTGTCTGACTAGTTTCCATGACATTATATTCTTTTTATTAAAAAAAAAAACTTATTCATATATGAGTATTTTTATATATTTGCATTTTTATATATTTGCATATTTATTATTTATTATGTGTCTACATTTATCTGCACACCATATTTACTCATATATAAAGACAGTAGCCATTCTGTAGCATTTTTAATCACATTTTATCTGAATGCGCTTTACCTATGCTTAACTAGGCCCCCCACTACTCCTATCAGGTACATTTAACATTAGCTACTGATAAAAAGGTAGTTCAGACACATGATTACAGAAAAAACATGCAGCATCTTTCGCAGCTCTCTTTCTTATAACTGCTAAACCATTCTTCTTCCAAGGATATCTGCCTCTGTATAAGGTCAATACATACGTTCTCACATTCAAATCAAAAGGAATTCATTTATCTACTCAGTCCCAGATAAATCCCTTGCACATGACATCTTTTGTAGATAAATACATATATAAGATGTGAAGGTATGACATACATACTCCATGCATATATTTGTATTATACTTTGGCTTTTACCTCCAAAGTAGCATGTATAAAGTGATTCAACACAAGGGTTCAGGGATGCTCTACTTATGCACACATGTGCATGTATTTATACATGTATATCATATTTTGACAAAATAAAAAGCCCATGAAAGGTGCATACTTCAGACCCACAGTAAGCAGGTTAGTCAGATGCTAAGGCAAGGCTTCTGAGGCTACTGACTACATGCTCTATGATTCTGTTCATATGCAACATGCAAACATACCACTATACATTTACATTTGCTACTTTAAATTTACACTTTTTTCTAAGTACAATATCCTAAAAACTGAAAAAAAGTTACAGTAAGAATTTAAAATTCTTTTAAAACTACTGCTTAATTTCCTTTTTTTTTTCTCTTTAAATCCGGACCCCTTTGTGGAAGTTTAATTTTCTTAAAAGAAAATCAAGATGACTAAAAAAATGACAGCAGAAAAGAAATACATTTACCATCTTCAGTTCTCCCTCTGGTGCTTACATTTTCAGAGCCTGGTAACAGTAGGTGATTTTATAAACTATATGGTGTGAGAGAACTTAATGAATATTGGATGAAAAAGAAACCCTAATCCAACAGACAGATACTCACTATAACATATTTCCTTTCTTTTACTCAGTATTTAAAGTACCAAAGAAAGCAAGGGTTCAAGACCCTACTGGACCTTACAGCTCATTGGTATTACAGCCCAAACACTTCTACTGCTGTTGTAACTACCATTACATATTATGACACCAGGACAACATTAAAAGGAAAAATAAAAAAGCTGAAGAGCAAAAAAAAGCACAATCTATGTCACAGTCCTGCAATGAACTGCTAGCGCATTGAACTCCACTTGCCAACAAATACAGGTTCTAGTCTTTCTCAATACTTTGCTGTATCAGAGTGTAAGTTTTCTCTTTCTGGTAAGAGTCATTAAAAGTCCAGACTGGTGATCATACTGGCAAGGAGCAATGCTGGAGCTCTTCAGATATGGCAGTACCTTTGCTATGTTGTGTAAGAGCACTGAACATGAATGCTCATTATCACAATACAGGGGCTTGTGGCCACCCATCTTAAAATTCACTATCAAAGATGAAAAAAAATAGGTATTCACAAGTACCACGTTCTAAGGAAATTACAGACTACATGACAAAAATATAGCCAGGATATTCCCATCTGTGGCTAAGAAAAAAACCTTCACATAGCCATGCACACCAGTTCCACTGGCTTGAGCAGCTGACAAACAGGCACAGGTAGACTAACTACCTAACTTAAGACACAGAGGAAATAAATTGAAAATGCATTGGGCAACACACTGCTTGTAAGACGAAATCACTGTGACACACAATTCTCCACTACAGTTTTTTAAGCCAACTTGTTGACATCTCTAAAATCTAAAATGCATAAAACAAAGACTATGGCACAATGGGCCTGTAATGCTGAACTTTTCTAGTCATATTAATTTTGTTCTTAGCGGCACAACATTCTCAGGAGAGAAATTAGTTTCACAGTGGCAGAAAACATGTATTAAGACACCAAACCATGAGTGTCTACATAAAAATAGCTGTTCTATTTTTAATAGGACAATAGAAGTATATAGAAAGAGAACAGCCTAGACACTCCATATGAGCTCCTCAAACCATTGCTCTGAAGCCTCCAGCGTAATTAAAATTTCTTTCTTTGGTACCACAATGGGCCACGTGAAGCAATCAGGCATCTCCCACCCTTCATTTTCAATTCACCTCTCCCCCTAAGCACAACTCCCAGCCCACCCCGTCTACCTGACAAGTGACAGCCCAGTCTGATTAAATGCTTGCAAGGGAGGGGACTCATGGGCCTCCATGACAGGCCAAAAGTGATCACCATGGAGATACATAATTACAGCTGTCAACGCGTCTACTGTCCTGCTGGCATCAATTTGATTGCTCCCAGCAATAATGATAGACAAAGCTTAGTGTGCACTCTCCTGCACCCAATCACTTTATCTATTCCGTGGTCCATTTAGCTGACATGCAACATTCACACAAGCAAATAACAGCAGTAAGCAGAACATTTAAAGCATTTTAATTGTTTTTTCTTTCTATGGATGGCTCACAAGCGCAAATGTTATTACATAAAACTCCTGCTGCAGCATTAATTGAAGAAAGATTTGGTGGGACAAAGACCGTAGGGGGTATAGTTTGTCCATTATCACTTGTACTTTCAACAGGTCTCACGTTTGGAAAATTGCAAATTGCAAAAACTTGCAAGGGCAAAATGTTTGACATCCTGTTAGTTATTACAACATGGTGAAAACTTCTAACAACCACTGGAGTATTCATTATAAATTCTTATTAAATACACTCTTTGTTTCATTAAAAAAAAGTTTAGATACATCCAATGATACCTTTTTCCCTCATCTCCTCTTTAAGATCATATAATGTCTTTTAGATCTTCACAATTTTTTTTCGGCTTTCAGGCTTTGAACACAGCATGAAGCCTTAAAGACCAGAAAGGGTCAGGTCCCTTCAGAAAGTACACGGGCAAAAACAATTTAAGAAGCGAAATAAATCATATATCCAATAACATCTCCACATTTGAGATTCCTCCTGTAATCTTTCAATATTTTCCCTGCAAGCAATCAGACTGACTAATCGTATTCACAGATGGTACAGCCTCATCATTCCACTAACTGACATAGTGTCATGTATATGCGTACTTATGACTTAGACTACTTTGGTTTTACAAAAAGGTAGTGTCCTTGTTCTTTACACATAGCAGAAAACACTGTTTGTTAAACAACTTTTCCATATAGTCAGACTGTATCCTGAAATGTGTAATAATCACTGTAACAAATTTCCTCTTAAAGTCCACAAAGCTAAACAGAAAGCACTGGCAGTCTCTCACTGGTGTCCCCAGTTCTCTGCGCTTAAAGAGCTGACACAACATTTCACTGTACTTTCAAATCATGTGTCTGAAAAACTTAAGCTGAAAGTTATAGAATGTAACAAAGTATTTCAACATATAATGGTTTCCTGTTATACCAAATCTGAATATTTTAAACCCAGTTTGGAAGTGTGCATTTTTAAGTAGTTTTTCAGGTTTCACAAGTAAGTATTCTCATGTCCTGTCCCATTCCCCCGGCAAGAAGCTGGAAAAAAAAGCCTGATTTACAAAGCTGCAAAGTACTTAGAGTCTTCATCTATAAAAGAGACACTCTGCACCCATGAACACCAGAACCAAGTTACTTACACTTGGCACTTGCAATGGCTCCTGATACTGAGAAAGTTTACCAATGGATGGCAGGCCAAAAGATTTGTATGGGTCCTGAAATAAAATTCAACATGAGAAAGCGTTAAGCTTTTACAGACTCAGAGAAAATAACACTTAAAAGCTTAATGGCTAACAGAAACCACTGCTGGAATGACTTTGTTTTCTTCCCCAGAACTACTTGTGTTGAAGTACATTTCTTCATCCACCTACCCCTGTGACTCCAAATAAACAGCTGGAAGCATATAAATTCTCTTGAATCACACTCAAAAAGCAGAAAAGAAGTGTTCTGCACACAGCTACAGTACGCCACCAAAATATACGAAGATGACATTTTCAATTGCTACTTTGTGCCTTGGAAGAAGGGTGGAGTTGAGAAGTGAGTATAAAGAATAAAATTCTAGAGATAAAAAGAGCAATTAGAAATTCAATTACCTTAAGAAACCAAACTGAGCTTTATGCCTTTGAAATCTTCTACATAATGCAATGCCAATATAAACTTCATAGGACAGCAAATAAATATATGGCCTACAGAATAACTAAATTCATGGCAAAGTAGTTGGACCCAGCACTTACAAATGTGGCAGAATCTAAACTGAACAGAAAATAAAAGTCCAAGTATCAGTTACTCCAGAGTAAAGGCTACCCATGCTCAGAATAGCTTCCATGCCAATCACAGGGCAAATATTTATTATTTATCAGAACAGTCCATATAACTTGTAATCAGTATAGCAAACTGAGGATTACGTGCATGAAGAACAAAACCAACATAAAGTAAGATGCCTTTCATCACAAAAGCCACAATAGTTGGAACGGAAAAAAGACATCTAGAGGCGCTGAATTACTTCTGAAAAATACTATTACCTAAAACATTCCTAAACCAAAATGAAGGAAGCTAGGCATAATTTTTAATTCACAAATCTTGGTTTTCATGCATCAAAAATGGCAGCAAAAAGACATTACCTTGAAATGTCCTAAACATGCTTGAAAATGGCTCCTGCATTTTAGTAAGTTTTTTTTTAAGATGAGATAGTCATACCATAATTATTAAACTATTATCTTGCAATGCACTTTGAAAGTTTGTCCTATAAACTCTTGTTTCAGAAGATATGTAACTTGCTTTTTCAACAACCTATTTAAATGTTTTAATACAACAAAAATTCTGTAAGCCACTGAATTTTATCTGTCTTCTTAAGTGAACAAGTTTCACATGCACAAGTTAAGAAACCTGGAAACAGTAGTTAACTGTAGCAAGTAGCTCCAGCACTGCATTAAACATGAACAGAACATATAGTAAATGTCCTTAGAAATAAACCTTAATTGACTTCTATCTTTTTTTAATTTTGATTTCAGAAAAAGCTATGTTGAAATACACATTGCATTTTTAATTAAAAAAAAAATTCTACAATTCTACAAAATCTCATTAACCATTTGTGTTGCATACTCTTAAATTGTGACTTTCATATGATATTCCTTAACTTCACCTTGGCATCTATCCACACTCGGGTATTACTACTCACAATTCAGCCACCTACCTCCCTCCCTGCTACCACTCATTTACCTCAGCATAAACTCGACATTCAACCGCCCAGCCGTTGATGGGAATATCAGCCTGTTTGTGCCTGAGAGGGTAACCCTTAGCAACACGGATCATTTCCTGGACTAAGTCCAGGCCGGTAATGCATTCTGTGACGGGATGTTCAACCTGCAAGGTCAAGAACTGTCAGTCAATAGGTAACAAAAAACAACAACAACAAAAAAATCCCTCTCCATAAACAACCACAGATAAACAAGAAATTAGATCAGCCAAAGAACAGACAAAGAATACATTCCGATCTTGGTCTTCTTTCCCCAAAAAACTGACAAACATCAACAAACACTGCCTTTTCAGGATCATCCCGGAAAATAATTAGGATATTACAATGACTAGAGGCAGCATACAAAAGGAAAACTAGACAGAACACCTTAGGAGGGTTTGGGGGTTTGTAGGGGTTTGTTTTGGTTTCTTTTTTCATTTATTTTACAAATTCAAATGTACCTGGTGATGATGAGTTAATTTTCATTTGTTCAGAAGCTTTTCCCATGCAATTTTGTTTTTAAAAGACTTGCACTGTAGCCATAAGTATATTTTAACTGAAAATCTCCAAGTAGCTGATAATCAACCCATTCTGCTACACTTCACATGGCATATACAGGACCCACTTACAATTTTCTATAGAACAAGCCTACCCTAAATCTCACCCATTCGCCTGCTTTCACTAACCTGTCCTGACAAGCAACCAGATTAGCGTAATCTTGCATCAGCGCAGTGTAGCAGAAATGAGCAGATGGATTCTTCAATTTTTTTTTCCACCTCCAGACTTATCTGTTTAGTGCTTAGCATGCACAATAGCTGGGCTGGACCAGCAGAGTCACTCTGCACTCTCAGCAAATTGCTGCTAAGGGCTTTGGATGATGCTGCCATGGGAATACCCATCGTTCAGGCTAACCCGGCATGTGCGTACGAGCATGCACACATGTGCGCGCATATGCACATAGACACACGCTCTTTTTCCTTGAAATGGGGATCTAAATGGATATATTTATTAATTTTAAAAAGACCCTTTAACTAGGCAGCATACAGCAGGAAAGCAAGCAAAGATAGGAGGGCACACCATATAGATCAAGTAAAAAATAGGCATGCTAAAAGCATCTTCTTCACACAGAGACATCTATTAGACTTTCCATATTGAAATTACAACAGAACTGACACTTTTATTATAAAGTGTTTGCGTTCCAAGGGCTAAAACACCTCAAAAAACCACACTTCACAATGGTTTCTCTATCATGAGATGTCACACTGTGTACATTTTGTGACACAGGAAAAGGTCAGTGACCAAATCACTTGTCTTTCTTCCTTCAAGTACACTAATATTAAGAAAAATATTTAGCCACTAGTGTAATCTTGTGACTTATCAGAACAAGTAGATGCTTTGGTCTTTAAGAAAAAAGCTTTGTAAAAATAAACAGATGGCATCCATAATTAGCCCTGTGTGTGCTGTGAGTTTGTTTAGAGTTTCAACAACATTTTAAGATGTTTTGACATAATTTTAATGATAAATCATCACTGAAACAAGCACCTATTCTTTGAAGGATAAGTGACATTGAAATGGGAATTTGATTATACAGTTTAAGATGTACCTTTGGGATTCAATCTTGAGTCTACCTAACACAAGATATTCTCCAGCATGTCAAGCTTAATAATAGTATTTCAAGAATCTATGGAACATCTTAGTATCTATCCTGCAGTGTTAAATTGAAGCAATTCAATTTCTATTAAGACTTGAAGTTTCTATTAAAACTCCCTAAGTTACTTATCACACATTCCTGTTTGGACAACAGAACTTACTCTCTTATTTTGAAATTCAAGTTTTAAAAAATTACCTTTGAGTTTAGAACACATCTGGAATACTAACATTCCAGATAATTAAATTACAACAGCTTTCTTTTTTTTTTCTTTTTATTACAAAGACATTTGCATTATTTAGTTATACTGTCATTTATCTTGGATAGCAATTGGCATTCCAGATTCAATAGCTTCATTGTTGTTTTCAGCTTTATTGTTGATGATCAAAATAGGATGGAATGTTTCTGGAAAGAAAAATATTTTTGTTGTTCGGTTCTTACGACTCACAAACATTTATTTAATCCATTCTTCAGTACAGATCTTTGACTTGGTCAATATTTTCTGCTGTTTCTTCAAAATACTCCCTTTGTGTCTGCACATAAAACAGCATTCAGAAAATACAATGAGGAATTTTTTTTTTGAGGTTTTCTTGGGGGTAAGCAGTTGTTTTGCTTTCCTTCAGGACTGTGCTTCAGCAAGTGCTGTTTAGGCATAATGTAGAAGTACCAATCATACCACTAATTTGGGGGTACCAAATACATTTTGAATGCATTTTAGTATACATTAAGACCATAAGATAACCAAAAATGGGGTAGAGAAGAATTTTAACCTTGAAATCCTGGTTAACTTATTTGTAAATTTAACCTTTCAGTGAGGTGTGTGGACCAAATTGCACATGTTTTCGCCATTTTCTTTTGGCAAGGAGGGAGCAGGAGGGGTCAGTATTTTAAGCAATATTCACAATATGCTTTGGTGTACAGTGCAAAAGGGCTTTAATCAAGCAGCAATGCCATAACCTGGTCAAACAAACACTCTGAAATGGGGTTTTGGAGGTACAAGAATCCACCCAACAGAGAGATACATGCAGGATCTGAAATTAAAACTCTAACCTTTTCCAAAGCAAGGAAGGACAGGAGTAGGAAAAGCTAAAAGATTAGACCCCCTCTTCTCTCTCCCCTCCTCCACAAAAAAGCACACAGACATCATCATCCCCTACTTACAAAAGCTCTGCAATAACTGTTTCAGCTATTTGACTAACATAACTGTAGTTTTTTTTAAATTACTATTAAAGGCTAGGCTTTAAACACTTTTTTACTTTTCAGCCTTCTACTTCAGACGTTACTCTTGGTTTCCCTGCCTGATGTATTTTCTTCTATTAACTTTATGCTATATGTCTTCTCAATCAGCAGCCTTTACTTGCCATTTTATAGATGGTAAGTCAAGGACTGAATTTTTAGAGGTGAATGCAAGTATGCCCACAAACAGAGCTGAATCCCTCTCAGTTGATCAGCACCTCAATGTTGCAGTCAGCTGACTACAGTCATACTCAGTTTTGTAGTCAGCTGATCCAAGATCTTGCCAATGAAGCCCTAGTCAATAAGGTAAGAGCCAATGTTCGTATGGTTACGAGATAGTGGGTAAATTCACACATTTGTGTCTGTCCTTAACACAAAAGGCAAAACCAGACATGTCTGCAGCAAGCAATCTAAGGATCATAGCTATATCATCAAAACAGCTGTACCTTATTCTCAACAGGTCAAGCAGAAAAATTGATCAGCAATACCTCCCAATTAGTTAGCTGCCAAAAGGATCGCCTTTACTACTAGTTCCTTTACTTACACCAAAGTCCGGTCATACACAATTTATAACGAGTCATCATTTCAACACATTTAAGTACGATACGCATCACCTTTAAAAAGTCTTACTCCCCATCTTCTGTGATATACACACACCTCTTCCCCTAAAAAATACCACTTATATTCCTGCTTTCAAGTCTACAAAGCCATACCCGTTATAGCTAGCAACATCTATACATGGTAAAGTGCTGCCCCTTCATACGGGACCTGCTCTTTTACAGACATCTCACAGCAGTTGAGATTCACTGTGTGTATTAAAAGTAGTTTTGCTTCCCTAACCTCTTCCAGTTTGTACAGCAAGAGACACTAGTGGCAAAGCCCACGAGAAAATAGTAACTAATAATACATGGTGAAGCAGGTACAAAAGAGCTAGGGGTACCTGCCAACATCGCAGTCCAGTTATCATCCACGCCCCGAACAGCATGGAGAAGTTGCTAGTTCTCCTCCTGTTCTGTGACTGCCAACACTCTTAAAACTTTACCATACTAGGGTTTATCCACAGCTACAAAAACAGTCATGCAGTTTTTACGAATAGTTGGAGATAAGAGTTAAATTAGCAATGACTTATATTCCCCTTATATTCAGGGGAATCATTTCAGGATGCATTTTTCCCAAGACCGTCAAGGTACTCAGATCTAATAGCAAACACTTCTGGATACTCTCACAAATCGCTCTCTTGCCCCTGTGTGCATAAGGCATCAAGTTACTCACGATTTGGCGCATTCAAGCAGACTACAGTGGCCAAGAAAATCTGAATTTCAGTAGACTTAAAACTATAGCCTGTGTCACTCCTACTACTGTAAGTCCCTAGCTGGTGTCAGATACTCCTTTACATTCAGATAAATAATCTCAAAACTAACTTTCAACATACACCTCAGTGTCCAGGAAACATGATTCACCTGGAGTCCCACAGGCTTTTCTGCTGCAGCCAAATCCAGTATCAATTGACCCAAACCCACCAACTTACAGATGCTCCTCAACCCCCTTTACTCCAGTAAGTCTGGTTTCTATTTCGGTGAACTGAACAGCCACAGAGGTGCACACGTGTTCTGCTCTTCAGGCATGCCAGCTTCCTGACTACTATGAGCAGGAGTACTCTGGGGTCACATCTTGTTTCTGCAAAAGAGTTCATGTGTATATGGGGTTTGGGAGCACACAGGAAAAACAGCTTTTCAGAAAGGCTGCTGGAGAACAGACAACGGTTGGAATAATGCACAGAATGAACAGAGAGCACACAGGAATATGTAACAGGCAATCCCTTGTGTTGTCCTTTTCCATAGACACAGCATGCCGTACCAGTTGCTGTTTATTTTCTTATTTATCAGTGTGTGATCAAAGAACTGAGTTCAACCAGAACTACAAAAACTTTCCATCAACTAAGATGCTCAGATAGACTTCTGTTGTTTCCTCTGTAAGATGCTATAGAAATAAAGATTAATGTACAGACATTTGGTCCCAACTAATTTTTTAATCATAGCATATAATAACTCTGAAAAGAAAAGTAATCTACTTCCTCATAGGAATTTATCTTCCAATAATCATTAATTCAGTTTTCTCAATTTTAATTTGCAAGGATTTTTTTTCTTTATCACACTGGACAGACACGGGTAAGAAAACACTTACATAGCCTATGAATACTGAACCTGTCTTCTCTGTGTTTTAAATGAACAGCACACACTTTATATCAACAAATTATTTAGCTCACAATTTCAACATAACTTTCTCAATAAACACACTTCAAAAAAACAATCTCACAATTCAGTAATTCTACATAATTTCGTTTCCACTACATACTTCACAATATAAATAAATTTGTACCCACAAGACCTACACTGTCTTTCCTAAAGATGCAATCCCTGCTTTCACTGTATTTAGCAGCAGTATTAAAGCCCTCTCAGCGTACTTTGTTCAAGGTGGTTATGGTCACACTGCAGCCAATCTTGGTTTGCTTTACATCAAATTCACCAGAGGAAAGAAACTATTGCGCCCTTTCAAGATCTTTTGTTCCTCTACTTATTAAAAATGAAGGGGAGCCTCCTTTTTCTCTACTTTATAAATAGTATTTTATGATAGTTATGTGGTAACATCGTCTCCAAGATATCGCTCTATGCCCTGGCAGCACTGTTAATGGCATCTTTCAGATTCAATGACTTACACAAACAATGTTGTTCTCTTCTGTCAACAACAATTAGCAATGCTTTTCTGTAGTTCTTTTGGGAAGCCTGAAAAGCAGACAACCAGTAGCTACATAATGGAAGTTGCATTAGGAGGCAAGAATGTGGCAAAAATCTGGTTAACTGTTGTCGGCTGACCCTCTTGTGTGAAGAAGTGTTGTTTGGCAGCAAAATCACCTTTTCTTTCGGTTCTAAAAATGGCCATGAACAGCTGGTATAAACTGTGTGCAGAATGGATTCTGGTGGGCTTAGGGGATTGGTAATGGGATAAGAGACCTTTCACCTTTAGGTCAGTAGTTCAAATTCAGCCCAGGTTAGCGGCAATTGAAAGTCTTTACCATCTGACACTGTTTGTTAGCCTACTTAAAATGACTGAAGCAAAGTGTCACAGTAAAACACAATTCCAGTATTAAGAAATATGAAGAGTCTCAGCAAACAGCAGAAACAGTCACTTGAGACTTTACTTTGAAATCTCTCCATTCAGACTCAGCAGAAATCTGGTCCTCTGCCTCCTGACAGCCCCTTTCACTGCTCCCACACTCAAGCTCACCTACCACAATTCATCCTCTAGGCAGCTACACACACCCAGACAGCAAAACTACCTCTTGCTGTCCCATGGGTTTGCTATGGATACCAAAGTCAGCACCTCTCTGTGGTTTTAGACGGCAATCCAGACTCAGCTCATCACTTTGCTATTTGTATTTTGCCAGTGCTGTTTATATAGTGCAGCTGCAGAATTTTCCAGCACTTATCTCCTTCACTGAGCAAACATGTAGCAGGTGCTGCCTAATGATGTGCAACAGAATATAGATACCATTATGAAACTGTTAGAACCAGGAGTTTATAAGTAGTGAAGCTCCAGACAATCACCAGCTGGATTTCTACATATTCCTAGACATTTCCCAACCATGCTCTTTATTACTTTCATGAGTGGACAAACAGACGAAAAGGAAGGTAGAAAGAGATATATTGCACGTAATAATTCTCCCTCTGTCTTTTACACTTCCAGTTCTGCACAAAGACAAAGCTCTGGAATATATCATTTTCCAGGGGTCAGTAAAATCTGATGAAAACATTGAAAGTGGTGAACAACATATCTTAACACTGAGCAATGTTTTATGGGCGTATGGAAGTTTATTTACGTTTGCCTTATGCCTTAGAATCAAGTTACTTTAAAAGAACTTGAAAACATTTCTATAAAATAAATTCTCTCACTACAACTGTAAAATAAAAACATACAGATATGCCACTTGCTTTCAATAAATCTTTTACAGGTTGACAAAATATTCCACAAAATTAACTTTTATTCTCTAAAAAGTTATGACAAAAACATTCAAACTGTCACATGGGAGAAAACACGCTGCTACTCAAATTACCGTATTTCTCAACTCCACTGTGCTGAATACACTCTATACAAATGATGTTTTCAATAGGATCACTCTAAGCAAATTTGGTCATGTTTTGAAGAGGGAGTGTTCACTTGTCACTTAATTTGCACAACCCATGGGGGAGACACAAGGTTGGGAACAGACCTGAAACACAAATGTACAAACTGCATTCAAGGTGAGTGCTCTCCTCACACTGCTCCTTGTACTTCAGTTCTTCTCAAGCCAATGACGGATGCTTCTCATCTACAGATACTACAGGATTCCAGAGTATGTGATATTTACCCTTTGCTGTTACTAACTGATTCATATGCACTGAGCTTAGCCACACCACACACCCATACATTAACAGATATTCTTTATTTACAGGAGGTAGACTCTCTTTCTATCAAGTCAAAGAGAAGTATTTCTCATCTTCCAGTGAAAAGCAGAAGACACTTTCCTAGCGAAAGCCAGCACTTCTGACGGCAGCCTGATAAGGAGATGTTGACACAATTTGAAAGTTAGAAAGGCTATCAGTCTAAACATTCAGACATTTTTATGTCAAAGCTCTTATTTGGCTATTTTGGACTATGCCCTTGAAACAGCTAATGACAACTAGGTAACACAAAGCACACCACAGCAGCTATAAAGAATTAGAAATTCAACATGTGGTCTGCCTCAGCGATCTGAATAGTAGTAGCTGCCTGAAAACCAAAAGTGCCCTAAATGACAACATACAGAAATTCTCTTGTAGCTGCTAGGGCATATATCTCTACATTTTCCTGTGGAAAGTAAGAATAACTAGTTTTTCTATGCAATTATCCGATCTTGTGTCTCATACTTATCAGCTAGCCTCTGAAAAATGTCAGAAAAGCAGATAGAACAAAAAGAACATTGCCAACAGCAAAGAATAAATCATTCTAGCTGAATCACTTGAGAGAGTGAAACATCTGAAACAGATTTGTGTAGCATACAAGAGACACAATGGAGTTGATTCAACAACCTTTTTTTGCTTTCCAATCTCACACTGAATTGCAGCAACACTTAACACAAAAATTAAATAAAATATGAACTTCCTGTAAGGTGCAATTTATACTTCTTTGCAGGACTATACAGCAGAAAAGGTATATTCCCAAAGAGTTCCCTAAAAAGACAGCCAAGTAATAATACAAGTCTCAATTACTGCAAAATTAGTTACCAAAAACACTGGAAGATATCTGACAGATAGACCAAAGGGAGGGACGAAGAAATCAGCAGGCAGTGAAATGTACTGGGTACAGTTTAGTTCCCTTTACACAAGCGTATTCTGAAGTAAAAAGGCTACAGTGATCTGATTAGAGATTGCTGAAACATTGAAACACACATGGGAAATTGCATAATATAGTAGACATGTTCTGATGATGCTGACAGTAGCTCTGTCTGTAATGCACACTGAAAAAGACCTTAGTAGCATTATTTATGGACCAGGTACCCATCATTTGGGTAAGTTCTTCCAACTGTGGAGTGTTCAGCAAAAACAGGGCAAGGGAGCCTGCTAGCCACTGTTCAGAGTTAGGAAATGCAAAAGTTAAAAAAGGCTGAAGCAATACAGGGACATCTGTAGACTCTCCTGGTTCTGAAGTTAAACCTTGATGAGCCTCATTACAGTTTCTATGTTTGGCTCTTAATGGAAGGGAGTTAGTATGAGATGTTAGTTGTATAACTGTTAGCTGAAGAGAAAGTAAAGCTTGAGACCTGGGAGAAGTGACAGATCGATCGTGTAAACCTGGGGAAGAATCAGAGAAAATTACTACTCTCCAGCCTCAAACTGAAATGCTAATTAGAGACAATACACGGTCAGGATAGAGGAATTAGAGAATATCTGCACAAGTACTGTAATTTAAGATTAGTAAATTTCTTTGAGGGTTGCAAAGAATGAGTCTGCTGTTACAGGGAACTGTCAAACTTAGGCTTAGGCTATCTTTCAAAAGGAGTCTTTAAAGTCCTTAAAGATGGAATTGTGAAAGCTTTCTTACTGCATATGTGGAGACCTCTACAATCAAGCAAGTTTATTGTCTGGGACTTTGAACACATACCACTAGGCACTGCAGGGGGAAGACACCACAAAACAGCAAAGATAACATCTTGAAAACAAATTACAGAAAGGACTTCATGGATACTTCATCCCTAATTATATTTAGGAATTGATGGACAATAATATACTACAAGGATAGCAAGGAAATGTTTCTGAACTTCCAGAGGGCTATGCACAAAATCACACGTTCATTTTCTTCTATGCGAGCAATAACATGGAGAGGCATTAAGAAGCATTCTCTCAAAAACAAGATTGAGAAAAGTGTAAATTATGACCAAAGAGACAGAAATTCTTCATCACATTTTAATGAACTATACATTGCCATTAACCAGAACCTTCTAACTGAATCTCAGGTAGAGCAGATTGTACTTAGGAAACTTCTAGCAAAAGCATGTGAAATATAACTGTCATGAGTAATTCCAAAAACAATGCTGCCTGGCAAGGCAAGGCAAATTTTACCAGCAGTCCTCCCCTAGCACAGGGGAGGACTGCAACACCCCCAAATCTTCTCTCACTTCTTTACCCAAAGCATAAATTTACCCAGCCATTATACAAAGTCATACAAAGATGTCAGAGGATCTCTTTATGCTCTATCCCTGCCCACATGTAAAAGCAGCAGGCAGAATACGTCCCAAAGAAAATGCAGCCAGAACAGAATAAGCAGCTATTCACTTTGGTGCTTGATTCCACATTTCTGTCATTATTTAATGAAATGAGCAAAGGAGAATAAGGACAATCGAATTTACGTGCTTACAAGAAGAACTGTCTTCCTGTCTTTGAGAATGATAACCAGACTTCAAGTTATATGCCCGTTTTCTTAGATTATGACCAGAAATTCATTATAACAGTCAAATAAGAGGTAGAGGGTTTTTTCCATAAAACACTGCTTATCCATTCATTGGCAGTGTACATTATAACATCTAGTACTGACTTCACACGCTGTTACAAAAATCCTACACCACGTCAGCATGCTTTTTACACAGATGCATTCCAGTCATAGCTTCAATCATATGCAGATTGCTGGTGGAGTTTATTGCTGATGCACACATATAGTTTTAATCACCCTCCTAGAGAAACTCAGCAAGCAACCATCAAAGTATAAAAAATAAAAAAGAAACTTCAGGGACCAGTGGGGAAAAGCATCAGAGCACAGGGGCTAGCCACTTACTGTGAACTCACAGTGGCACTTAACAGTGACCTCTTGCAAGGTCTTTAGGTCAAGGGTAACAAAGAGGAAAAGCTCTGAATGCTTACTTGAGTGCTGTGCAAGGGCTCACTGCTGCAAAGTCTTGTATATGCAGGCTTATTTAAGTGAGTAGATCTTTTAAGTTCAGTGGGAAGTACTCACATGCGTCAAGTTAGTTACGTTTAAGTCTTTGCAGGAGCAGACCCCTAACTATGGAAGGAGGTTATGTTCTGTTTTTTAAAATAACACTTTTCTGAATCTGAAGAGCTGTTTTTCTTACCTGAAGTCTAGTATTCATTTCCAAGAAGTAGAAATTCTTACTGGAGTCCACAAGGAATTCTACTGTTCCAGCAGAGGAATATTTTACTGCTTTGGCAAGAGCTACTGCTTGCTCTCCCATTGCTCTTCGAGTTTCAGGGTCTAGGAAAGTGCTATGATACAGAAAGAATGCCTTTTTTTAGTTAAAAAAAAATAATTAAATCATTTAATCTTCTGCTTAAACTACCATCAAAAGAGGCCAGCATCATTATTAAAGTTAGGAACATGTCAAAACTGTCAAATGGATGCCTTTACATTTATATTACTACTAAATAGCTATACTGCATGCTTTGCAATGTACAGGAAATTCAGGGCAAATAACAGTATTCTCTAAAATATAACACAACTTTTTTGGAACACTGAGATTTATAATAATGCAAGTTAAATGAAAAAAAAATACATAAAAATTCATGATACTTTAGAAAGCATATATTTTTGGAAAAAAAAAAAACATACAACCCTGTAACTAAAAAATCCAACCAATGGAAATATGAGTGCCAAAATACAAGACAGGAGGTCTAAGGGGAATTTGTTTTCTGACTGAATTAAAACACCATGGACATTTACTGATATTTTAAGCAATAAAGAAGTTTTAGAAAATAATGAAGTATTTATTCAGGCTTCTTATGTGAGATTGCAATGAAAAAAATTTGGGCATCCATAATATTTAACTAAAACACTATCAACACCGTCATGACTTAAACCTTAATATCCTGCATTTCTTCTCTCAGCTTTACCCATAACCTGAAGAGCAGTTATCCATGTTTGTTAACTGCAATTCACTCCATTCCACACATCCTGGACACACTCAAAAGCACCCAAAATGCAGCTCGGCTACCACCTCAGAGGCCCCTGTGAGCACCACCCAAATACCAGATCTTCTTATTCTAGAAGTGCAACATGCCCCTTCCACTGGTCCAGTGAATCAAAAGACTCAGGTTGGTCTCCTCTGTCCTATAAATTCAAATTAACCTATGCAGATTGTTAATTTAGAGCTAGAGAAATTTCTGTGGCTTTCCATCAAAGCTGTGAAACTTGTTGCTCCTCACCCTGATACACTGACCTTCAATGAAAGACAACATGTAGTTCATCTTACATAAGCTCATAAATACGCTTATTATATTTCAGTGGTGATGCACATTTGGCATATAACTCAGTTATCATTTTAAAAGTACTTTTGTAAGGGAATAGGAATCAATTCTGCCCTGTCTCTATGTTATGGTTTAAAACTAAAATAACAAATGTTACCTATTTCTTGAGGTGTCTTTAAAAGTGGGTCCTAATTCTGCAAAGCAGCAATCAGCAGCCTCCACCGACCTGAAGTGTAGGTCAATGTGACATCAAAGTCAATGAAGCTCCACCTGGGGCCCAGGACTACACTCACATAGAAGCCAGTCCTGGGTCAGGACTTATCTTTCAGTACTTGCTATGGTGGTTTTCACTGAGACCTGAACTCACAGAAGAGCTAAGAGACTGCTGCCACAACAAACCATATTTGACATGACACAAAAAGTGAGGAAATATCTAGGCAAACTAGGATAGAATTCTTTTCTTCATCGCAAAAGTGCTACTTTGCACCTCCATCCTTCCAGTGCTGACACAGGCAGATTCTGACAGACAGCAGGGCAGGCTGGATCAACAGGAAAACAAAGTCAAGTCTGATCCAAAGAAAGCTCCCAGATCCTACACCAGATTGAAGGGAAAAACAGAAGACATGCAAAACTATGTCGCACCTGCCAAAAGTAGGCACTGGTAATGTAAAAGAGTTTCATATTTCTTATTTTGATTCAATAAGAGGATAATACATTACACAAAATCAACAATCTATAATTCAATCTGGGGTTTCTGCAAGGCTTTGATCATGAAAGGTCAATGAGTGGCTTATGAAGAACAGAAGCTTTTCAGTATCGGCTTCATGTTCTATTTCTAGAATAACCATCATTACTTCTTATAGAGATGAAAGACAGTTACTCCCCTTTATTACAGTGGTGTCCTCACTATGTTTGTTAAATGTAGGTCTGAAATCTCTCTGTTCACCTCCTGCTGTAGCCAAAGAATGGAACAGAGGTGTCACACTGCTAAACTTGATCTCTGCCACGTGGTTAAGCTTTATGTTCTAAAATGACTGGATCATCCCTGCAATCATCTAGGTTAATTAATCAAAGCTTTCTTATTCCCCTCCACCACTTTATCTTTCATATACATTGTTTCTCCCTCCTCTAACAATGCATCTTTTACAACTGAAATAACTCTTGTCCAATCTCATTAGGCATCACTTGTGAAAACACAGCATTTTAAACCTGATTTCCAATCTTTTTCTCACATATACACCTGTTTTTCTTCCAACCAAATAGCTCCCGTGGCAGCATGAAGGCTACGAAATAAAAAAGATTCACAAGATAAAAGCACCGAAGAGAAAATATAAGATCACAGCTGACACTTAACTCATAAGATATTCATCAAGCTATTGCAAATTTGATCAAAGACAATACAATTGGTTTGTGCCATTGTTTCTACAGCCAGAGATGAACCAAATGGGCGAAATGTTACCTCCCCACTTCTACCCATCAGATAATGTTTCACAAAGTACTTCCATCACCTTCACTTACAGATAAGGTTGAGAATTTGAAAAGTACAGTTCCACTGTCAGTGGAAATTTACTGCCCAGGTTAAAAAAAATACAATAAAATTCAGTAACATCTACACTTCCTCTGAAGATACCACTATACTGGCAGAGAACAGTACTTTCAGTTTCTAAACGTCAAGGTCAGCCTATCTGCTCTCAAGAAATAGTTAGGTATATTGTTTATTCAAAAAAATTACTTATCTACAAAAAACATTCTCCTTCGAGATACCTATTAATTACTACAACAATACAAGTAAAAATATGTTAAAGTATTTGAGAACACAGTTTTGACCCTAAGTCTAAACTGGCCACCTATGAATCACATACACAGTCACAAACAGAACAAGCTTGCTGTTTCTCTTAACCCCAAATCCTTCAAGGATTTCTAGACAGACTGACAGAAAATCATAGAATCATAGAATGGTTTTGCGTTGGAAGGGACCTTAAAGATCATCTAGTTCCAACCCCTAGTTTCAACACCTTCCACTAGACTAGGTTATTCAAAGTCCCATCCAACCTGGCCTTGAACACTTCCAGGGATGGGTCAGCCACAGCTTCTCTATGCAACTTTCAGCCTCTGTGGTGAAATGAGAAGCCAACAGCATCTTCCAAAGAGGTGTGAAGCTAGAAGCAAAGAAAATTACTGTAAATCTCTGGAATTTTTGCATAGCACTAACTTTTGCCCTGGACTAACTAAAGTACTGGTGATGATCAGACATTTCTTATTGTCTGTGATTCCAAGAACAGAGAGAGTAGAACAACTGCTGAGATTCAAACATGAAGTAATCCTGTAATTTCAACAGTTGCAGACTTAGCTTTCAGAAAATAATAGAGATTATTCTCAAAGCCAAAAGGCCCTCAAAAATCAATCTCTCAAACTAGACACTTAGGAAAATACCACGATAGCAAAAAAGTAAATCAAAAGAAGCTCAAGAAGAGGCCAAAGCCAAAAGCCTTAGATTGTATAAAAGACAAACAAACATTTTACCCTATAGTATTCCTATCTCCTGGGCTTCACAGAATGGTTAGGGTTGGAAAGGACCTTAAGATCAGCTAGTTCCAACCCCCTTGAACATTTGAACACTTCCAAGGATGGGACAGCCACGACTTCTCAGAGCAGCCTGTTCCAGTGCCTCATCACACTCACAGTAAAGAATTTCTTCATTATCTCCAACCTAAATCTCCTCTGAAAGGTATTAAAAAGAAAAAGAAGAAAAAAAAAAAAAAAGAAAAAAAAAACACCAAAAACCCAAACAGCTTCAACCTCTCAGAACTTTTAATGGCAGCTACCATTTAAAACAGGAAAAAAAAAAAAAAGAGAGTGTATTTCCTTCACCCAGCCATATAAGAAAAGGTGTTTCCAGGAGTCATTAATCAATGACACTAACTGAAACATCACTCACAGGAATGGCTAACTTCAGGCTTTAGGGTTTCTACGATGTCTCACAGAAGTCAGTACCCTGCTTATCTGCAACTATCATGTAACCCTTTGTAAATAAATGGATTCTGCAGCCAACTGCAAGTGGCTGTAAGGCAGATAAGGCTTCCAAAGCTGTCAATAAAAGTCTGGCAGAGTCTAAAGCATTCAACAAGAAAGAAAGAGTTTTCATGCCAAATTTTGGAAGCTATTGACTTGTGAACACTCTTTCATGTGAGTTATGGGAAGGGATGAGGAAACTTACTGACAACTCCAATATAGAAGCCCAAGAAAGTTAAAAGGCTGATATTTCTGAGGAAAGAAAACACTGATCACAGCTGCCTGGCAAGAGAAAGACACATCACTCTCCCTTTAGTTGACCACATGCATAGAGAATGAGCAGGCAGTAGTTGTGGGCAGCACTTTACACATAGTCCTGAGGCAAAAAAGTCTTCTAAGTGCTTAGGTATATGTATATGCACATGCACATTGTTTCAGGACCTGAAGAATTCACATTTCACAAACAAAAACATAGTAAGATCTTTAGGCATAAGGCTTCCGAGAAACCCACAATCACTACCAGGAAGTAACAAGAGCTATTTGAGTATTTATTAGTGGGTTTGTATAATTAGATTTAACGTTTGTTTTGTAACTTAAAATCTAGGTCCTAAACAGTGCCAGTGCCACAACTACAATTCAACATTCATTTATATGCTGCCTGTAAATAAACATCATTTGAATGATGCGCTTTTCCTCACATCCTGAATTATTGCATCACATAGTTCTGCGCTATAAAATAATGGTAAAATCATCCCAGCTGGTGAACACATTACACTGGGAATTCCCACAGGCAGTGATATACCTATGTATGGTTTTCTAAAATCAGAACTTCCTTATGCCTTTTTTATTACACAAATTCTCTGATGAATGCTATGCAACAGAAAACACAGCAAGACCATACCTTGCACAACGGCAGTGTATCTCAGCTCTATTTGAAATCAGTGGGATTAAGATTATTTAGTACTTTTGAGTTACTGTTTCTATAGCTTACTATATCTATAGTTTACTACCATCAGTGGCACTAAAAGTGGCACAGAGAATATAATACTTCAAGCTTCATTTCAAACAGAAATTAAAAGTATTATGTGGCCCTCTCACAATGCTTATAACACAAATATCTGTATCTGTGATAAAATGAATACTGTTTCCATATTTTATTTTACTCTTAAATCTAAAAGCTGAGTGGCAAAGGAAAATTAACTCAGACATATTAAGGAAGCTATCTCATATACCACATGTATTTGAGTGTTAAAATACATATCCATATTATACAAGGTCATGAAAAACAACATTCAAATTGCATTATGACAAATGAATATAGCTTAAACATTTATTTATTTTCTTTGTGGTTTTTAATAGAATAAAATTTGCTTCCATTTGTACAAGCAGCTTTCCTAAAGTGCTTTCAGTAACTATAAAGCTGCATCAAGAGTCTAGTATCCTTACCTTGGTGCTTCCTCCACAACTTTTTGGTTTCTCCTTTGAATGGAGCACTCCCTTTCATTCAACCACAAGGTATTACCATGTTTATCTGCCAAAACCTGAAACAGTAACATACTATTAACAAGACAGATGCTATGTATATTTTGACAGAACACTATTATCTAACATTCAGTTAGTTTAATTTAAAAATACCTTTTTCAAATCTAGAAATAAAGGTTGGGGAAACCGCTAGTGTATAAAATGAATTGTATATGGAATACTAATCGAATGCTCCTTCAAATTCTGAATAGGATTATTTTAAGGCCTATATATAGAGTTTATAAATTGCAAAACAACACTCACTGCAAAATTTTTAAGAAGCTCCCAAAAGTTCAGAAATCAGAAGACTGAAATAAAATTAAAACAACATTTTCAAGAATATAAAATTGTATTGCATAATGAAATCACTCAGAAGCAATATCTTTTGTCAACGAAAGAGAGAAAAATCTCAAAAATGCCAAATTTTGCTCCTGAATTACACACAAAAGTTTTCAGAAAAATGGCTAATGGAGCTTTCTTAGTAGGCAAACCACAGCACCCTGTCTAAAGACAGGGAAAGAAGAAAAAGATCTTCAGAAACTTTGCAATCTTTTATTAAAGAGAGTAAGACTTGCTACTTCTCAGTACTTGCAGTGTAAATTAAAGCAGTAGTTTCAAAGAATCAGGTTTTAGCAACAGTTCCTGTCCACAGTTTCAGTTCATGGAAGAGTTAAACATACACACAAGTAGCTAGATCCAGCTACCTAAAATACACATTAGAAAAAAGAAAAAAGAAAAACAAAATAGAACTCTCAATAGACACTGCAACTTCAAACTGGAAGGGAAAGTAAGAAAAGGTACACCATCCCGTTATGAAATTGACTGTACCATGCAGCCATTCCCAATATCTGGAGACCAGATTTGAGGATTCAAGACTTCTTCCTTTCTTATGATTTTATACTCCACAATAATTCTTGGAAAAATTTCTCTCGTTGCAGATCACACTGGCTCTCTTTCTTCCTTTTTTCTCTCTAATCCATTTTTTGCCATCTCTACTCTGCTCTTGTGAGACCTCACCTGGAGTATTGTGTGCAGTTCTGGTGTCCTCAACATAAAAAGGACATGGAACTGTTGGAACAAGTCCAGAGAAGGGCCACGAGGATGATCAGGGCACTGGAGCACCTCCTGTATGAAGACAGGCTGAGGAAGTTGGGGCTGTTCAGCCTGGAGAAGAGAAGGCTGCGTGGAGACCTCATAGCAGCCTTCCAGTATCTGAAGGGGGCCTATAGGGATGCTGGGGAGGGACTCTTCATTAGGGACTGTAGTGATAGGACAAGGGGTAATGGGTTCAAACTTAAACAGGGGAAGTTTAGATTGGATATAAGGAGGAAGTTCTTTCCTGTTAGCGTGGTGAGGCACTGGAATGGGTTCCCCAGGGATGTTGTGAATGCTCCATCCCTGGCAGTGTTGAAGACCAGGTTGGACGAAGCCTTGGGTGACATGGTTTAGCGTGAGGTGTCCCTGCCCACAGCAGCGGGGTTGGAACCTGATGATCTTAAGGTCCTTTCCAACCCTAACTATTCTATGATTCTATCTTCCTGGTCTGATCTGCGGGAACCTTTGCCAATATTCATGCTTCATTCTTTAATAGTGCAGTTCTACACTGAAAACTGACAAGGTAAAAAAAAGGAGACAATCTTCCTCAAACTGTGTGAATTCAACCTCAAAGTGTGTGAATTCTACTCACATTTGTGACAATGAATCTGTATTATTTATTATTTCTTTCACCACAGAGTGAGTATAGCACTAAGCAAGATGAACTCCTGCATCTATGATACCAATGTTTGCTGATGCATGAATAATCTGGGTAGATGTGACTGAAAACAAGGCGCTGTGCAGCATCGCATCGGATCCAGAGTGCTCCACACCCTGTTGTGGTCCCACAAATTTATAGAGCTTTCTAAGGAAAAAAAAATCCTCTCTAAAGAGTTCTACAAGATCAAGGACTTCAATATTTCCTGAACTACAGTGTGTCCCAGAACCCTCTTTTCTGCCCAGAGGGAAGCTTAGCAGCACCAGCAGCAGCAGGGTACTGCAGCCAACTCTATAGAAACTCATTCGGGAAGACCGAAGATCTTTTAACTGTTTTTTTTCTTTTTTTGTTTGTTTGTTTTTGTTGTTTTTTTTTTTAAATACTGGAACAGTACTTTCAGGGCACAGCATCCTACTCACTGAGAAAATAGCTGTCCTGTAAGTAGGATGATTCCTTGTGAGCATTTCTGTTTCATTGTTAGAAAGACTACAACTTCCCACAGAATCCAGCCTCATAAAAACAAACAAAACAAAAAGTCCTGGAATATTTCAATTAAAAAAAGAGTTCCTGTGCTTCTCTTTCTGTGTATATTCCTGAAGGGGATAATAAAATATTTTTCAAGCCAACTAGTAAATATTTTCTTTGACTTCAGGACATTTCTTATATCCAATTTAATATCTGCCATCTGGACCTTAAAATAAATGTTTTCCCATTATCAGTTAGTACAGCTCAAAAAGAGACATGAATGAACAGTCACTATTTAAATGCAATTATAAACAGAATAAGCCAAACAATATCTAGTGTTAGGCTTTTGCTTTCATTTTGGGTCCACTGCTTTCATTATCAGAAATTAAAAAAGATACTTTCTTCATAAAACAGTTAAATTTCAGAAAACATTTACAGAATGTTGAAATCATCTCCTCTGATATGACATGAGATTCCAGTACACATTTCACTAAAAATGCACGTCACAGCTGCAGTTCTTTTCTTAATATCTACATACTTGCAAAAGACAACTTCCTGATTTATGGGATTATATGATTATTACATTAGTATATGTTATGTACATATATATGCCAAACTAATTAAATATAACATATCACAACCTATCTTACATGATTCAACTAAATTCTATTTCCAGTTGTAAAACTGATATTTAGCCAAGTAATAGTTAGACATTCCATGTACTCTTACTTTAAACTCTGGTCCTTTATATCAGATATTTCAGGAGAACAAGACTTCAAATCAGTTCAAGCATAAAGTCTATTTGAACTCTATTTTCCTGTTAATTGTTTTCATCTTTTCTCATGTTTTACAAAGTGATTGTTTTATAGCTAGACACAGGAAACCCCTTATTTAACAATTTTAGGTACCAATGCTTTGGAGCTATATGGGAATGTTAAAAAAAAAAGTTCTATTTAAAAGTTACTGCTAAATTAATAAATATTTGGCATCTGGTCTCAAATTGTTTGTATATTCAGCAGTTTGAAAATGAACCAAAGCCAGCGTCCTAAAGCTGATTAGAACATGAAGTTAAAACGATATGCTATCATATTGTTAAAAGGTACCATCAAAGTGTTCATGTAAGGAAAACAACACTCATTGTACACTTATTATAAATAAAACTATAAATTATTAATAGCAAAGCTATTTTGTTTAATCTAGGTAAAATTATTTAACAGTTTTTAAATACAGTACTGCCTTTTTTTTTCTTGAGGTAGCCCTTTTTAAATCTAAAGGAATAAAGACACTGCAAAATATGCCCACAACTCATGAAAGTATGGAAGAATCAATCTTATCTAACTTTAGTCATCAAAGAGTCGGTAGGAACCAGCTGAAGCTCCCAAATCTACAAGGACTGAAAGAAATGTATCTTTAATGTATACTGATTTGTGTACAAAAAAAAAAAAAGTAACAAAGATCAAAAATTATTAGCCATGACAAAAGAATATAGGAAGCTGCTGTAGAAATCTGACCCCTTTTGTAACCTAAGATCAATGCTGAAACTAAATGCCCACTATACACCTTTCCACTACACTTCAAAAGAGAATAGGTTTGGGTTGAAATTTCATTTTTACAGACTGTTTCTTCATTTCTCTGCTGCTTCTTCATTTCTGCCCCTCTGCTCTGCCCTGGTGAGACCCCACTTGCAGCACCGCACCCACCTCTGGAGTCCTCAGTACAAGACAGGCATGGACCTTTTGGAACAGGTCCAGAGGAGGGCCACAGAGATGATCAGAGTGCTGGAGCATCTCTCCTACAAAGGCAGGCTGAGAGAGTTGGGGTTGATCAGCCTGAAGAAAAGAAGGCTCCGAGGAGAACTTATTGTAGCCTTTCAATACTTAAAGGGAGCTTATAAGAAAGATGAGAAGAGACTTTTTACAAGGGTTTGTAGTGATAGAATAAGGGATAATAGCTTTAAACTACAAGAGAACAGATTTATACTGGGTATGAGGAAGGAATTCTTTATGATGGGAGTGCTGAAACACTGGAAGAGGTTGCCCAGGCAGGTTACAGATGACCCATTCCTGGAAACATTCAAGGCCAAGCTGGAGAGGACTCTGAGCAACCTGATCTAGTCCAAGATGTCCCATATAGTTGAAGATGTGGGATGGACTAGATTACCTTTAAAGGTCCCTTACAACCCAAACTATTCCATGATATGCAGTAAGTTAGCCTGTGCACATAAATAAAAATACAGGAAATATCAGACTGTAGGCACATATGTGGTGGAATAAAAATGTTAAATATTTCTCTCTTAAAAATCATTCCACGTGAATCAAATTTACTGCTGTTTCATTCAGCTACTGAGCTACTGTCAGAATACTTCAGGCTCTCACTGCAAAACTGTTGAGGTAACTGATATACCCCCTATAGATTTCTACTCAGGAAAGATTATTTCAAGGCCATGGACAAACCCGATTTAGTTGCTTGCATAAGATCAAACACATCATAAATTTTAAAATCATACTTTTCTTGAAGAGTCTGGTCCAAAAAGTCTTGCTTTGCATTAGCACATCTGGGTTAACACTAGACCCAATCAAAAATATAAATGGTCACAATCCAGAATTTAAGGAGAACACAGCCAATTTCGAAGCACAAACTGCCCAAAGTAGGACATAAATCCTCCTGAGTTCCCTAGTAACATTAGATACTTCAGAACATACTCCAACATACTGACAAAACCACCCAGAGGTTGGAAGAAAAATGTTAAGCACAGCAGCACGTGAACTCCTACATCCTCTGCTGCACTCAAGCACTGCAATCAGGATCCAGAGTTCAAGCTCCAGCCACTAACAGACATCTGTAGACAGATGCCTACAACTGTGGTTTCTTTTTTCTTTCCCCCAACAAACTGAGCAGAGTTCATTGTCTTCCTGCTAAAGAAAGGGTAAGGAATAAAAACAGGAAGGCTGTATTGTGCATGATAGCCATGTAGTTTGAGCAATGGCCCAAGACACAGGAAAACACAAGACCATATGCCTTTTTTAGCTGAGTGTTTGAAACGTTTTGAACTTTGATTAATTTATGACTTCAGATCTTCTTAAATAAATAAACAATAACTAATAATAGTAAAAATAATACACTACAAACCTGAATTTCTATGTGACGAGGGTTATCAATGAACTTTTCTATCAGTAAGCGATCATCGCCAAAACTTGAAGCAGCTTCTTGAGATGAAAACCTAAAACCTTCCCTTAAATAATGGAAACAAAAAGAATAATCTGTATTTGTAAAAGTTAAATCAAGCTCTGAAGTATACAGGAGAAGGAACACTTATTCATTCCAGTCATCTGGCAGTTTTCATCAATAAACACATACATCCAAAAACCAAATTTAACCATTTGCATGTGATTCTTTAATGAGCAACCCTTTTTTCTTCCTTTTTTTTTTTGCAAAGACAAAAAAAAAAAAACTAACCAAAAAAACCCTCAACGCAGAGAGAATTTCAATGTGCTTACAAATTCTGCGGATTTACAAAAATTATTCAAATAAATTTTCTTTGTTGGCATTTTCTTCTGCAAAAGTAATAAAGTAATCAAATTTTAAAACCCAATAATTACAAAGTACTTGTCATACAGAAGCAGAGGTGTCACTCACCATTATTTAAGGTATACAGGCCTCTTAATACTCAGGAATAGCAGAGGTTAATCGCACATTAATTAGATGAAAGAACCGCAGATGTAATATTGCAGACCTTGTAAATTCATTCACTGAACACACAACCTGAAGATGTAATACTTCACTTTATAGAGGATTCCAGCTGTACCGCTAGTTTTCCCTGTATTAAAGCATAGCTGAGTTTACACTACACGTCCCATATATTTCCCTCTGTTTTCTCTAATATGTATGTAATTACTCAAATATTATAAGATGCTCTAATTATCAATTTTATTTTTGATGGCAGAAAGATTACTCCTATGGGGCATAGCTGCTGACTATGAACTTCATGTTCAGCTTTCTCAGGATGAAATGTACCATAAAGCAGGGACCCAAAGGCTCCATGGAAGTTTTATACAGGCTGTTTAACTGGCATATTAGTCCCATTTATGTTGATACATATGGAAAGTTCGGGGTAAATTTCCATGGGATTGACTACTGAAACACAGCAGCCCTGGTGTTTGTGCCTGGAATAAGAATTACAGCACAACTGAGTTGAAGTTTCCATGCTCTCCATCTCTGTAATCTAGCTCAATTCCACAAACAAAATGCAGACAACCAAACTACCAGATAGGTAAATTCATAGTGTAGAGATGCTTGTATTTAAAGGGGCTTTTTTCCACCTTCTTTCAAGATTGTGGAATAATATGTGTTATAATTTTGAGAGATTATACTCAATGTACAATCTTTCTTAAATTTGTATTTAATGTCAACATGTTGAATTACTTAAAAAAAAGGGACATCAAAATTTGTGGTTCTGTACACCGCCTGATCTGTCCAATAAACCTAAGTGAGGTAACAAACAGCCAGACAGTGTTTCTTACTGAAACAGAGCTATTTTAACTCCTATATCAAAGGCTCTGTTTCCTTTTGTAAACATTCTATCAGACAGTTTCATGCACAATTGACTATTTTTTCTTCATTGAAGTATGTGCTAATTAGAAATCTAATCTGCAATACTTGCTAGAAAAAGAAAGTCAGGTACCAAATTATCTAATCCATACATCTGTAAATCTTTTTAAATTATATATAACAGGAATTACTATCTCAGGTATTCTGACCTTGTTTGCACCTTACAAAACTGTGCAGTTGTATTTGTTCAGCAATAAAGATTACCATTAATAGCACTTCAGCTTCCTTAAAGAGATCATACTAAGCAAATGGAGATGGACCAGTCTCCGTGAATATTTAAAAAAAAAAAAAAAAGCTGTTTAGGCTTGTTTAGGCTTTTAAGCTAGAAGAGAATTTGTATTTGAAGCATTTTCCTTTCACCAAGCAATAGCCCTACAGAGCCTCACTGCAAGGAAGATGCTCCTCACGCAGCACAACCACACTAATATGTGCCTGACCAAGCTAACACCAGAAGAGAAGTGTGGGTGAACTGGAGTCAGGGAAGCCTGAGCTTACTGCCCCTGCCTAGGCCCAGGTACAGTTTACCCTATAAACACTACGCTGTCTGCAGCCTTATCAAGCCCTGATGTTTGACAAGATACATTCAGGTTGATGTACCTCACCTACGTGAAGACCATTGTTGATAACTCTACACTATGACTCGAGGTAAAGGGCACCCTGGTCAGAAGATTTGCAAGACTGGGCTCTGCACAGACCCACGCTCCAAAGACTATCTCTCTACTAACACTTCTACATCTTCCAGTACCAGCCACGTGGCCTAGACCGAGGGGCAGGGAGGACAGACTGTGCATTAGGCATTACTGAGCACCCTACGCTACAGGAACAGCTGTATACAACAGTATGCAAGGAGTACAGCAAACAGCAGCAGCTAAGAGGGGCTTTGGCAGGAGATACTTTTGATAGTTCCTCATAAGATGGGTCTGGTGGCAGAAGTAGTTTTGACAGCAGAGCATGAGAGGGGAGGCAGATTGGCATTTTGGTTGCAAGTTATTTATTTATTCAGTCAAGATTCTCTGTTAAGTTTTTTGATAGATTCTCAGTAACTTTTAGTGGCAGGTTTTGCTGTTGTTTTTTTTCTTATTTACAGATTTGCTGCTTTTAGGTGTTTCTATGATCTTCTGCTAGCTGTTTCCCATATTAAACAGACTGATTCATGATGAAAAGGGTCCCACAGCTGCCTGCAGCAAGGATGACTCATGCCCCAGGTCAGCCACCTGAGACACACTGCCATGGAGTCAGTAAGCATGTATGCCATCATGCAGTACATGTGGCGACTCCACAGCCCTGGCTGCACTCGTATCTATCGCACATCAGATTACTTGACCTAAGTTGGGTTTGAAGCAGCTGGATGAAAGGCCACCACAGTCCATGCCTAAGGCAGGCAGGGAATGCCACTGCCCCTCCTCAGGGACAGGGTGGGTCATGCTGGTGACAGCTGCACACTAATAAAGCCTGGAGGCATCGAGGGGCAGGGACTAAATCAAGAGGCCCACCTCAGGTAGCTGCACATAAAGGCATATACCCAAAGAAAGAAACAGGATCTGGAGTCTGCATGCAGGCACAGAACTGCAACATCCTTAGAATAGCTGACATGGCCACACAACTGCAATAAACGGCTACCCAATCTTTAAGACAGGCAGTAGGATAGGTTTGCCCCTTTTTATGAAGCAGCAGATCAAATATACGATCTCTTCTTGGGAAAGAGCATACAGGGTAAGAACTGGAAGGAAGAGGCCAGTAGGGATAATACTGCAGTGCAAATTTGTTAAAAGCTCACCTACTCAAGCTGACAAAATGGACAAATACTTCTTCAAGCAACTCAGTATCTCTGAGACCTCAAGTGTTTGTATAGCTTTGGGGATTTTTTGGGGCTATGTGTTGGTTGGGAGAGGTATGGTTTTGGTTTGTTAGTAATTGGGGGAGGTGTGGGAGAGTTCAGGGGAAGTGGTTGGGGTTTTTTTGGGTTCTTTTTTTTTTTAATAGGTAGCTCATGGCTCAATGACATCTAACAGCAACCTTCCAGTGCTTTGAGATGCTTTGTAAGACAACAAAGCCACACTCTTTACTGCAGTGCACAGCAGAGAAAAAATGAGATAGGGGCCATAAATTGAAGTGAGGAGTTTCTAAATGTATGCAAGGAAAAAAAGTGACTGTAAAGAACTGAAAAATGGGGCAGGCTGTTTAGAGAGGCTGTGGAAATGGAATGCAAGACCCAACCGGGCAAAGCTCTAAGCAACCAGTTTCAAATTGAGTATTGATCCTATTCAGAGGATGAAACTGAACGAGATGATGGCCCTAGGTCCCTTCAAACATGCATGATTCTGTAAGAACAGGATGCCTTTAAAGGCTCCCATGTCTCTCTACAGTACTTCTTTTCCCCACAATGAAGTACAGGTTCCACAAAAGCATTTACTGATCTTGGCACAAGCTTTCTTGTGGCTGTCTGAAGTGAAATAGCCCATGTAAACCTTCTGCGTCTAGCTCCAAGATCAGCATTGCTGCTTTAATTAAAACAACCTTTTTCTTTGGAAGCAGACAGACAATAACAAACGACTGCAGTCATTATGTAATATTTCAATTTCTAATATAAGGAAAGGCTGAGGGAGCTGGGCCTGTTCAGCCTGGAGGAGAGAAGGCTTAGGGAGAATCTTATCAGTATGCATAACTATCTGAAGGGAGGGTGTCAAAAGGATGGGGCCAGCCTCTCCTCTGTGGTGCCAGGCAATACAACAAGATGCAACAGGCATAAACTAAAACACAAGATAGTCCACCTAAGCTTCTTTACTGTGAGAATGACCTAGCACTGGAATAGGTTGCCCAGAGAGACTGCAGAGTTTCCACCCCTGGAGAAGTTCAAGAGCCATCTGGACACAATCCCAAGGAATGTGGCTCTACCTGACTCTGTGTAAGGAGAGAAGTTGGATTAGATGACCGCCGGTGGTCCCTTCCAGCCTCAACCATTCTGGGATTCTGTGTATTTTCTTTTCAAGGCCAGAGTTGGAAAGACCATCTAGTTAAAAACCATGTTAGATAACTATTAGTACAGTGGAATCCCTCTAAAACCATGAATGGTAAGTTAAGCACCGAACAAATACACAAACGATATTTTATTTTACAGAAATAAAAAACAATATTCACTGCTACAGCCTGATTAAATTTAAAAAAATACAAGTATGTAGTCACAGCATTTTCCATCTGTTCACACATGCAGCTGCTAGCACGGAAATCTGTTTAAAAAAGATACAGTTCTTAGGAAACCCTGTTCTTCACTGATCCAACTGACTGTTTCTCCTGACCTTAAGACTACTACCTCACATACCTCTACAGGGCAGTCCAAGGATGCCAAACCCACACACTCCCATATTTGCAAAGCAGCCTCACAGGACAAGTGCACTGCTTTGGGAGGGTAATAAAACTTAATGTACAGACTTGTAATAGGGAATGCTGTTCAGTTTTTTTAAAAGCATTGTCCTCTCATACTGCACTCTTCATACTTCCTTTGCCTCAGGAGGTGGTGGATTCCTGCTCATTCCTTCAGAGCCATTGGAAGACTACAACATCAGGAGAGGAAAAAAAAACAAAAAAAACAAACCTTCAACAGATGTTTCTGAAGGAAGGTGGGAAACTGCAAAAAATGACTGCAGATTACAAAAACAAATCTGGTAGTAGTTCTCCCACATATCCTGTTGTATCATCCCAGTGAAGAGCAACAACTGTGGAACAGTGGAAGTAAACACAGCATGGTACCATAGGACCACAGAAGAGAAATTATAAGGGGCTCTTGGAATTTAGAAGCAGATGTTTGACTTAAGCTCATAAAATCGGCATAAGCACCAACAAAGAATTTAAGTAACAGGACCATTTATATTTTCCTGTTATTATAAGTTAAAAGGCAAAATCTTTCATGTCTCTAAATATCTGTTGCAGGAAGCTGCCTTGTTGAAACCTTTCAAAACATACTCTCTCTAGGCATGCAAGATTTCAGTATCTAGGAAAAGTTTTAAAAGTTATGACAACTGGGGGGAGGGGATTAGCACAAAGCTCCAAATTTCTCAAAAGGGAATTGTCAGAAGATAATTCAGTGAAGATTTCCAACTCAGAGGTTATCATGTTTGCCACTGAAATGACTAGAGAAACTAATTTCTATCTGCAAATCCACAATTTAAGACAAAGTCCAGTAGTTTCTGTATGATGACCTCTGATACTGAACCTACGCGCCAGTAAGTATCTTTGTGTGCAAAGATCCATCACAACCTCTGCCAGATAATTTAAATCTGTCCTTTGGAGAGGATAGGGTCCTCAAGCAAATTCCTCTTCAGAGCTGCCAGCAGACCATTTGAAGCCATAAAGCCTACAAACTTAGTTACAACTACAACTGTTACAAGCTTACTGAAAGCAAGAAAGCCTTCAGTTTCTCCACAATCAAAGAAGGGATCATACAGAAAAGTTTCTAGGTATTCAGGTACCTACACTAGTCACATTTTGTTGTACTTCGTAATGAGCTTCATGTTGCCTGTACTTGGAAAGCACTTTCAGATCAGGCTGTCTGGGATGCAAGCACAGAGGCTCTTCATATACAGGACCAGAGCTGAAATGAGCAGCTACACTAAGACAGAAGTACTTTTAGATACATATAGCTGCAGAACTTTCTCACGCCGTGAAGAATGTACAAACCTGAATTCAATGTAAACTGTTCTTCAGAAATCTGCACTTCATTTTCAATATACTTGTAAGTGGGTATATTATGTGAAGAAAGAGGGTTGGTTTGGATAAATACTATTTATTATTACATTAGAGTGAAAATAGGGTTATTTTAATATCAGACATGTACTAGTGGTTTGAACTGTACACAAAATTCCACACTAGAACTTGACTGAAATTTGGAAAAATGCAACAGAAGGGATTCATATCTGAGGAAATTCAGACTCCAGAGAAAGAGGTAGAGGGCAACATGACAGACCTCCACAGCTGCATGCACGTGATGGGCTATTTAAAAAGTCATTGTAACAGTGGTAAAACTATTCCAGTATTCCTAGTTAGAAACAGTAGCTGAAAGGTACAGAAGTCTTAGCTGCAGCTGGAATACCATAATATTTAGAGGACCTAACAATTTTCATCACTAGGTATACTTAAGAGATGTGAAAGATGAAGCACTAGTGAATTACCACAGTGAATAATGCTTTAACAGTAGCAATTAAGTCATTCAGACAGGTCTTTCCTATTTCCAGTGATTTTTCTCCATGTCACACAACAATACATCTATGCCTTCCTTTAATATTATACATAGCCAAAAGTATGTTTCAAAATTAGGTTATACTAATTTTGTTTCAAATAGCATTTGGAATTAATCTCACATGACAAAGCCAAGAAGTTTACAAATGAAAATATTCTTCACACTCATCTTCCATCTATGACTGCTGAAATACAAAACGCTATTCAGATAATGGCTTTCCAGGGTCTGCCAATAGCTGAAGATGAGTTTATTTTTAGGATTACATGGATTTGAATGCAGCAAGACGATACATGAGTTCAACAACTTATTTATGCAATATTAAAACTACAGATACATTGTTTTGTCAGTAGCAAGGTGAGTCATCTTCAAAACATTATGCTCTTCAGACACAAAAAGGAACAATCTTAATTCCATAATACAATTAATAGATACTACAAGAAATCTTTTACAGGCTCATACATATTTCACGACAGACTGTATGAGAAATCCAAATTCTGTACTTCATATGTACATGCAAAGTAAATCTGTTTATATCTTCAGTTCTCTTAATCTCACTTTTATCTTCCTGCAACGAGTATTTTGCCAACGTAATTTGGCCTTCATTGCTGTCTACCTGTAAATTTGAAAAATCAGCATTTCCTTATGTAGGAGCAGTAACTAGGGTCAATTTGACTCCAGGTATTATTTCTCTTAGGACCTTTTAGATATTACTCTATAAAATTATACTGCAAAGATAAGGCTTGCATAACTATCTGAAAGAATTATTAGGAGGACACCACAGGCAAATAATGAGCTGAATGGTACTTTAAAGGCTTTCAGTAAGCAAGGCAAGCATCTCAAACTAGTATCACTAAATATCACTTGGTCAAAGTAATATCACTAAATTAATTTTGTATGCAAATGTACAAAAAAAGAGCATCCCTGGCTAGTTTCTGTTGTTACCAATCAGCTCCATCATCAGGTGACTTTCTACACAGTAACCACAACTTTTCTCCGAAACAAATTAGCAACCATAATTTCAGATCCAGTTTTCAATTTTTGAAGTTACTTTAATCAAGCTCCTTTGCTCCTTTCTGAGCAAAATAAGAAAGGAATGCCTTCCTTTCAAGTCCAACAGCCACAATTGCTGCCTGAACAAGATCAAGGCAGTAGTTTTGGATTCTAAAGCAGTGGAAACAAAAGAATTCTTGTAAGAAAGGTTATTCTAAATCTTCATTCTAATGCACAAAACCTTATTTTCCCATTTAGACTTGAATATAAATGAACTAGAGGCAGCAAGGTACAAGAAAACCCACCACGCTTTCTTTAAATCTAAAATTTAATTGCTAGCAATTCACTGGTTTTGTCCAGTTTTTAAGTTTCGACAAAAATTTAACTGGAAACTCAAAGAAAAAAAAAACAACAAAAAAAAAACAAAACCAACAAACCATGAATGGGAAATCTTGCAGGTAACTAAACTAATGAAAACCTGAGCTACACTTTGAGTTGATTCCAGCATATGTGCTGCTTTCTCCATGTGGAAAAGAAAATATTTAGGTGGTTACCTAATTTTGGATCAAACAGGCTTTTTGTTACAATTCTTTGAAAAAAAAAAAAAAACAAAACACATTTTTCTGTAACATCAGTGGCACATACGGCTGAAACCAGGCTTCTCACTGCCGAGTATCAGCAGAGAATGGATTGCAAAACTTTAAGTCATAACAAGTGTCATGAAGTGTTCAAGATTCAGATAACCATTAAAAGACATGAAAATGGAGGTGTTTAAACAAACATTGTTCCAAACAGGCAAAAGCACAATAGTTTGCCAAGGCAAGTATTTTAAACACAGAAGTATGCGTTTATTTGAACGTATTCTGAAAACATCATGTTTCTACACATAAATAATCAACTTTAACAGAACTAAAAGCATGCATTAATGTTGGAGAATCAGGGCCAATAAATATTCTATGTAACACAGCAACAATTAATAAATCAGCATTCTGAAAGGCCTACAGCAAAACGTTATTTACAATCTAAACTTACAGTTTACATTGATTAAAGGCAGTTGTGAATGCTGGGATTTTAAATCAAATTAATGGGCTGTGTTTTGTAAGATTTATGCAAAAATTATCTTTAGACACATGCAAAGTATACTGTTCACTATACGAAAGGGGAAAAACCAAATAACACCCAATTTCTCTATCATTTTGTATCGGCTCAACTGTCAGCTCACAGTGGCTTAATGGGACTTCTGTAACTGCAGCACTCATCAAGGCAAGCTTTTGGACAGCATCTCACCTGGTCTCTTCATCATCCCAAGCGATTCTCATGCCTTTCCCACCACCACCTGCTGAGGCCTTGATCATGACAGGGTAGCCTAACAGCAGGGAACAAGTAGACAGAAGTTCAAACTTTGTTCAGTTGGTCAGAGGAACATGACAACTGACCACATGTCCAATAATGCCAGTAGACAATAACTTTGCTTATTAAAACACTTTGTTTCAAAGGAGAGGAGAAATTTTTCTTTTCAAGACTTAGCTGTCAGTGCTGTGATTCCTGAAGCCAGGAAAGGTTGTCTTCTCCATTTCATTTATACCAAAATGAATTATTCCCAAGTAACAAAGTGATTTATGAATAAAAGCATTTGACCTTTTAAAACTCGCATTTCTTCAGGAACAAAATTTTGTTCTTTTGTTTCTGCCAAAATAAGCTATAGCTGTGATGAAATTTTTCAAAAAATAATTAGCAAAAATAAGATCATCATAAAACATTAGTCAATAAATTATTACTGTAAATGATAAACTATTAGTCAAGAGATTCACTAAGCAAACCTGTATTTTATCAAGATTTCTGGTAAAATACATTTTAAATAGCAGCACCTCAAGAGTTCTGCTGCTAGATATTAGGTAATGGTATCACAGAAAACAGACTTTTACACTTTTATTTTTTAACAATTAAAAAAATTGTGTCTGTACTGACAAGTCATAAGAAAAAGCTGGCAGTATAAATCTGACAGCATTGCACACAACTGGCAATATTTTACTCTCACAACAAGAGACCTTAATATGGTCAAAGTCAGGACCTTAGTTTTCTGAAAGCTAGAAAAGTACAGTAACAAAGTATGCAGTTTAAAAGCCAATTCAGTAATGATTGTTTACCTTATGGTACAGTATTTTAATTCAAAGCAACTTCTTAAAACAATCTTAGTCATATTAGTGATGCACAGAAAATTAAAAATTCAGGATCTGAAAGTTTTTTTAGAGTAACAAAGAATTCTTCCAGGCTTTGGTTTGTTTGAAAATCATAATATTAAGCCAAGATCAGATGATATTATCTTGCAAGAAGAGTCCATCAGTCCTCACAGACTGAAAATATATTCTATAAAAAGCTTTGATCTGGGGTCAGAAAGGGACATTTTAATATGGTTCCCAGTAGAAATGGTCAAGTCTGCTATTATATGTTTACAGTTTCTTTTTGTAATGTGGATCTACTCTTGCTCTGTAGAGTGACAAGTGACAGCGATACAGTGTCACCGCTTCCTCTCCCTGAAAGGTCAGTGAACTGAAAAGAGGTTCAGGAGAAGATAATTAAAACCACCAAGTTCTGGAATATCTTTTGCTTAAAGAGTCATGATATAAGAATAAACCAGTAATGCTGACTGGAAGGTAGGAAAGCAGCAATAGTACAAGAGAACATTAAATTAACAAAGTAACAGCAAAATAATAAAATGGAAAAAAGTAAAAATCAGTAAAATAATTTCCAAGATAACATGTTGTTAGACTGTGAAACACCATGCTACAGACCATTCAACCATTCATGTGGCAGAAAGATGTAAAAGGTAAGAGATACGCACATGTACAGCACAAATCAAGTTCCTACAGGCAAGGATGACCAAAAGGCTGTAAATCTTTAAAGTTTAACCTCTAGTTACTAGGCATAAGTGTAAGACAAAACAGAGCCATGCAAATAAGCTTGCTACAGTCTCTCTTACACCTCTCCATGGAATATCCGGTGCTGTCTACAGAGGGGCATGGGACAAGTCACAGAGTAACAATGGGTTCGATCCAGAACTACACTAATCAATTCCAAGGCCTCTACAAATCCCAGGAATAAAAGGGCATGGTCAAAATAACTCTAGACTGCATTCAACAGTGACATTAAACACATTTTCAAGAAATACAGTGTATGCAGTACATACACAAGTAGAATTTATCTACAATGTAGTTGCTTTTCCAGATCCCTGGCAACTGCCAAACTCCTAGGCAAGCCACTGGCTATTCTGAAACAAACCAAAAAGCACATCTTACATGATTTTCATGCATGACATAAGATTTAGCTGGATAACACTAGAGAACCTACACCTCTGGCAACGCTATCACCAGCTGGAGACTCTCTCAAACTCAGGAGGCCACAAGTCTGAAATTCTGAAATAGGCATTGTTTTAAGCCTTATTATGGCAAACTCACTATGGCAATTTCCATCACCTAATCTATCTCATTGAGTGTTACATGTATTTGAAAGAAAAAAATCATCAATTATGCTAACAATTTCAGTCTAACAATATCAGGCTCTTGAATGGCTCACTGATTTTAATTCTGTAAGCAGAGTCTAGCTCTGATTTACTGTTCTTTCACTTAAACAGCAAAATAAGCATGTTGGCAGTGAGCCTTGGTGAGTCTACATGCTACAGAATATATAAGTTTATATATCACAACTCAAATGGCTAAATTACCAGATAGGATGCATGGGTTACTGGTATCACTCACCAAGAGTAGGATGACTTTGCTTCCCACACACACACATTTTATGTACATTGATAATATGTTGACCACACTTGTATGCAAGGCAGTCAAAGATTCCAGAGACACAATATAGTTAAAAAATTAAATATTGAAAAAATCAGAGGCCTGTTTTGAAAATATCTATACAGCTTTCTGTATGTATATTCTTTACAATAGACTTCAAGTTAGGATGACTATTAACCAGTCCCCTGATGATAAGCAAACTCGAAATTCTGCTCAAATATGCCTTTATATAGTATTTGCTCTCTAGGGCACTGAGCTAAGCTAAACAGCAGTTCTTCAGCCAATACCACAGCCTGATGTACACTAAGACAAGGAAAGCTTTGTAGAACCTAAGTTTTGCGTACACACTGGGTACAGGATGCTGGAATCAGGATACATTACTCATCATTCTTTTAACCACTTTTGCATTACTCAGCAGCAATCAAAATTGCTTAAGTACGCTCACATAAATTGGCTGGATTAGTTGTGGAAAGGGAGGGGCATGCAAACAATTTGTAACAGCACTTACAAGGACTCACAACAACAGCAATGAAGAGCCTCACAAAGCAGGCACATTTTTAAATAGGTGTTAGGTTTTCAGTTCTTCCCTTAAATTTGATGTCAGTTTACACTAAATTAAAATTTTGTGTAAGAATATGAACTATAAACCTCTCTTGTTCTGTCACAAGCTTTACATTCTTGTGACACATGTGAAGGATGGGTCTAAATAGATCTTAAAAAGTGAGAAAGTAAAAAGCTGTCAAATTTGAAGATCAGCAGGCATACTTTTGACGTTAAATAGGTACTATTACGTTAGGACTGCTTTGTTTCCAGGGTGGTTCCTATTCTGAGAATCTGAATGGTAAAAGGAGTAAATAAACTTTTGGTGCCCCACAGCTGTTAGTTCCCACCCTCTGCCACCAAGGTTTTAGATGACATTTAACTGGTTTTATAGAGTTGCAGGTAGTAGACCACAAAATGCATTGCACGTTACCAGTTTGAGCAATACAGGCTGTGGAAATACCAGATTCTTCTCAATATCCATCACTGAAAAGCTAATATTAACTAAACCCATGTCATAAGTGAAACATGACAAAACTATGTTAATCACCTCTGAGTTTTGTACAGACTTTCATTTAGTTTAACTGCCTGAGCTTTGTTCAGTCCTTTCAAACTGAAAAGTAAAACTTTCTGTAGTTTCATCAATGCTTCAGAAATCAGGAAGCCAGCAGACTTAAAAGTAACATGGAAAAAGAGTCAATATGATTAAGCACTATAGAAAGGATCACAAGAGAAGAACAGCCACACAGACAAATAGAGAAGAGACTACAGAAAGGAGCCTATATAGAAATTTGCACCTGAACTTCCAATTCCTGGTTTAGCCTAATATCTCTGCCCCATTTTCCCTTTACAACTTCGGAGAGCACATCTCAGATGATGAGCAAGAGGCAGGTTTAACTTCCATACTTACAAAATATGTACCCGTAACAGTCACTGAAACGGGTAAAGGAAGTGCCTCTACCCTGAACTGCCATGCTCCACTACTACTGGATCTTTGGGCAGAAAATAGCTGGGAGCTGCAGGAAAAAATTCAGGAAGCAAGAGAACATTGTATTACACTATTTCAGAGTTTTAAGGGCTGACCCACAATGATTTTATTTTTTATATATATATATGTATGTATAAAATATAGTATATTCAGTAATTTTTTATCTATATATAAAATTACTTAAGAATTCTTGTAAGACTGAGGCTCAGGATAACTGAAATTTAAAAGTAATTTGAAAGTATTCAATTGCATATCAAACACCTTATATATGAGTCTTAACAGCATAAGAGTACATCTCTTACACATAAGAGACTTTAATTTCATCCTATTTTCGATCCTTTGAAATTAAAAATCCTTGGGGTTTATTCTGATCAGCATTCATGATTAGACAGAAGCTTAAGAGACTGGTCAACTGGGCAAAACACGGGTGGGGAAAAAGCTAGAAAGTATATTTTCCTTTGATTACATGGCATCATAGCACAAGCCTTTTTTGTATCAAAACAGTTTAAGAATTCACCATCTAAATAAAGCACCACCTAGCTGTCTGTAACTGACTTTAATTTATACAGATTTAAGACTGCCTTAATACAATGACCTCCAAAGTGCTACTGATATGAAAAGGCAGGAACCAGTGTCTAGGAAGCCACTGAATGCCTTCCAACTTACATTAATCTATACTGCTTTAAAAATATTTGCAGAAAGTCTTAAAACAAAAAAAAGCAAAATCAAGAAAGACTATTGAAACTCAACTGAAATAGAGCCATTACACTATGCCTTTTTTTAAGGATTAAATCAATTTTTATTCTCCCTCAAATATTCCAGTTTGATTGATAACCTCTTCCTTTTGTCTCTGCTCCCATGACAGTGATCAGTAACCAAGTGACTTCCCAACAGGGACATAAAGAGTAACCCACAGAAACACTGATTTCAACTGTATTAACCTAAAAGTCAGCCAAGCCACTGCTACACTGAGGGGTTTCAGGGCAGTTAACCAACACAGGGTAAAAACCCAGACTTAAACTCAAAGTGGAAAGATATTACACTGATGGAAAGTGATCTGCAGCAACGCAAGTCCCAGTTTCTATTTGTCACACAAGGCTCAACCATAGCTTTTGACACAGGCAAGATGTATTTGTAGTTAGATCAGTAAAAGAAGCTTCAAATGCAGATATATCCTTTCAATTAGGTACATGTGATGAACCTAAACAGCTTCTCATGGCCACTGTCTCTTAAAATAAAAACTGGAAAAAAAAAGAAAAAAACATAAAAATAAAAAAAAACAAGTCTCTTACTAGATTCTTCTTTTAGAAGAATGTGTAATTTCAAGCATATGGTTTAGTATTTTCCCCAATACTAAGCTTTAGTAAATAAAAGCCAAAACTCATTAAACACATATAGCACTTAACCTTCATCAAAATGAGTCCCAGACAGTTTGCTGGTTGCTCTTTTAACCATTCTATAAGATATTCAGAAGCCAAATAGTGACTTTATTCCAGAAAGCACAGAAGAAAGGCTGGTACTCTGGATGACATTCAAGTAATTGCAGTCCACACAGTGATGAAGAATAAAGATCATAACATCACTGGTGGCAGCTTCCACATAAAGATAAATGCACTGTGCCTAACTTCTAACTATCATGTCCAATTACAGATACACTTTGAAGTATCTCCTTTAGCAAGCTACTAATTAGTCCATATTACACACATTCCACAAAATCATAGCTGCACTTGTTCTGTAAAGTCCAGTTTGTAATGTTAAAATGTGATGATTTAAGAGACAGGGCATTAATGCCTGGATTCTTCCAGCCCTATAGGCAACAGGGAACTTAAAAACTATTAAAGCATTATTTGTTCTATAGGGATTACTTATTACACATTCAATTTAGTCAACCATGTCTGCTGAGAGGCACACAAATCCCACCATAGCTAATTTAAGAACTTACCAATTTCCCTTGCAATTCTGACAGCTTCATCTGCATCCTGTAAAAGCAGGAAATGAGACCCAACGTTAATCCCATCAGCCATTGCACTATGTCCTGAGGGCAGTCATATATTGCACTACTGTCTCCTCTGATTCATTTAATGTTTGATTTTACAACCTTCTGACCCTTTTCAGCCAAAGGAATGTAAAATTAATACCATAAGTGGAATGTAAATTCTACCTCATCATTAGTATACTGAGAAACTCAAAGCAACAAGGAATCAGCTGACAGGAAACACAACCAGGATAGCAAAATGATTTTCTGCAGTTGTAAGAATTTAATGCTAGAATTTAGAAGTTTACAATCAATAATGGACCATAAATCAGATCGTTAAAGTTTGTCCATTGCCAGTTTGCTTCTGTCCTCACAGGTATTTCTTGTGTTTTCCTGCTTGCTGTCAGTAGGGGGAGTTGATTCTCTATTGTTAGGGAGTGATTCAGGTCCCGAAAGAAAACCTTGCAGAACTTCTGTAAAGACGAATGGGTTTTGTCTACTGAGGAGAGAACACAAGCACTTCACTTTTGTAAGTTTTTCATTCTAAACCTTAAATGCATCATTTTAAGCTGTATCCGAAATGACAAGATTCACATAATTGTTTCTGTTTAAGAGCCCACACATTACTAGCATATGAGAATTAGAAAAATCCTTTGGTTGGTATCACCTCTTGCTTCAGCTGACTCATACTACTACAGCCTGGTACAGAAAAAAGTAGAAGGAAACCCAGAGAATAAAATCCAAAGTACTTGAACTGCTTACTTTTTAATAGGCAAATCACTTCTCTTTAATTCTGGCTTCTTCTACTGATAACAGTGCATTTCCACTATACAATACTAGGAAGAAAAAGGGTTAATTACAGTGATGCAGGTTAAGTTTGAAGCTTCCATCCAAATTTGTTAATATTTATACTATTCCATGACATGTATTAAAAAATTTGTATGGAAGGCAGCAATGTCTGGAAACCACCAGCTGCTAAGTGTGTCTGAAACGATAGGGGCTGACTTATGAACATTAAACTGAAACCTGATATTTTTAAAGCTTTCAAGGCAATCTGTTTTAAAAGCACCCAGGTCAGAACATTAAAAAAAAATACATAAGAAATGTTCATACCTGGTTCATTTATGTCCGATAATAAAACAAAATCCTCTTTAAAAGTCTTCAGTACCTAGTAACAGCCCCATGAAGAATAAGGGGGCTGGCAGGGGAAGTTGTCAGAAAATTTAATTTCCTTTCATTAGCTAGTCTGCTCCACAAATCGGTGCTTGTTAAGTTCAAAGCAGTCCTGAAATCAACATCAGTTTTAAGTCTTTTTACTCCAGTCACATCTGTTAATGAGATTTTTCCAAATAACAATTGTTTTTAAGTCAAGAGATAAATCTAGGAAAAAACCTCCACCCAAAAAAAAAAAAAGAAAAAAATAATCTGGGGTTACTGTTTTATTACACCTTGCTGCTTTCCATGACCCTGCACTCTCCAAATTTTAGCTTAAAGGATAAAATGCATGAAAAGGGTCATTTAAGAATGTTAGTGGTTTCCACACATTGAGTTTGAAGGTTCTTTGTTCCTGCCTGTGACAGTTATGCGAGAATACTTCCCCTTAATAGCCTCTCTGTCAGGAAGTGTTAAACCTGCCAAATGCAGACAATTAGAGCCTCTTGAACAAAATGCAGGAAGAGTGATGACTGATGAAGAGACACGATTATACTCGAGAAGGAAACTTTTACATTTCTTTTCTTTTGCAAATTTACTCATATATTTGCAAAATAGAATTAAGAGGCAGGAAGCAAACAGGGTAATTTTTTTTCTCACTTAGTTACCTGCAAACAAGTGGCTAACTGAGACACTGCAGTCCACAGGAAGACAAGCTGCAAATCATTATCGGGGAACTTTTCACTGCCACTGTATTTTTATACACGCATACAATTTCGAGTAATAAGCAGCATCGTATCAGCAGCACTAATTGTCTCAGTTCTGGCTTGAACAGACCGAAGTCATCTGCCCAGTTTAGTTATTAATTTACACTGTTTCAACATCTGGTTTTTACAGTTCTAAGATATTAGAACCCAAAACTCTAAAAAACAAAAAATAAATTAATGCACACAAATTCTTTAGCCTTCAAAGAGCATTTCTGAAATGCAAAACAAAAATATGCCCTGCTTTAAAGGGAAAGCTAATAAACAAAAAAAATGAATAAACAATTGGCACTGAAATCTCTGGTAAGTCTTTTGATCTTTTTCCCTAAGAAAGTATGTTTCTGTACCGTGACTTTTACTTGCAGTGCATATTACATAAATAGTTTGAGGACAAAGTTCAGACAGTTATTTTAGATTTATAGTGCAAAGAACATTTGCTATGGGGGAGGGGGGCAAAAAACTGAATGCTGTGACACTGCATAACACACAAGTCCGTATGTGCAAAATATACAAAGTCACACTGGTACTAAAAGCATTTTAATTTTTTTTTTTTAAAAGCAAAAGTCATCAATTATTTACTGCTGTTTCCTCCAAAAACACATGAGCTACACTACCATTTTCCCAAAATAAACTGGAGATTGTAAAGAAATATATAATTTTAGCACCACCTTTTATTGTACAAATAAAAATGCTCAAGTAATGGTAGAAGTTTATAAAAATCATAAGAGTTATAAAATGATGTCATAGTGTTTTTATAAACGGCTGATTAAGACATAAAATACTCATTTAGCATAAGCATTTCTAACCTAATTCATGTACATGCCCCTCTGACAGGTACCAGCAGGTGGAGACAAAAAAGCAAACCTATTCTGATGTAGAGGAATGCCAGAATAAAGCTTTTTAAGAGACTCATGGAGCTGTAAAACATTGTATTAATTATAAAAGAACTACATAACAGTTTTCATGGCTGAGGGTATTGGGCTTAGAGAACCTCCAGTTCATGCCTAGACTTCAACAGCCTCTCCACTAATGCAGTGATCATTTAGTATCAACGTCAATACCCCAACGCAAAAACACAGCCAGATACCCAAAACTTTAATACAGTAAATTCATAGCCTTGCTGAAAACTCCCAATGTGTCTATTGACATCACTGAAATTAAATAGACACCCAGAGACATTAATCTTCTGGATCTATATCCAGCTGTGTTCTACCAGTCATGAAACCAAACTGGCCATACATGGCGAAACAACATAAAAATCTTTCTTCCCTTGCCACTCCTTTGCCAGTTTTTCACCACGACATCTCCTTGTACTCATTACTCAGCCTTCATTTTCATATTGTCACTCATTCCTCTTTACTTATTTACAGACATTACATCTTCTCAGCAATAAATTTAGTATAGCCCTTGCTCATGTGGATTAACATCAATTCTTTTGATTAAGACTATTCACCACTATCTCTACCAATCAGGTTTTAGGAAGCTAATTGTAGTTACAGATTTTGAAATTGGCTACATTTGAATGCTTTTGTTGGCTCTCTAGCTGACAGGACCACACTCGGGTTTCATGCCTGTGCAGATGGAACAACTCTTACCCCAGTCAACTCAAATTGAACGAGGGAGGAAGAGAAAATGATTCTTCGTCAAACCAACTACCCTCTCCACTCTCACTCCATATCTTTCCATTCTCATTTTCATATTTGCTAGTATTCTCCAATATGAGAACAGTTAGTTGTGTCTTATGCCGAGCACTGGCCTCTCCAACCCTTTCAGGTCCTTAAGTGTACTGTTCAAGGGCTTCCTTCTCTTAAATTTCTAATTTTATTTCTACTCACTGGGAATTTTCCTGCATGCAGCTTCTCCAATATGTTATTACAAAAGCTTAGCAACTCCAGCGTCTACTATGTGTAAGTACTAAGCAATACAAATAACAGGGCTAAAACACCCTTTATTCATGAAGGACCTATATGTCTCTAGGACTATTTAAGAAGTGCTGTATAAAGACAACTCTTCAAGTAACAAAGATTTTCAGTGCAGCCCTGAGTTGGATAATGAAGCACTAGAAGTTGTTACTCTATGCCCACTTTAACTATTCATCCACAAAGAATATGTGCAACTGATCTTTCTTAACTTCTGACATTGTCAGAGGCATGAATGCAGTTTTCTTCCAGCTTTAAGACTCCATTATAAAGATGAAGCCACCTGTAATCAACTCAAATATCAAGCAGACATTTAATTTCTTCCTAGGACCTTGAAAAATTTCATTTCTCAACACAAAGACCCCTCAGATTTTGAAAGCTTCATAGCTCTGTGACCAAACAGGTTTCCCACAGAATGGCAGAAATCCTACATAGTCTTCAACCCATTGTGTGTTGCTCTTCTGATTGTACCTGCTATCATACAGCTTTGGCCTTCCTATCTTAGTCTGCATCGGCAAAATAGCACATCAAGCTCTAACCAAAGATCAGGCATCCTGTATGACTTAATTACTTAGGTATTCATCAAGCAAAAGACATTATCACAGGAAGGAGATCAGAGAACAAACACAGGCACACATTTAGATCCACAGCAAGGATGAGAATACCAATTAATAGAAGTTTTATTTCCTAGAAGTGGAAACCAAAGCACTGGTTAACCTAGTATTTTCATCTCCTGTTTCTGTTGGAAACAACATTGGCAATGTCTATGGAGTCTCTGGTTTTTCTGTCTCTTACTAGCTAAGTTCTCCAGGCATCCTCATCAGAACAAATGATTCTATGGAGGCTTAGCCCCTTTGCACTCTATTTGCCTTTCCCATTTAGTTTGATTTGGGGTTTCTTCCCTCCTAACAGAGTTTAAAATACAACTTAGCTGACACAATGCTGAAAACCATCACCCTGGTGTATGTTACTCCTTAAAATACAGTCTGTATTCCATCAATATATTCAGTTGTTCCCAATTATCTTGAATTTCCTATTTCATCATGTAAATAAGATTTATGTAACCAGAGGTCAATATCAATTGTCATAAATAAAACCTGAAAAGCTTTCCTTTCACTACATTAAAGTGCTGTTGAAACAAACATGCAACTCCAAGTTTTACTTAAATTTTATTTTTAAAACAAAGTCTAACTTGAGGTGTCAAGCATAAAAATTTTCAATCCAGGAGGTCAACTGTTTATAATACACCAGTTTTAGGTGCATACAACAAAGGTAAAAGAAAAGGAAAAAAAGCTTATTTACCTACATTAACACAGACAATACATAAAGGCACATGGCAAAGCTTTTAAGAGCCCAATCCTTAACCACTATAGCAGAAAAAAAAAACAAACAAGACATACTTTATTTCACCTTAAAAATATGAAGAAACAACAAAATATCTTTGGAAAACTATTGAAAATCATTCCTTCTAAAACCTCAGGAAGAACACGAGCTGCAGATTTCAACAAAGAGCCACCAACTTCTCCCCACCCTCACCCCAAGTTTTGGAACACACTGAAATCTACATGATCAGCACAGACCATAAAATGGAAACTTCATACAATATAACAAACTTCACTGTTAATTTAGGCTGTCAAAATCCTGATCAACAATACAAACTGAGAAATGTAGAGATGTGCAGCTGCTCGAAGCCACAGCTGATACTTTACACATTTACCTGTCCTCATGTTGAATTTAAAGCAAAACATTTTTAGAGATTTCACAGAAACAGTCCTTAATACATCATTTATTATGAAGGACTTTCTTTTCTTCTCCAAAACTCTCTTGCTAGTAAAAAACCTGTACCCCATTTTTAATTACATCTTACTGAAAAAGAAGTTGAAATTGTAATTACATTCTGCATCAGACCTTCAATAGTGTACTTCGATTTCAACACTGTTCCTACAGTGGGCAGACAGTAATTAAATGATTTCTCACCTTGACTACTCCATCAAAGCCAGGGATTGTATTGACCTTTGCATTCTTGGCTAACAATTTGCTTTCAATCTTGTCTCCCATAGCTTGAATGGCATGTGTGTCAGGTCCAATGAAGGTGACACCTTCTGATGCCTGCAAAGACAATGGAGGTAAGATTTAGGAGACAAAACTAAAACTCAGCTATACACAAGTACTGCTATTTTTTTTCCTCTTTTTGAACTCATTAATGAAATGTTTAGAAGACAGTGATCTGTCAACGTAACAAGCTAGCAATACGTAAGCAATATTACAGCCAGTTCATTAAAAATGTGTATGACCTTGTGAAACTATGTATACACACAGATTCAAAGCCCCTATAATTAGCATTTGTATAAATCAAAGCCAGGCTGAAGAAAAATAGCTGCAAGTGTAAGTATTCCACCTTGAAAGTTAGAAACATCCCGTCAGAAAACAGAGGCTAGTTAACTCATCATTAAAGCAGCCAGGAGTGATTTACAAAGACATGCTGCCTAAGCTGTAATGCAGTTTAAAATTCTCTGATGCATTCCTAAAAACAAAACCTTGACAAAATATCAAAATGAAAGTGCAATCTCTTACTCGGACTTCAAGACTGAAAGATCTTGAAAATAAGGTAGAAAGTGAAACAATGTCTCCGCAATTCTTTCAGGCAACTCTCTTTTCCAATACTAATATGGAAACACTTCAACATAGAACTTTTATACTTCAACTTTAATACTTTAATAAGTAGGTGGAACACTGAACTGCGTTTTTCCTCCTCCTCTTTCTCTATGACAGCAACAGACTTTAATGATCAGGTACACAGCCATTTTTTCAAACCTCTCCAGCGTCAGTACTACACTCAGCAAAAGGCAACTCTAACCGAACTGTTTCACTGAATGTTACTATGTATCAGTGAGTACATGAATGTTTCAGGCAACTTAACATCTTTTAAACCACAGGCAAAAACCCATCATATGAACAAGCATACTAACCTTGCACAATTTTTTCCAACTGTTTCATTAAGCGGGGCTTTTTTGCCCAATTCCAAGACATTTGTAAAATGTTTAAAAACAGCTTGTTCCCAGCCAATGGGCAGTTTACTTAATACCAACACTAATGCAATGGCAAACAATTAATTTCTTCTATCAGAATTTGTGTCTTAATATTAATGTCTTTCTCACATACACTCATACTGCACATAGTAGGCTTGCCAGATAGTTATAGTCACTGACAATAAAAAGTGATTTCCTGATGCTTTGCATGTTTATGTGGTAGTAGTACATGATCACAGAACAGACATAGAAAAAATACATCTTTGAAGTTGGGGAACAATATCCTATTCACGACCTTGTAAGATCTGAGAGCTCCCAACATGTTTGGGAGTCACTGTTTTCACTGTGAGCAGCTTCCTAGCAGGAAGAGTGTAATAGCAGAAGCTCTGCATAGACAACTTCCCATCATCCTAGCCAACAGGGTGCTACAGATATAACAGAGAAAAGATCAGGTAAGCATTTCAGACACACTAGGAAGCTTAGTGCAAAGACACCCAAACCAAACGCAGAGCATCAGTTCAGGTATATCAAAGGCTTGCTAGCTTCAACTCACAATGAACCATCTGGGTTTTTATCTCAGCCTACTTCTTCCCTACTACAGTAGGCTTATTAGCTCAGCAATACAGTAATACTGATTTAATGAATAGTTGTCTTAAAGGCACAAAGTTGGGAAGACTGCAAGGAGGGAGGAGATAGGAAAACCAACACAAGGGTGCACCTCTATTAATATTACAGTGCTAAAGGATCTGAATGCTGAAGGAATTCACTTTAAGAAGAAAGGGAACAAGAAGCAAGGAGTTGATACTTGAAACCATAGTGACTAAGTCTGAAGCTGACCATTTCAGGAACAAGAAGAAGTTACAACCTGAAAAGTGATACTTCATTGTCTCTTTAGAGGAGAGCTTTAAATAGGTACCTGCATACACTTGGAAGTAGGGTAGAGTTCCCCTCTGTCAGACTGTATTCCAATCTCAAAAAGCTTTGTGGAAAGGGTTCACTTACATACCTGGCACCTGGAGATTATGCCATTCATCTTGTATCACACCTAAACACCTTGTTCCTACAGTTTTTGCCATTACATTGGCATTTGCACTTCAAACTTTACCATGTATTACTTCCCCTCCCCACTCTCAAAGTCAAACATCAAAAATCTGGGATATCCAGAGCTCAGAATAGCGGGTCCAAAACTTCTGCTGCCCTGACAGACCATCCAAGACTTCAGTTTGCAGTCTAATATGCTACTCTTACACTATTTCTCATCCTCCTCTGGCCTTCTTCTGTCAGAAAATAAGAAAACCTTCATTCAAACTAAAGGTCACAAGAGAGGATAGGAATTATGCTCATAGCATAGCCAGTGAAAGGCATGTAGGGGACTTCTTGCTTGACTTACTGTCTCCTCTCATTGACTTGTGGCATAGACTTCCCTAAGTGCTCTGTTCACTCCCCACTCCACTCCAAGTAGGCAGTAGGATAAGAAATGAACACCATTCAGAAAAGATTCATTAGCCACTAGAGAAGAAACACCCCAGGGGCTTTCAAGAAGTGAATCTGCTGTATTTGTTACATGAATCTTGTAGAGCTGTAATACTCCCCATGGATACAACCAATACTACTTATTAAAAATTAAGTACTAGATGATCTGCAGCAGACTCACATTACTCTAATGCAAACATCACCTAGTACAGCCTGTATCTTTGTCATTTTGGGTTTGGTTTTTTTAAATGTATGCTTTTAACATCCAAAATTTACAACTGCACTTGTCTACACATGCACCTCTTGGCTTTAACTGCTCTGAACCTTTGTACCTTACACAGAACGGCTCTCCAACTGTGAACAAGCAGCAGCTTAGTTTCATCAGCTCTTCCCTGATACGGTTACTTAATTGGAGCATCTAGTTATTTCCCAACAACAAAATCTGAAACAAAACAATCTGAGTTTAACTCAATGCAGTATCACAAGACATCTGAAACCAAGGTAACTTGGCATAGTGCAACATCCATAAATCAAAAATAACTTACAAACCAAGGGGATCCACTCGTTTCCAGCCACTATGCCTAACTCTCACGCAGAAAAGGTATGCATTCTCTCGACATGTCTTCCAACTAACTTTACCTAAGCTCACCAAAACCTTTGTCAGCTTAAGACACTACTAAACAACTCTTGCAAATCTTCCTAAAAAAAATTAAGTCACATCACCCAAGACCTTCACATTCTGCCAACCACACCTGACTGCTCTGGGAAAAGAGTGGGCCAAACACATCTATGCTAGTATAAACAACCATATTTCCGATGCTTGGAAAGGACCCATCCATCTCACAAACTCTTGTTTGAAGTGACCGATCTTAGAAGATTAAATTCTTTTGCCTCTCCTCCTGGAAATTATGAACTCAGAGATTTACAATTACCGTATTATGCAGTCAGCAGTGGATTCAGCCTAAGTGACAGCAGAACTAAAGAAAGAGCATGAAGGAAGGAAAAATGAATAATAAACTTTCATACACACTAGCTCCCTTGGCAACATATACTCTTCTGTGGGCTTATGAATATGTGGCAAACCAGCCAACTCACTGCCAGGCCTCCCAGCGCTGCAGGAAATGACTGACTGAACAGTTCCAACCCAGCTTTAGACAAAACAAGTGATATTAAAACTTTTCCTCTATTCTTTACCACGTTAGTTATGGACAATTAAACACACTTCTTGGTGTCCTCATTCAAGCCAAGGTATTTGAATCTGCACGTAACACCAGCTTAACAGGAGCAGCTCCAACCAAAAAGGAGGTATGCCACGTACAAAAACACAGCTTTAAGAATCTTGTGTTTCTTCTGTCAGGATCATTTTGTAAGGGGATTCCTCCACTCACAGCACACTAATGCGGCAAAACACACTCCAAGTGCCCAGCTGCTTCCAGGTGCAAGAGCCCCTATAATTATCTTACCACACAGAAGCAACAGCTATAATGCAGGCTTTGTGCTTGTTCGTTCTCTGCTACCTGAAATGGCTATTGTAGAAAATGTTTCCCACCCCTGATGAATAAATGACTGAGAGGATGCAGAGATCTCAGGTGCAATTGTACCTGCTCTACCTTATTGAAAACAAACTTTCCTATGTAAGCAGAGCTGGTTTTAAACAAGCTCATGAAATTCATGGGAGAACCCAAATGATCAGTCAGTTGCATGCAGGCACTAAATCGTGTGTTGTCAGACTTACATATGGTGTTTTCACAATCACCCAAAGTCAGGGTGCTACTTACTGGTAGATGCTAACAGTAATTCACTTAGGAGAAAAGAGTTTAACCCCAACACTGCTGGCTGGGTAGGCTCAGAGCTGCAGTTTGTCAGGAGTCTCCAGAGAAGTAACCGAGCCAATCTGGTTACTTTTTCCCATTCTACCACCTTCGCCTGCACATACCTTTCCATAGTCCTATCTATTCTCTAAGGCAGGCTCTGTCACTCCTCAGATGACCTAGCTGACCAACATGGCAGATGATGGCCTTGTTGCTTTGTTAGAAGTGCTTTCCACTGCTTTTGTGAGTTAAAACTAACTAAACAGAGAAGCTTAATGGGTATTCGAAGAAGGCCCACATAAGCTGCTGGAGCACACAACAAGGAATGAGAACATTCTTTTGGGAGAAGGCACACACTCAAACTCTCAAGTGGGGGGGTACTGCATGTTGTCATATCAGTCTGCTTTTGTGTCGAATTACTGGTTTAAGATTTGTTTCAAAATAAAGCATGTTGTTGGTTCTCTGAAGAGCACTGTTTGAATCACAGAATGGCTGAAATTTGAAGCATCAAAGCCAGTGCTTGAATGAGCTCCTCGGCACAAGCTGTCAAGTAGCAGAACAACTTAGGTGCAGAAGACAAACAGAAGCAAAATTCTGTTGCAACATAACAGACAGGTAACAGCGAGATTAGCAAGTGTGCGTAACAATTTACTACACTTAAGAATTTAGTGGTGAAAGAGATTATGAAGGAAGGTCTACAGATAAGAACTGCAGTAGAAACTGTTATCACAGATCTGTTTATCAACATGGTTTTATCTCAACCCTCTCGTTTTCTTCACAAGGAGATGCGGAAAAGGTTTCCATGAAATACTTGGATGCAGCCGATTAATTCTTCCACTGTTGTGCTGTGGAGTGACCCCCTTAATTTTTCTGCTCTCTTCACATACAGCCAGTCAAGAAGGCAGGTCCAATGCCGAAAGGATGAGGCTTAAGTAGTCTGGTAATCACAAACAGTAGCAGAATCCCAGAAAAACTGGAATCTTCCACAAATACAGTCTCCCATATACAGCTGACAGCTCACCAGAAGGAAACAGACCTGTACGTGCAGCTGCGCGCAGCCACATGCAAAGGAGAGCAGCAAGACAGCACAGCTCAAGGATGACCAGAATAGCTAGCTGGACTAAAAAGCCTCTAAGTCACACCAGCTAAATGCAGGGCTGAAAAGCAGAGCTGGCAGCAAAAGGGAGATCCAGAAAGTTTTAAACAACCCAGAAAATAACCAAGCAGAACAAATAACTGAACTGTCCCTTCAATCTTGTTTAGAATGAAATAAGCAGAACTTTTAAAGCCAAAAGACCTTAAGAACATGCACACATTTACATACACACACAAGAGAAAAGACAGCATTCACAGGTACAGCAGTATCCTTCATAAGAGCAAGTATTTTAAAAAATAAGCCATGCTGAAGAAAAGTAAACTACAGCCTTCTGTGCAGGCCTTGGACAAAACAGCACAGCACCTCTTAAGTGAATACAATAGGTGATATAAGCACATAGATAAATAAGCTACAGGGGGAAGCACTGTAGCATCCTACTTTTCTCTGACTAGACCCGCCTTTGGCTACTGTAGTTATTTTTGGAGGTCTGCCTTTTGTTTGAGGGTTTGGGAAAGAGATGGAGTGTTACAATCACCTTGACTTGCATAAGCAGCAGGCAGGTAACCGTGATAGCAGTTAGCCTCAGAAGGAAAAAGTTAATTGGTGATTGGGGAAATGACAGGGCCCAGCGCAACTTGCAAGACGAAGGAGGTGGTGGTGAAGAACTGTGCCGCCTAGCCTGCCATACCTCATTACTTGTGTCAAGTTCCACTTTGAAATAAAAAACTTACTGTCACTTGGCTCCAAAACACACCACATTAAGAGGCCAAACCCACCACACAAGCTATGTTACCACCTGTGACACTATATTGTGCCATTTTCAATATCTGTACTCACTGCCTCTAACAGGAGTATATACTGTAAAAGCAAGTGATACATTGGAAATATTTCTTTAGAAAAGGAAAAGCTACCAAATAAAAAAAGCCTTTCCTGAAATTAAACACAGCTGCAGGAAGTCTGTCTCACTTAGAACTGAATTCAAAGAAATTAAAGCATTTTCACAATCACTGCCTTAAGAAAAAAGATGATTGCTGGGCAGCAATACCAAAAATCTGAAAACTGGAACACACTAATTTATTTGGAAAAAAATGAACACAGATATCAGTTTCAACCTTTGCCATGGGGAGGGAGATGTGTTAACAAGCTCCCTTTAAGCCATTATTCTAAGAAATACTGTCCGTTGTATTTAATCCTGGTGTGAATCTGTTCGCACTGGTCTCCAAACTATAGTTTAAACTATGCAGAGCCATGAAAATAGATTAATCAGTTATGAGTATGACCAGACAAACTCCTGAAGGACCAAATAAAAACAGTCTCATTCAGGCTCAAAATATGCCTCATCTAAAGCAGGCTAGGAATAAAATGCAGAAATAACATACATCTCTATATCATTTAGAGATAAGCATATTGGTTTTTCAAAATGTAGTATACGTATATTAAATATTAGAGGCAAGGAGAGATCAATCTGTCAGACTACTCTCAAGCTCAGCTTACACTAAAGGCACAGCTGCTGAACCAGTATAAACACAATCTAAGGTTACTTAACTTCACTGTCCCAAAAAAAGCGTGCACCTCTCAAAAGTCCATGACCTCCTGCCTAAGTACCAGGGAGCTGCCAGAAAAAAAATTTAGATGGTCAGCACCAACTTAAGGACAAATGCTGCATAGAAAATAGTTTTTAAACAAACTTTCAAGTCACCTCCTCTTTAATTCCACAGAAATGGTAAGTTTAGCCTGATTCTCACAGTTCTGACTTTGTAATCTGCAGATGCCTTCCTTCACAAGTTACCATTTGTGAGCTCGTACTATCATAGATTACATGTACAAAGGTAAATGTGCTTGCATGTTTGAAATAAAAAGTCTCATTAACCAAATATTTCATAGTGTCTATTATATTCTTAAGTGGGGGAAAAAAAAAAATTACTATTCAGCTTCTAGATCGTATCTTTGCAAGTGAAAAGCACAGAAGCAGGTTTTTCCAAGGACTCAATGCTACAAAACACTGAATAACGAGTACCACCTCTGGGGCTCTAAACTTAGAAGTTTTCGCTTTGGATCTGACCATCAAGCTGAAGTTTCACTTGATAATTTCACCATGTGCAGTTTAAAGCTTCATATGGTCTATATATTTTACGGTTTTGCTCAGGACCCAAATGCAATACTGAGTTATCCATGTTTTTAGAAGCATTTCTCAAATACAAACTATGAAACTTGAACATACAGTAGTTTGTATGACACATCATTGTCAATGATGAATTCCTTCATCACTTATAAAACATTCCCCCTACACACACACACACACCCACCACCCAATGCACAGGAACTTAGCTCTGCTTCTGCTGCAAAAAAAGTTTGAGTATTCGACTACATCAGTAGTAACAAATACCCAGAAAATTTAGGGAGAAGCAAACGAATTTTCCCTGGATGGTTTCCATATTGCTTTTCTTCACTTCCTGGCATTGAAACCACCCTTGATTTTTACATGATAAAAGAAAACTGTGGAACTAATCCTAGAAACCTCTTTCTGTTTCCTCACTTAACACCTCCAGGCGACAGAAAAGACAAAATGCTTCATTTGCATCCTTAAACATTAGAAACTGCGAATGAGCCTTTTCAGCTGCAAATGTTATTGCATCTACATTTCCAGAAGAGAAAGAAGGTTAAACAGCCTACTCAGGTTTATGTTAACTCATCTCTTTTTAGCACCGTGAGCAGCACAAAGAGCAGAGAATGGGGAAGCTTAACAGCCCAACCTCTTTCTTCATTACGTTCAATTAGATCCTGGAAATGGATATAGCTGCTGATTACATGAAGATAAAGAGATGAAATCAGGTATGCACAAAGGAAATGGCAAACACTAACAAGTGTAATCTTAGTCTTCCCAATCATCTAGCCTCATGAAGACCATTTCATTTTTCATGCAACAGAAGAAAGTTCTACCAGTTGCATGACCACACAAGATATTGCCTGATGTAAAAGCAGCACTTGTTTAATCGTTAATACAAACTTTCAGTTTAAAAATGTAATGGGCCAGTGTTGCACAAAGCCATCCTGAACATGTTAGTAAGGTGAGACAGATACCTTGTTTTATGTGCTATATAGTACTACATCTTAACAATTACAGAATAAATCTGAGCCACATACAAACAGCCAAACACCACTATTAAGCCACTTTACTTCACAATACAATTAAGCACAATTTATTCTCCAAGAATACTAGATCTCCTGATAATTTTTTTTAATTAGGATTCGACTTACATGGTATTTTTAAATTTGTTTGGAGTAGGGAGGGGAAAAAAAAAAGGCACTTGGAATTGCTGTACTGAATTCAGTAGAGGAAGTCAGCAGCACTTTATTTTCTAGGCCATTTGGCTTTAAGTCTGTGGAAAAAAAACCAAAACATCTTCAGCTTGGCAGAGAACGCCGCTCAATGAGATGTTTAACAGAAAATGTACATTACCCAAAATGAAAACCAGGCACTCAAGGAGAAAAAGCGGGACAGAATAACGAGAGGGAGAGAGGGAGTAACCGGGGAGCATCCTTCTAGTCAAACCAACACCTCGTATTACCAAGGACCCACATTTATGATGTATTCAAAATTTTCTATATCAAACTGAAAGCTCAGTAAGGAAAACAAACAGAGTAAGAGTTCAAAAACATCAACGTTAGAGCAGATGAAGAAAATGTATAGGCACAAAACATTCTTTACACAGCTACAGTATTTCTCCTGTCCTAAACATGCATGTGAAGCTCAATAAAACCTATCTGGTATTTTTCCAGACTTTTTACAATGCTTTCAAAGTAGGTGACCATCATTATATTTATTCTGCATATTCAAGAACCAAATTAAAACTCAAGATGACTGTCCAAGATCACACCACCCTGAATTTACTGATGAGTTCGGCATCAGGAACCTTGGTATTGATAGCCAGGAAAGTAAGTGAACCTGGAATCATCTTCCAAATAGCTACTCTGACTATTGAGGGACGCAGTTAAGCAAAGCACATAACTACACTGAAAAGTACCATTTCTCAAACACTGTAAGTAAGCAATACTCTTAATAAAAACAAGACTTAAGACCTGGCCAAATTCTAACACAGATAACTCCATTCTACCCACCTACCACTCCTTTTTCTGGATGGCTGGTGCTGTTCAAGACCCTCCCTGTCCCCACCTGAAGGCTACTCATTTTTTTCCTGCCAAATAGCTGCTGCCATTAATATCAACACAAGGTGGTACTTCTTCAGTAGATGTAGCCATCCTCAAACATTTGATAAAGACTGTTAAGACCTTCAGAGAGATTTTATAAAGATGCCAGGAACTACACTAGAAGATGCAGAGCAGACCAGTGAGTTCACTTCAGAAAACTGGGAGCATCTGTACCTTGTTAGTGAACTGGAGTTATTTTCCTACAAGAGAGCCATTAAGCAGCACTGCATTTTATTTCTGACACTCAAAAAAACCCAACATCATATGATAAAGTCCGATTTATGCAAAAATAAATATCAATCTGTCAATCACATTAACATTAGTTAAGAGCTAAACAAGTAGTAAGCCAATCATATTGGCAACAAAATAGTGTATGTGCACAAATTTGTTTGGGTTGTTTCGTGGTTGGTTGTTTTTCTCCCCCAAACCAAGTTTAATTCACTCAACACACTGTCTTCTACCAAAGCTAGAGTATAGTAGCTGTCCTATAGGTCACAGTAAGCAGAGTAGTGACCCAGAAAGACAGTACTCCCACCCCAGGTCTCAAGTCCTCCTGCCTCTTACACTGTAAGCAGCCTTCATGCAGCTGCATAACACCAGTTTGAGAACTTTATCAGTTAAAAGCAGCTAAAGGGGCAAGGGATGCTTCGAGGGTTTTGAAGGAAAGTCACTAGAAGGGACAGTGGCAGTAGTAACAACTGCCAACAAGTACACTGTCACCAGACATATGACACAGGGGAAAGTATGCAGAAAAGATATAGGCAGTGCTGAACAAGGCAGGATGACTTGAAAATTACATTTATGGCAAGAGATGCCTGTGGCAGAGAGTCACTAACAGGCAAGTACTGGGCGTTAAAGAGGTACTGCCATGGCAATGGTGCCAAGATGACTGATACATGAGGTGGTTGCCATCTATAATCACAAGGGATACTGGAAGGTGGTCAAACACAGGAATGGATAACCTACAGAGGCTGTGTAGTCTCCATCCTTGGAGACATTCCAAATCCAACTGGATATGGCACTAAGCAACCTGTTGCAGCTGATACTGCTTTGAGAGAGGGACTAGATCTCAGGACATTCCTTCCAAACTCATAATTGACAGCCCCAAGTGAAGAGTATTAGGAAGATTATCTCTGTCCAGGTAAGGAGGGTTACAGCAACCACAAGTAGAAAGAACTTGGTACAATCCTTGTTAAAGAAAAAAGGCCTTCTTAGATTGTCTGAGTTAAAGGGACATGGATCTTCCTACTAAATCTCACAACATTAATTTCTTTAAAAGAAAGCAGAGCCTCATCATACTCTTCTTTCTTTAATAACCAGTGGTGCTGTCTCTAGCCATTTATTTCTGCATCTATAGCAATGTATGCTATTCCTTTAGTTCTGCAGACAAAAGTGATACCACTAGATAAAATTTGTTTTGGAAAAATAAAAAATTTTAAAAAATAATCCTCATTCAAAGGCTCCCAACTCTGAAACACAGGATACGACATAGTGCTGGGAAGACACAACCAGGGGCAAGCAGGGACAACAGGGAACTCTATACTAGCAGTGGTATGGAAGCACTTGGGAGAAGCAGCTACCGTCTGAAGGAACGATGATGATCAAGTTGTATTTTTGTGATGCCTTCTCATCAGTTGAGCAAGCAGTAGTGTACATATGGGATAGCAACTTCAGATAACCCAGACACGGTAAAAGATACCACTTCACAGAATTCTATTAAGCACTGTCTTATCCCCTTCACCCTTTAATTGTGAAAGGATGCATGTAGTAGCATTACTAATAGAAGATGTTCTTATTTAAATCTTACAGTTCCTTGGAGAAAACTGGGGACTAATTACCCTGTAATGAAAGATAACTAGCTCTTACAGCTGCCCACTGAGAGAAGTCCAATACACAGCATTTAAGTCAATGAAAAATTCATTGATTTTTTTTTTCCCCTTTGGAAAGTATTCTAAGAAAACTGAAATTTGTTTCTGTATGTTCTGTCAACACACATAGCTCTCCCACCAATTTCTATTTATGCTCAAGTTGCATGAAGCTGACATTAGATATTATGGACAGAGATGTGTGTGATTGTGCCTTCCTCTTAAATGTGGATGTTCAAATAAAATTGAGACAAGAGGTTTAGGTGCTTTTGTAGCTAAACTTAACAGGAAGATACTCCTCCAAATTTTATTATCTTTAAGTAATGAGACTTGTATATACAAACTCAGATTTTTCCACCAAGCTCTGTTCCTATTTTCATGTACTCTTGCATGAATCAAGCAAGCAGATTTTGCTCAATTTAAAAATAAAAACGAAGAACTAAGTGTGATCATACACATCACTTAATATTTTATGATTTCCTAACTACTTTAAAAGTGTACGTATATTATACTTTCTTGTTTGCATCAGGAAATAACAATGGAATTAGGCATATTTAAATCTATTGAACAAAGTATGATGGACTAGTGGTATTACAACAGTCAATGCTACAGCTTTGGGTAACAACCTCTCTCTTAGTGTCATAAATAAAACAAGTCAATAATATGTATTGATATGTAGTACTAGAGAATTTATAGGCACTCAGAATGAAGCAACCCATGAGATCGCCTTGTGACCCTGTTCCCTATGAACCACAACCATTCTGAATTCAGGATAATGTACTGACAAAAATATCTAACATGTATACCTGAACACCAGCATCACTGGATCTGAATGAGAAATTTTGTCTGGTGGCTAAGGGTGGAACAGCTTTTTGGAACACACACAATCAAGTTCCTCCCTCCCCTTACCAACAGATGGGCCTGAGAGTAGGACAGTCTGGCTTCACTCCTGCTATAAAGTAATTAGACAAACAAATCTGGATCCTGTAAATAAGCATGTGCTTGAAATTAAGCATGTTTAAACAGTTGCACAAGGGTCTAAATTTCAACATTTTAGCCTGCAGAGGAAATTAGCCTATGAAATGATGCAATCTTTCTGAAAAGTTGACATTTCTTTCTTTTCAAATATCCCCAAAGAAACAGGGATGGCAAGGGGTAGTGGGGAGAGAAACCTGGGTAAGCAGAGACTAGTCAACTATCTTTTAATTTTATAGACACACATACACACAGGGGTGCTTTTTAAATAAACTGATGTCTTGGGAGCGCTTAAGATGGTAAGACCACAGCACACTGGAAAACTTTTTCTATTTTAGCTTTTCATCTAAGTTATGCAAAAACGGTGAAATGCAACAAATTCCAGAAGTCCAACTTCTAGTTTACCTGCTAAGCTGAAATTACTTCAAAATTCTTAGCAAAGTGGATTTTCACTTGTGAATTGGATGTTGAAAAGCATGTGTGACTATATGTTCCAAAAAGCTACAGGGGAAAAAAAAAATCCTTAAATTTAAAAGCAGAATATACTCGGAAACTAGAAGTGAAAAAGCAGTAATACGTATACACATTTTACAGTCTCAAAGTCCCTTCAACATCCTTGTGGTCACCTACTAACAATATTAACAGGTAGCAGCAGCAAAATGCTTGTTCTGATGGGCTCAACCAAAGAGGGAATGAACAAGAAATTCAACTGCTAACAGCTAGAAGCACTGTAGCATGATAATTGAGTTAACCTAGTGCACATTTCTGCCACCAAAAAGTGGGCTTTTGATCTCCAGACTTCTTGTTCTTTACATACACCATCACATTTTGGTGGTGGTGGCACCAACTTCTCTTTCTGGATTACCTGTCAGCTTGCTTTAGATTACTACATAATCAGTAGTCCCAGGACAAGGGAGATGGCATGAACAGGTGACCAGGGCCAACATCTTGCAACAGCAGGAAAACTTTAGCTTATGGAGATTGTAAAACCGCATATCTGCACAAATATCCACAAGGTGGAAGAGGGTATTATGGCTCCCATTCCTTGCTTGGCAGAAGCATCCTACCACTGACAGCAGGAGCTACAGCAGGACTTGAAACATTCACCCTGGAGTTGCAGGAGAAGAAAAGGCTAGATCAGAAAGGAATCTTCCACACAAGCTCTCTATAGTCTCCTAAAAAGTATCTGGTCCCATCACTGAAATAGCTAGAATGATTAATACTGCCTGTTAATCACTTCTTAAAAAGAAAGATCTTTTCCCAGTTCCCAAATAAGGATGCCTTTCATCAGGTGAAAGGGGAGGAAGACCTGCTCCAAATTAAAGATTCTGACAAGCATCAGTTATTGCTGGAAAAGAAAAAAAAACAAAAACACACAAGATTTCTGCATTGGTAAAACTCCTTCCCCAAGCCTCATCCTTAGGGCACTACCTGAATCTACATTGAAACATAACATACAGTCTCAAATAGATGCAAAGTAAAGCATGATATTATGCATGTAAAGGATTAGCTTGACAAAGTTTTAAAACAAATAAGTATCACCACTTTTAGCGTGAAATTCTTGGTCATTTTAAGTATGGTGCCACAATGATCTCTCTACATTATCCTAATGCAGGATTTCATTAACTGCTTAGAGGCAAGTTAAACTTATTCCTTCCCCATGCCAAAATTTTAGTCTGTATATTTTTGAATAAAAACACAATCTGAAGAGTGTATTTATTAGCCTCTGTGTGTAAAACAGATCCTCATTCTCAAAAATTAGAAATTCAAAAACATAAAATAAAAACTCAGCAAGTACTGATGAGAGAGCTGGAGACACCAGCTATGCAAAAAAAATGAGCTGATCTGACAGAAGATACTCACATACAGAGAACAGCTTATGAATTAGAGTTGGTGCTTAAGATGGACTTCTTTGGAAGAATGAACAAAGATCCTGGCTCACAAAATTTTCAATACAGGAAAGAAATGCAGAAGAAAGAAATTCATTAACTGATGTCTGGAATAAACAGCATTCTTCACTCTGAATATATGTACATTTCAAAAGAATTCAAAATTATTGTGTATAGGAAAGGAGAGTTCCAAAAAATACAGAAACCAAGACCAATATTGTCACTCTTTCCCATGCAACTATACCTTCTAATTTTAAGGACTACAGTCTGGATACCGGGTCCCTAATCCTGTAGGTTTTTATGATTATCAAGTGCTTATCCTTTAGGAAAAAAAACCAAAAGCTACATTAAGTATTCTCTTAAGCTTATACTGCACCTTAAATATTTACATATTTAAAGTTAGAAAATTCTTGGCCTTTGTTGCTCATATTTTTAACAAGGTTTCTGTTAAAAAATTACTATAAATGGAGCACACAAGACTCTTCCCATAGAAGAGGCCTGACACATAAAAAAAGAGGAGATACAAATGCCTGTACCTTTGAATACTGCTTTGCCTGGCCAGAAGGACTGCTTGTATTTCTCCATTTTCAAGAGCATAGTGGGGGTTGCAATTTTTTTGTGAGTGCAGGGACTGAGGTATCCCCATTTAGAGTCTCAGGTTTCCAGGTTTTTGCCCCCATTTATTTTAGCTTACTCTTTATTTTCCTTCAGATGCTAACAGAATTGGAGGAAAGGGAAAAAAGGCATAAACCAACTTTTCACTATATATGTGAATATGACATCTAGCACAATGGGGATTTGGTGAACATAATTAGGTTCTTTGGATTCTGCTTTAATACAGATATAGTCAGACATTAGTGATACTGTAACGTAATTACATTTACTATACTTTGCAATATACACTATTAAACACTTTAAAAATGAAGTGTCATTTAAGCATTACCCAGTCAAAAAATGCGACTGATGCTACAATCTAGTTGCTTCTATCTTTGGTCTTTCAAACAAATTTCTGTTCAGCTCCAAGACTATGTTTTCACTGCTGTTTATTCTTCAGCGTTACATCAGAAGAGACATATAGCAATCTTTGTGCCAAAAGCTATCTTTTCATTGCAGATGTATGAATGGTTCATACAAGAGTTCTTGCTGTTCACAGAATTAGAACTACATTCACTGTACAGATCTCAAGCTCTTCTTCCAATGTATTACATTTCAACCACTTAACGTAAGTATGTGTATTTTTAAAGGTACTTTATACTTCACTTGTGTTGCCTTATGATGATTCTCTCATTGGTCCATTTATAACATTTTTTCATTAACAGACTGGATACATTAGTGAAAGGACAGCTTCTGTTTTACTTACTCATATAGAGCTCCATTTCCACAACAAACCTGGAACCCAGGATTTTAATCTCCAAAGAAAATTAATTTGACGATGCTTAATATATTAAACATTCTTCTCTTGGTCTGAATGCATACACCATTTGTACATAACACAGTATGACTTTGTAATCCATAAAGGAGTATGCAGATCTCCTCACATACTTTCTAATAACCAATGTAATTTTTAAAATAGAAAATTAAGACCTATACAGAAACCATACCATAGTCAGACTACCAGACTTCTTTCCTTTTGTAAAAAAAAAAAAAAAAAAAAAAAACAACCCAAAAACCAACCAAAAAAAAAGTCAGCATCCCAGAACTTTGTGAGAATTTCAAGAGTCAAGCTCAGATTTTTGCAGCCTGCAGTTGTACAGCATGCCTCATCAATCTCAGTTTTGGCATAATTAACAAAGTTACTACATTAAAATAAAGCCTACAGTTTTGGCTATAATCTTCAGAATATGGTCCAACATGCATATGAAACTTCAGGCTTTAAGACAGTAACAAAGGCCAAACACCAGCTGTCTTCTCAATTATGGAAACACAACAGGAGAGTAAGCAATCAAAAAGAAACATTTCATTTTCACTGATTTTAACAATGGTATTCAACTACAAAGTTTTATTTATCTGTGCTGAAACCTAGTCATTACCTAGCTTTTTCTTTTGCCAACTTCCATCTCCATTTCAACTCCACTAATTTATCCTTATAGTAGCTTTCCTGTCCAAATACTTCAGGAAGGTTTGTCATTCCTAGACTGGAATCCAATCATCAGATTTTACTTTACTCTTAACAGACCAAGATAAAATGTTACACCTGAACGTGTCACACTAGAAACACTGTAAAAGAGGATAGTGTTTTATCATTCAAAAGGGCTCTGGGCTTTTTTCCACTAGTTTTTTTTAGAAGTAGTTGTGCCTACCTGTAGGCTGCATTTTTATAATATTATGTATAAAGACTAATGCACCATTAAATGACATTGAGAATACCTGGCACTACAAATATTTCATTCACGGAGTCACACATTCAGTAAAAAACCATTCCTGCACCAAATGATAATGCAGACTTTGACAGAAGTTAGCTGCACTGAAATCTTAATATACATACAAGAACTTTTGGGAGGGTTGGGTTCGGTTTGTTTTTTTTCCCTATTCTTCTGCTGCTGTTTTCCTGGTTTTAAATTCTGGCCACGAATTTCTTAGTCTCCAGTTCTGTGGAACATCAGCTATGAAAATGAGTTTGTGTATTTCTCCTAAATCATACAGTACTCAAACTGGGGAAAGAAAAAAAAGGAAAAAACAGAAAAAAAAAAACCACACACACAAAACCAAAAAACCTCAATGTGAAGAGGGAAAACTAACATTTGGGTTTAGCTTCAAGAAGAATGCATGGTCTTGAAGTCCTCATGAACAATACTTTTTCCACAGAAATATGACAAACAACTCAAAGTGGTATAGATTTTCATTCACACATGAACATACTGCAGATACTTCATCCTTACCACTGGCAATTTTAGACTGTAATGGAAAAATCCAATTGTAAGGTCAAAGAAAAATAGCTCTGTAGTTTTCTGGCACTTGGAGCTAAAAAAATAGCCTGAATTATATTCAAACCATACAAAGCAATTATGCTTTAACACCACGTCCATGGATACAGTATGTGTACTCAACTCTTTAAGCTGTCCCTTACAGATATTATGTGCATGCAGTGTGTCTTAATTTTATCTTTTCTCTTTTAAACAAGGCAAATGTTTTAGCATGAAGTATCTTGCATTAGAAGAACAGATACTGCAACTTAACACATTTAAGTTATGTTCAAGAAGAAAAGCACTTACAAAAGCAACAGGCAAATCACCAGAAATAAGCAAAGCAAAAAACACTCTAGGAAACAACACACAAATTCATTTTCAAGATAATCTTTAGCTTCTTGCCATAGGAGCTGTTTGAACCTCCCATCCCTTTAATTGTGGAGGCTACTTAAGAAATTCTATGTCAGTCAGGACCAACACATCAGCAACTATAGTAGTCCACTTTCAAAATTCTTGAAAACCCATTTAAGGATATCAGTAGGGGGTAAATTAAAGCTGTATGCATTAGGAAGCTAATAATTTGAAAAATGTACAGGGGCAACGAACCCTAAAGTTATCAAGCACTGAAATGACTAGAAACGTGTTTTGTGTAGTTGGAAGTAACCAAACACAAAAAAGCTGTTATAAAAAGTAAAAAAAAAAAAGTAATAATCCACTATACAAACTAATAATACTAACATCTTAAGTATAACAAAATCTTGTAGATAAAACAGTTTCTTATCATACGTGCTTTTTGGTATAGGTATAGCGAAGAGGCAGAGTTAGCCTGTATAAGCATGCCATTTATTCACTTTTCATAAACACTCTTACTTGAATATACTTTTGTCAAATTCTAAACATTATTGGACTCAAGTCTTCCACTACAAGCACTTCCTGCAGAATAATTTCTCATACATCTGCAAAAGGCTTCAACATTCAGTGAAAAAAAAACTGTGAAAGAACAGCTGTAATACTGTTTACATTATTTAAAAGTGAGGTGAAAAGGAGTTTCATACAGAAGCTGGAAGACTTGAATCAACAACTCTGAAATCACAGTACAAGCCACGCTGTATCATGCTATGCGTGATATATCATACATAATGCCTTTACTATTCTCATGCAAAAGTTATCCATACTTCAATTTGCACAATCTTCTAGGGAATTTTGGAGTCTAGCTGTCAGGTACTGTGAAAACTCATTACAACCGGAGCATGCTCCATCCACTGGACACATGATCCAAACAGGACTGATCTGAAATTGCTCCTTACAGTTGGAAATAACTGAAAATAAGGTCACCTGTCTCCTGAGCTCCCTATGCTTTCTAGATGAAAAAGCCAAGACATTCTTGAATATAAGGAAAAGAAAGGATGAGAAACATGCAAGAAAGTAGTAGGACATGAACTGAGCAGGAAAGGATCAAGAGCAGTAAGACATTTTGAGAAGAAATGCTTTAACATTTACTGATTTTACAAATATGCGAGAAATGAAGAAAGTTTTCCACCTAAATTAAATATACATGTGCCCAGGGGAAGGTCTGAATACTGCCTGAAGCCAAACACTGAACAGTGAACACAAAGAAATACTGAACCTCTGAGTATGGCAAGAGTCCCATGGAAACAACTAAGCAACTACGTAATGCAAAGCTGTGTCAATGCCTATACACACACAAGACTCAAAGGAAAGCAGTCTACGTTTGGGCATTTTTATCTTTTGGATAGCCTGCTTTTAAAAAGCCTGATGTTATTTTAGCACGATGGCTTTGAATTTAATACCATAAGATTAAGCACAGCTTGCCAGCAAGATCCCTTGCCCGAAAATCTGGGCAAGGAACTTATTCTTTCTAAATTCCAGCCAGAGCAAATTAAGCTGAACTACTCTGGGTGGGATAGGTGGAAGTAGCACTGTGCAGCACACCTACTGCCTGGCTTTGAAAAGCAAATTTACATACTGGATTCCCGAGCAGCCCTTTTGTGCTAAGAAGCATGTTCTACATACACACACACACACACTTTCAGCTTTTGTACATGCAAAACTCACACTGTAACTGAATAGCACACTCCAAAGACAGTCATTTACAAAAGAGGTCACAGTTGCCTAATATGGCTGCAACAGAAATTATCTAGATTATTAACACAAGATCCATGAATAAACTAACATTCTTACAAAATTCAAGAGTCTCCATTGAGTACCATCTTAAAGTATCGTATTCTTCCTGCAAGTAGAACAAAAATATGCACTGAAAATAAGCGACTGCAGTATACCTCACAGATGTTATTACTTGGCTTCCTAAAAGATGCAGAAACTCATATAGGGAGATTTAAAGCTTCCCAAAGACTAAAACTTTTTAATCAAGTTTGGGACACAAAAATTAACTTCTGAAGTACCACATACGTCATAATACCTATTACTTAAATTGAGCAACTTGAGAAGTATCCTTTAAACATCGCAGTATGGGCTGCATGAGTGCTGAATTCACTATATGCCTGCTATCAAAAAAATCTCCTCGAAGGCAGATATGGTTACAGACTACACAAATTTGGCTGACAAAAGTCTGCCTCCCACTCCATAAAAAAAACAATTCAAAATATAGACTAAGAACTAACATCTCCCCACCCAAAAAATCCCAAACGAACCAACCTGTAGGAACATCTTACACATTTTGAGGTCAGATCCTGTTCCAAAGATCAAAGACTCATTAATCTACTCAGAACTACCTTTGGTGCAGTAACAGCCTTGCCCTAGCATTCACGTTATAAGCCATTCCTACCAGATCACACATAGGAAGCTACAAAGCACAACTCTTGGTCAATCAAGAAAAGGGTCAAAGCACCAAAATGCCACAAGATCCAGAAAGCAAACAGTTCATCTGCCTTAATAACTGCACAACCCTGCACACAACTACATACAGTAAACAGTGCCTCAGAGTACAACTTAATCTTACTTAAATGACAAGGGCAGCACACACACAATAGTCACCATTTGTTTAGTTAGCCATCAGGAAACACTTTCAGACAGGCAGCAGGAGGCCAGAGCCATAGGACCTATCCAGTAGAGAGGCTAAACCCGCATCCCAGAAGCCTGCTGCTCCATAAACCCACAAGAGGGAATCTTCACTGAAAACACTCTTCACACTTTCCCCATTTGATCCATTCAGAAACCCAGCCCAACACTAAGACATCAAGCTACAAATATTTTATGACTGTTGTCACCAAAAAGAAATCAAAACCATTCTAAGTGTAACATGTTCTCTCCACTCTTCTGCAAGCTCCACTCATGTATCCTCTTGAATGGTTTTTGGCTGATCTCACTGTCTTTTTTCTCACGCTTAGCTGCAAGTATCTCCACCTTTTTCAGAAAGTAAAGAATATGCAAGTGCCATAACCACAAGGCAAATTATCTGACACAAGTTTACTCAGGAAAAGAGCATACATTTTCCACACATTATCATGATCCATGAAAAATGTCTTGGTTCATAATCAAAAAAGTCTCAGTTGACTGAGGTTCTGAATTACTACTTCAGATTCCTTCTACATGTTAGCACAGTGCTAAAGGCATTGCTCTTCCCAGGAGACCCAAGTAGCAGCTATTTTGCAAATTAACAATAGGAATTCCAAATTTGACCATGGCAGCTATGAAAATATTTCCAGCGTGTGAAAAATATTCAAACTACTCTACTTTCTGCAAACATTCTCAGTTAAATATATGCACCTAAATGTTCAGATAGGCTAATAAAAGGGTTCACAAGTTCTTACACAATGAACTGGCAGGTTTTATTCACAAGAATGTTCTGGAATATCTTTTGCTGTTTCTCCCCCATTCTAAATGTTTAATGCATTCCCCATCCCCAAACTGTATAATAAGTAGCTTGAGTATAAACAGTGTTCACAATACCTTAGAGAGCGAGTGAGAAAGAGTAAGCACCAGCGCTCTTTTGCTAGAGTTCTGAAGAACATGTCAGTATGATCCTAACAGACATCTGGAATAAACATGCCTAGTTGTCCGTGTACATATGTAAATTTAGCAATACCTATCCTTTCGGACAGAAAATGTATGCAGGACTCTCTACAAAGGAAAGTGTAATTTCACAGTGTAAGTTTCCACACAGTGCTCTGAAAATAGTCAGAGCAGCTTGGAAAATAGCAATAATATCATTCCAGCAAGCATACATTTAGTTAATCGTATGGTTTTATTACTAAACTAAGCTGTTGCCACATGAAAGCACCAATTTTTAACCCAAAAGCAAACAACCTTTGTCTTGCATCTCAACTGCCAACCACAATGCATCCCAGTACACATATTTGCCATTACAGCAGTGAGCCACACACATCATCAAGCTAAAGACAAGTCAGTATCAGATGAGGCAGAGGAAAGAAAAAAAGGGTGAGAGACCCCTACCATAATCTGACAGCAGGAAACTGTAGAGCCCATAAAAGCATGTTTCTAGGACTCACTGCACAAGTATTAGTCTGTGCCACCACTGAAGGAGTAACCAGCTCGGTTGGGATGTCTATCTAATGTACCACATTCTCATATTGAGGCCTGCCAAGAGAGGAATTTTCAGAATGACTGTAAAGGTATTTACAAAGAAAGAGGGGTTTGATAGTAAAACCTACTTGAAGTAACTTTTCTAGACATCATCTTTGCATTTCCCTGCTGCTCCATGCATTACTAATAAGTGATCAACTAGAAACTTCAGCACCCATTGAAAAGCCTGGCAGGGTATTTGGCTTTCAATTCTTCTACTCAGTTTATTCCCAACACAAGTATATTCATCAGGCTTAGAAACAACTCTTGAACAAGGGCAGCCACTCAGCAATGAAATGTAAATTACTGACATGTGCTAAAACCTCGACTTGCCACTGCTAATGAGCACATTAAAGGAAAAAAAGCTCACTAGATATTTACTGCAACCTTTCCACTTAACCCTGTGTGTACTGAAAGCCATAATTTAATATCAATTAAAGAACCCATCTCCAAACAGTGAGACGCTATTCAGCGGGTGTTTGCTTCCTACACAGTTCTGATGTCAAAATTATGAAGATGGACAAACGTGTGAAGTGCCCAATCAGGAATGTGTGCACACTGATAGCAGCCTTATTTTTAATCTGACATATATAAATTGCTAAACTTACAAAGTTAATGGTGTCAAATCTTACGTGCTCAAATAAAACATAATGTGCTATCAACAAGCCCCAAGGTTAGGAAGTCAATCTGTAGCAAATTTCCCCTTTCTGTTATGCTTACATGGACGTGCAGACTCTGAGAAAAATCTTCTCCAAACAGTAGTGGCTTACAGAGTCAGGGAAACAGCAGCTTTTCCTCAATAGAAGCCCCAGATACAGTCACTCCAAGTTTCAAAGTTTTTAATAATTCATACCAGCAATGCTGCAAGAAGCAACTGAAAACCTATATGCCTGAGAAGGCGGAGAGACAATGTTTGGTGAAAACCATTTCCCTTACCCCTTCTGTATTTTGCAGGATGAAGAAAATATTTTAAAGATTATCTGGTTAAGTTCTTAATAACATAACATCTTTGATATATATGTATCATATACAGCACACAGAACTGATTTTCAAAACCTAAATTAGGTACCTAAATCCCTCACCGTAAGGTTTCTGTCAAATACTAATTCTAAGACTAAGCTATAAACAGGTTAAAAGGTTGATTATTTTTTCTCTTACCTCTTATACCCTACTTCCAAGCTACCGTCCCTTTGAGTTTGCCTTCATTTCAAATCAGGCAGAAACTTTAACTTGTTCCTGCCAGAACCATTTGTACTAGCTTAAGAGTTTAACAGGACAGTTGAAAGCAAGGGGGATGTAAGCACATTTAAACCACAGTAATTTTAATCAAACAGGGCTACAGAGTGACTACACATACAGTCATTCCAGCACATCCAAGAAGGGCAACAACTCCTTATAGGGACAGACACCAAGCCACTGGGAGCAGTAATCTCTTCAGGCAGCTTGGTCACAGCACGGGTTAGTTAACCTGATCTTCAAGAGCTGAACGTATCATTTGGCTTTCAAGAAGCAAGTGAGAAGCAGATGCTAAGTTCTAAATAAAACACATCACCTAACTTCAGGAAATCAATGTTAATATTTGCATTAAATCAAACTTCATAGAAGACAATCCAACTGCAGAGTATTCTGTTTTCACACACATGCACAACAACTCCAGCAGGAATTGTTCAGTCAACCCAATACTCTAAGTCAGTGTTATTGATTACTATCATTCACTCCAAAATAGAAATGAATGAAACACATTGCACAAATAGACAAAGCTTATTTGTAAGCCAACCTTCAAATAGAATTAAAGATAAAATGAAAAGGCAAATGCATTCACAATAATAAGTAGGAAGTCTTTTAGAGTTCCAGGGAATTCTTTAAAAGACTTGCAGAATCAACCAGTAAACACAATTAGGCAGCTGCAATTAGTCTATTAAATTCTTACTCCTACCTGGGGGTCATAATTCCTGTGGTTAATGGCGTTCATTAACAAAAAATTGACAAACCAGGTAAGTTACTAACAAATAGTGCTTGTGTTTGTATGCCTTCACAGATTTTTTTTTTGTTTAGCATGTCTCCTACAAAGAAAGGCTGAGAGACCTGGGACTGTTCAGTCTGGAGAAGGGAAGGCTCAGGGGGATCTCACCAATGTATATAAATGCCTGAAGAGAGGGTGCAGAGAGCACACAGTCAGGGTCTGCTTAGTGGTGCCAAGCAACAGGATGAGAGGCAGTGTGCATAAACTGAATCACAGGAGGTCCTTCTGAACATCAGGAAACACTTTTTCATCATGAGTATGACCAAGCATTGAAACCAGTTGCCCAGGGAGGTTGTGGAGTCTCCATCCTTGGACTCCACAACTCCATCAAAAAATGACCAGACACAGTCCTGGTAACCAGCTCTGAGTGGCCCTGCCTGGACCTGATGACCTCCAGAGGTCTCTTCTAAACTCAGACATTCTGTGAAATAAAGACTGTATTTGATATCTAAAGCAGATACCAGGTCCAACTGAATTATGCATTCTACAACCATACAGTAAAAATACGCAACCATCCTGAATATTGTAATAAAGTAGAAGATACAAACTGAATGCCTAAGAAGTCATTAAGTGACATTAAGCAGTTCAAAACTTTAACTCTGACATACCTGAATATAGCTTGCCCCTTATCCTTTACAGCTTCCCCTGTTGCTATAACTGGTGAATCTATGCAACAGTAAAAAATAAAACTGAACTTCTCCCATGTTTCAATGCACATCTGGTACCCAACCATATTTGGTGTATTAATAGTTATCCCCTCAACATGCAGAGATGACAGGAACAGTTCTCAGAAATACAGAAAATAATGCCCCAGAGAGGCTAGATAATGACCTCTTGCCCAGGAAGCAATTTTGAAGTGAATCCTGTGGTATACTGAATAAACAAGTAGGTTAAGTCTCATTGCTGTAGAAACTATTCTGAATATTTGAGCACCTTTCATTACAGCAGCAACATAACACTTTACAAGTATTAAACACCTATAGGAAAGTTTTAATCTGTTCTCTTTTGTAGTTGAAAACTAGCTGCAGCAAATTATGAACCAAAATCTATCTAAGCTAGTATTTACTAGCTAAGAAGCATGTAGTCTTACAGCCTGTTTTGTGTATTTTCATACACAAGGGCTTCTGTTACTGGTAGTGATGTGTTGCATGAATAGAGATATGAACATACTGAATGTCTTTCATCCTAAGGCTAGGAGGTAATTACTTTTGAGGGAAGGGAAAAGCTTCCCTATTTATTTGGAAGTGTATTTAGCTTGAAGACACATGTTGCAGCAAACGATACTATGTGTTTGTGCCTTCCTCTAAGAATTAAGATGCTTTGCTGGGACTTCCTAATTCACACCCCTTTTTAGTTGACTTCTCTGGTTTCTGTTTTAGGGGAGTAACTTTTCCTACTTTCTGACCCTTTTACATCAGATTCTGATACTTGACTCATGGATCTGTTGAGACCAGGAATGAGCTTCGTGAAGGGAGGATCATGTCTGGCAATTCTTTCAAAAGCATTTGAGTTATTTCTATGTTAGCTGTGAGAAAAAGATACTAGCTGAAAGGTTTTTGATTAACCTGCTTGTAAAGATGACCTGTTATCCCAGAATGAACATACTTTTTTTTCTAGGAAGGTTTTGTTTTTCATGGTGTGTATTTTAACTGTAATCTTGCTTCAGGAAGTACTTTCTTGAAGTTAGTGCTTAGGATCATGTTGAATTATTAGAATTTGATTTTTAAAGTTCTGTGAACTTAAGGTTTACATTATGGTGCTGTTTGGTTCTTTTATGTTGTTGTATCTGTCTTGATAAAACAGTCAGAATTAGGAGAGCACAAATAGTTTAATGACATACACTTTACTCATTTATCACACACTCATTGCTTCATTATGTTAAACTCTGGAATGGTATACAAAAACCAAATCCACCCCACTATTAAGTTACATTCATCTTTAAAGTCAGAATTAATTATCTTGGATATGCATATTTTACGAAGATTGCATTGTCCTGGGTTCAGCAGTAGCAGTCACTTTTTCTCCTTCTTGGTAGCTGGTGCAGCGTGGTGTTTTGATTTTCAGCCTGGGAACAGTGATGATAACACCAATGCTTTTAGTTGCTGCTCGGTGATGTTTACTCTGACCAAGGACTTTCTGAGTCTCGTGCTCTGCCACGGAGGAGGGGAAGCCGGGAGGAAGCAGAGACAGGACACCTGACCCAAACTAGCCAAAGAGGTATTCCATACCACAGCACGTCATGCCCGGGGAGGTGACTGGGAGTTACCCAGAAGCACACGGGGTCTTCTGGGTTGGGCTCATTTCAGCGGGTGGTATTGTATTCTCTTCCCTTGTTATTTCCCTTATCATTATTATTATTACTGGTGGTAGCAGTAGTGATTTGTGTTATACCTTAGTTACTGGACTGTTCTTATCTCAACCTGTGGGAGTCACACTCTTTCAATTCTCCTCCCCATCCCTCTGGGAGCAGGAGGGAGGAACGGGGGGGAGTGAGTGAATGAGCTGTCTGGCTGGGTTTAAACCACGACATGCATATAAACCCTAAAGTATTAAATCTGCAATGTAAAATTACTGAATTCAGATTACCCATCACTATAATACATCATCTTTAACTGTTCAGGTCTAGTCCAACTCCATCGGTATCAATGGGGCATTTACAACTGATTTGGAAACAGAGAAGGACACCACATTTGAAAGGTTACCACACTAGCTTACATCAGTTATACTGGAATGGGACAAATTAACAAATCACCTTAGCTCAGAATGCACAGAGCTCACTGTAACCAGACAAGTTTATCTGCAGCATTGCAAACCAATAATAGATTAAAAAGGCAGGAACTATATTACCTATGTCAAAATATAAATACATAGCCCTGTTATTGCAATGAGGAAACACACAGGTATACACTGTTGTTAACATAAACGTAACTGTGGAAACAGAGCAAGAAGTTTTTACTCTCACAACCAGACATGGTAGTAGTGGAAGAAAGTGGGCAGAACAAAGCATTTCAGAAGCAATGTGAAGGATTCCTGCAGGCCTGGAAATAAGTGCTATTGCAGTGACACTGCATGTCAAGAAATAATGACTTTTACAAATCAGGATTTCATAAATCCATTCATCTGCAGAACCACACACCCTATTAAGCATGCCAAAGTGCTGCTGTTAAAAGGCATCTCATGGGAAATATTAAATGACTTATAGTCCAGATAGGCAAAAAACATTAATATAATCTTTAAATCACATGCACAGCATTAAATCATTCCAGCAGTCATGCAAGGCCACAGTTCATACAATGAGAGTCTCAAGTTGCTACTATTTAAATAGAAGTTTGTGTTTTTTTCTAAGAATGGTTGCACATGTTAAAGCTCTTCACCTAAGCCACTTTAAGAAAATACATAGCTTTAAAAAAAAAAAAAACAAGTTAAAAATAAAGGCTTACTCTAAGTGAAACACAAATACAGACAGGTCAAGACTGCCATGTCAGAGGAAGTTGCCTAATCAAGAGATCAAGAAAAAAAAAAACACACTAAGATTACAGAGTTTAGGCAAAAGACTCAAAAGGAAGGAGAGCATTTTTATCACAGAACCACACAGATCTTGGCAAAACACCACACTACATCTTTATAGGCATACACATAGGTTAAATACATATATATCCACAAGATATCCACAAGACCTGTGGACATGAACCCTGAGACTTTTTTAAGTTTAGACAGTTTGCTCCATCTCTCGCGGTTTTCAAGGCCAGGTTGGACAGAGCCTTGTGTGAGATGGTTTAGTGTGAGGTGTCCCTGCCCATGGCAGGGGGGCTGGAACTAGATGATCTTGAGGTCCTTTCCAACCCTAACTATTCTATGATTCTATAAAGCCACAATTATAAAAAAATACTCAAGTTTTGGAAGTTACAATAGCGTAGAACCAGTGTCAGTTTGTTCTGTAGCATGGGCAATCTTAAACAGGACACCAATGACACAACATAAACCATTATATGCTTTTAGCAAAGGTCTATGAATTTTTTTTTTTTTTTTTACAGTAAAGTAGTCATGTACAGCCTTTCTACTTTTACACTAGAAAGTATCTTATTAGACAGTTCAGATAACTCAAGTTCATTTTTCTAGCTTTTCTAGCTCACATGTACTAGCAGAGAACTAGTAATGTCTGACAAATATTGCCCATGATTTAATAGGTGCACTATTTGTCCCTACCATGGATTTCAAACTTGGGATTAAATACAAAAACGCAAGTAACATTAAGCAGCCTTCTGCCTCAGAGCAGTAAGTAGTCATCCATCAACATCGCAAGCTCACAGGCAGAGCTTTTTTGTGGAGCAAACTGGTGACCTGTTCATCTAGGCAAAGTAATAAAGGCTAAGCAATGTACAAGTAAAGGCATAGTATCCAGTCTTCACCAAACAAAGCATGTAAAGCCACCACAGGTAGTGATGGTAAGCACGTTGCGGCTTTGGTAGGCAATGACATTGCAGAACACAGTAAGAAACCCACATTAACTTCTCTGCCTGCCCCACTCCTTGAAGGACACAATCTCTACCATAAGCAGCTCCTTGACACCAAGCTTCCAAAGCTGCCTTTTTTTCAAACAGCACTTCGCACTTCAGAAAATGCAAATTCTAACCAGTTACATAAACTGCCAGGTAGAAAGCCAAGCACAGAATCACAGAATGGCATGGGTTGGAAGGGACCTTAAAGATCATCTAGTTTCAACACCGCCGCCACAGGCAGGGACACCTTCCACTAGACCAGGTTGCTCAAAGCCATATCAGGCCTGGCCTTGGCATGTGGGAATGGAACAAGAAGCATGCCAAACACTTCTCAAAAACACAGAATCCATTGAAGTCATGATAAAGGAACTTTATAATTTGCTTACAAATAACAAAGCTATGTTAAGGAAACTGCCATTCAGAGTTTACATTTTAAAAGGTGACAATCCCATAATTAGCTGTGCATAGACCTACGGATCCACCTGCACAAAGTTCTTCACAGGTCAGATATGTGTTCCCTTACAGAAGATGATGACATATGTTGCTCTTTGTTTCACCTTTTCCATCTCAAATTTAACAGCCATTTACAAACATGTGGTCAACCACTTCCATACACGTTGTTTGCTCATTTATTTCAGACAATACAGTGTTGTTTTTTTAATTCCTCCAAGAATGTTAATCTAGCTTCAAAAGTGAAGAGAAATAGTGCTGGCTGCTTTGTTCTCCCCTTAGTCATGCTGAACAGTAGCTGCTAAGAGAGCACAAAAGATGCATAAAACCAGGTTCCACTAGGAACTCCAAAAGGCTTCATATCCATATCTTATTCCAAAAATAAAATCCTTTTGTCCTACCATTTTTATGGCTTCTATTGCAAGGAGGGGATTTTGGCAGAGGATTGCGGCTAGCTTTTTTTTTTTTGTATCAAATACAGTATCAGGACAGTATTGTCAAGGCTGCATTCAAAAGAATGAATATGCCAGATAAAATTTGAATTTAACTCTCATCACTTTGAGATTTTATGCACAAATTCCATAGGTTTCTTGGGGAAAATACACCACAAGGCACCATCTATGAAAGTAGGAACTTTATCATATATATTCATGTACAGGAGACTAAAACATACTGAAGATATAAATCCTGCAATCTGGTATTTTTCATACTAGACTTTGCAAAGGAATAGCGTTCACTTGGCTGATTTCTTTTCCCCCCTATTTTAAACTAGCTTCCTAAAGAACTTTTGTGGCAAATGGGGACAGGGAAGTTCATTTCTGTTTTTCTTTCAATTAAAAGAGGAGGAAACTGACCCCATTATGAGCAACTGCAACACTAAGTCATGATGCATCAAGGTTTAAGCTTCTAACCATTAAAAGAAAACAAGAACATACATAACATTAGCTACAGGAGTACGATTCCTACTTGCCGTTACCATCAGCCAGGTACAAGAAGGAGCACTGATTCTGGGATAATGATTGTGCAACTCAGTCACACACTTGCTTTTTCTCTCCCCATTTCCTTCTTCACCCAGGTAAGACAAGGAGGAAAATAAGTCACTGGGACTATGGGCCAATCCCAAAGCATTTGGCAGATGAAGAGATCTGACTGAGCACTCCCACCCCTCACCACAACAGTTACCCTAGATGTTTACAAGTGAGGAAAGGAAAATGGCAATTTCAGAAAAGTATATATTTCAACAGGCCAAATGGCCCATCTTAGTCCCAGGCATTTCTCCTTGCCAAATTTCAAAGGCCTGCTGCAGATAATAGAGGTGACAGACCTTCTCAGAAAGGATCTGCATTAACTTTGTATAATGGGAAACATTAAGCAACCTAACCTAAATACAGAGGGCACTAGCAAATTCTTGTAAAACATGAAGGATCAAATGCTCTTGTGGCTCTGCACAGCACCTGGCAAAATGTATTAGCAATTTTAATTTTTTTTTCTTTCAATGTGCCAGTATATTTTAACTGCACCTCTGGATTTATGTCAATACTGAATATTGTGTAATTATTTCTTAAAGGAAGCAAACTGCTTCCATGCAAATATATCTGCATGCATAAACTACAAGTAACAACTTATGCACTGAATTTTCCAACCTTAATGTACAGATTATTAGCAGTGCAGGAGTTCCAAGTTGGAGAACTCAAATTTCAAAATTAGAAACCAAAGTAAGGTTCCAAGGAACTACATTCACTTGCACAAAGCCATGTTTTGTTATTCTACATAATAACGTTACCAGTGTTGCCTTAAAAGTTTTTAAAAATATTTCATATTCAAATACCAATTTTTGATAAATAGTCTTTAAGGTTTAGGAAATCTTCTACAGACTTGCCTGATAAAAATACTATGGATCCCTTTTCTGTTAGCCATCAACAGCGACCAGAATACATACACATGAAGAGAGGACTGAATGCACCAACTTTTCTATCTGGATCACAATGAACAACATGCCAGATATTCATTCACTGGCTGCTTTCTGAAAATTCTGTTTTGGAAACAACAGATCATTTACTTGTGCTCTCCTCCATCCAAAAAGAACAAAATTAAGCTTCTAAAAAAAGAAAAAAAATTAAAAGCAACTAGTAATTTTCAATATTCTAAATGTATCCATCAAATTCTTCACATGGACTGTCTGTAGCTGTGTGCTATTCCACAAATCATTTAGGCAAAAACGAACATAAAGCCATGCTTTTGTTCAAGTCACACACAGTGGGATTACATGTGAACTGACCCTCCCTGTATTAAGTGAAGACAAAGATTTGCTTTGAGCTCATTCCTCCTCTTAGATTGGCAAATTTAGAAAGTTTAGTGTACTTACCAGTTTCCAAATCTAGGTAGTTTGTTTTAAAAGTACAAATGCAAACCAGGAAATAAACCCAAGTTTCATCACTACTTTCAGCACAAAAGAACAAAACAGTGTACGGGCTGAGAGACAGATAGGGGGAAAGAAAACAGAACACACATACATCTTTGGCAACATTATTTACAAGCTTTAGCAAAGAAAAGAAACAGCAGGCAAGTTTTCCTCCTAAATATATTAATCAGGGTGTCTTAAAAAAAATATAAGCAGCCCTAGTGATAAAAAGACAGATCGTTTCACCAGTTCTCATTAGGGGTTTGATATTCTAGAGCCACTGACAAAGGGAAGCATGATTATGTCTTAATTGAGACTTTAAATAGTGCGTTTCAGAAAGCAAAGTAGAACTACCTTGGTTTATTACATTTTTAGAGAACAAAACAAAACATACTGGGTTTCTGAAACTTTCTAAAAACTATTTTGAGACTGTAGCACCAACCCAAACTTGAATACTTTTCTATTCTTGTCACTGCTTTATTTCAGGAATTCACTGTTCCAAGGATTTAAGCGAAAAGATAAGAAATAGGAAAGGGGAAGGATATACAGGAAGCTTTGTACTTCCTCTATTTCTGCTTAATCCTGACAAAAAGTCTTCCAGATTGTCATGTCACCAAGATTACAATTTACATCGCCGAACAATCACCAAATTACTAGGAAATGTGCCCAGTGTAGGAGTAATAGCTACCAAATTTCAAAGTTTGGCAGCAGAATACAACGCAAAAAGCATGAGCAAGCACTTTTTTTGTTTGTTTGTTTATTAAAAAAACAGGAATTGCCAACTAAAGCCAGTTATCCTGCTGGTCTAATCCAGTGGGAGTACAGGTTGCTGTAAATTAAACCAGGAATCTTCCCTCTAAAAAGAGGTTCTAGTACATGAAGCAGAACAGCAATAAAAACAAGCTGCTAAACTGCATGAAAGTAACAGGTAAGAGATTACCCCAGATTTGGTAAATCCTGGCAAACGCTAAGGGTTTAGAATTCCTTTCAACTTCAACACCACCAGCACCCAGAAGGATGCATTCAACATCACACAGGACCTGCACTTACTTTTATCTGGGGTGCTTTAAATAAATAAATAAATAAAAATCACAGCAGCTCCCAGGTATAAAAATTTGAGACTTCATTCCCAAATAATCTCTTTAATGAGCAGGTGGTATTCTCTAACACCAAACAACCAACTAAATAGAAAGGGTCTGTGCTACAAGCTAAAAGGGACATAGTCAAGGAAAAGATGAAAACAAGAGCTATTCCACAAATGCTAAGAATGAAAGAGCTATCATTGGGAAGAATCACATTCCTCATCTGTGTTTTTTTACCCTGAACCAAAAAGGTGCAAATTACTCTCAAAACCAACAACAAATTTATTTTACTGCCTGTAAAACAAGATGCTTTCTCAGCTATATGGCTTGTTTACTCCACAAAGTTGGTAGCTACAAAAGCTTTTCACTGGAAATTGCAAGTAATATGTGCTTGACCTTGTTCTCAGTGAAACCAATAGACAATAACACATGACCTGCAGTGATTACACATACAGCATCCACTCAGGTCTTTGCTCAGACACTGCGCATGTAACTTTCTTCTAGCACTGCTCAAATTTTTAGGCAGCTGCATGAAATCTTTTGGAAAAAAAAAAAAAACAGCATTAGTAAAAAAGACATCTCGGTTTCTGTGATGTACAAAAACCCCACTGAAGTAAAGAAGTTGTCTGAATTTATAAAAATTATCGTCCACATGAAGTGAAAACAGAATCCTCTTGATTCTCTCTTGAGAATGCAGCTCCACAATACATGACCACCAGCAGAGAAGCCAGTTTTTAAACAGCTTTCTACTCCCATCCTGAAAGTGCAGTTCAGCACCTTCTCAGGACTGCTGATACAGCTGTTCACCAGCTGTGCTATGAATCACCAAAATGATCACTTAAAAACAGATACTTTTAACCTAGATCATTTCAGTGACCCAGTTTTACAGAGCAGCCTCAAACAGCTCGACCACAACTGAAAATGCCAAAAAGGTTCCTTATATCTTTTGTAAAGTTCTTACAATCAGGCACCTCCCCTTTTCCCAAAAGAAAACACTGGCTGCAATTACACCCTCAAAATGCAAGAAATTCATGTACACAGAAAGCACACTGAAGTCTCCTATATTAAGGAGACCTTTTTGATCTTTTTATATCTGCCTTGAATTGATTTCTTGATTGATATATCTTGGAATAAATATGTGCCACCTAGCGCATCATTCACAGCCAAACAAACAGAAGTAACTTACCAAACGTCTAGCAAATTCTCTATTTTCTGAAAGAAATCCATATCCTGGGTGTACCTTGGGAAAAAAAAAAGAAATCACGTTGGTTGAATTCTGAAGCCAGACACCAGATTTACCAGCACCTTTTCAGATAATGGGGAAGGTGAAGTAGATGATTAAGCATTTAAATTATTTAGGTATTTTAAGAAACTGTGTCTTAACACACTGATGTATATAAGTCAAGCTGTGAAGACTCACTGGTTAAACTGCCATTTCTGAAACAAATACTCCATACTTAACTAGGGAGAAAGGTGCTGTTTGCAGAGTAATGGGCACCCACTCCCTTTGGCATTTTGCCTTCTATTCTTTTTAAGTCCATTTTGCCACATTTATCTCATGCCAGACTTCCAGCCTTCCACGTGTATGCTCATCCACACTCTTGTCAGTAACCACTATAATTCCTCCATCCCAAAGTATTTCTAGCAGTGATGAGAACAGTGGTCTTCCGGTCCTCGGTCATTAGCCTCCTACCTCTACCAACCCTTGCTGGAGAACACTTTAGCGTCTCATTAGTTTAAGTCATGCATCCTTACGAGTCTGGTTTGTTATTCACACCCCAGTTTGTACACTGTAATTACTTAAGAGGAGTGTTAGAAAGTTTTACTTTTCACAATTCACATAAGATTCTTGATCCCAATACACTCTGACAGACAAAGTATAAGCAATTTTATTCCCCTCTTTTGAAGGGCCTAAACAACTGGGTTCCACATTCAGAAACTCAGGGGGAAGGAAACAGTTTTCCTTACAGACAAGTTCTTGATCCCTGAAACCACTATACCAAAACATCCTCTTTGAAAGAAATCACAATGCTGATCCAAACTGTTCCAGGGTAATTAGTGTTGCTCACATATACTCATCAAATTTTATTTTCATAAATGCCCTGTATAGACTTGCTCTGAATAATACATTTGCTTCACTGACAGAACAAAGAACATTAGGCATGTCAACATGACTACACATTAGTTTTTTCAACTGATTCCTGCTAAGCTTTGAATGTCTGGCCAATGTGGAGGGAGAAAGGCAGAATAGCCCACATTTACACACATAAGCTAACATGCATTTTGTAAACATTCTGAAAAAAAAAAAAATGGGAAGCACCATTCATCTTATCTTCCTGTAAACAACATTTATACAATTTAAAAAGTGATTCACACTAAGTTTAAGCAAAAGCCTTTTTGGATACACTTTGTAAAACATTCAAAAAAAAGCCATTATGGCATATAAAGGGTTAGTGCTCAAAACTAATTGGGATTTTTTTTTTTCCCCCAGCAAATTTGGAAATGAACTGAAGCTGCTCCCTGGTGTGAAAGCTGAATCCAGCAGCCACCTGCAGGATCAGCCACCAGTGCCGCCAGATGCTACAAAGCCTTTGATTTCCAGTAGCGATTTCAGACACATTTAACTCATGTGACATGAACTAACTGGAATAGCATATTCAATCACTTCCCCCCCCACACCTTTAAAAAAAATACAAACTCTGGCTTTTCTGCTTTCTATATATGAAACAGCTGCAGCAGATAGACTCATTCAGACTCACAGCTTGGGCCCTGGTTTTCTTAATGACTTCCATGATGGCATCCATGTTGAGGTAGCTTTTGCTGGTGGGAGCTGGGCCAACACAGACAGCTTCGTCCGCCATTTTCACATGAACCTGAAGAGGCAATATTCTGCATTAACAGATGCTCCCAGCAAAAATAATTACCATCACCCTGAAGTATACACACAAATCTGATTGTATCAAAGATAATTTACATACCATAACCACTCTAAAATACACACTGAAATTACCAACATTGGCATATAAGAACTCACACATAAACCTAATTTCATATAACTCCAAGCTTAAGTCACTGTCAAAATGTTTTATTATTCCAATATATTATTTTGAATTTGATTAAATAAAATCATGACAAATATAATTTCAGCTTCCTATACTGATCATCTATATGTAAATTCAGTCTAAAAAGTACTTTGTTACATGTAACCAGGGTAGTCTAATACCCTAATACTTAATAACAAACATTCATGACCAGTTCTAAGCAGGCTCCCCAGGAAGTTGGGGATAATTAGAGTGAATTGAATGAAGGGATGCAGTGAGTGTCCCTGCACAGCATCAGGTCAGCACCATGCACAAATTAAAGCCTATGACTAAAGAGTTCAATATCACTACACGTGAACCAGAAAATCTTGAGAATTATTTAAGCAGGCTCAAGTTTGATTCCTAATCCATTGTATCCTCATTTATATGCATTTGCCAAACATTTTTAGTCAAATCTGAATTATACAAAACGGACAAATGTGTCCAACATTTTACCAGGAATAATAAAATTGCTAAGTTTGAAGTCAGAAGTCTGTTTACAACTCATATGCACTCTTATCTTGAAGAAAAAGTTACAGGAGTTTAATCAACATGTTTTCAGAGTTCAAAATTACTTTTCCTTTAAGGTAATATACACACAGACCCAAGAAACAGAACAATCAGTTTTTCTCATGCTGTTCTCCTCTAAGCTCTCTTTCAGTACATATTTAAGAAACCATGCCATTGCTTAAACTGTGCAAGATTATACTAGCTATGTGTCAGTAAGACTTGGTTATACTGACAGTTTGACATTTAGAATGCCTACCAGTTTTATTTTTATGAAACATTTGATATCTTTAGCACTCAGAAGGAAGAATACACTGTTTAAAACCCTGTTCTTTTAGAAAATGAGTACTCACATATGTGAAATTTGAAACATTTTTAGTTTATTTTGTTCTTTGTGAAAAGGAATTTTATTTGCAAGTAGCATGAAGGCTGTCAAGCATGGCAAACTTAGGTTAGAAGTAACGTAGCCCACATACTATTGGCTAATTCAGAAAAAAACAAGGCCAGGAAAAAAAAAGCCATCTAGTATGTGACAAGCCTAGTTAAACAATATTTTGCTAATATTGAATACAGTATGAAACAAACATTCAGGTAAATACAACAAACATGTATAACAAGCACAGGAGTTTTCTGAACTTTGCAAACAGGCTAATGGCCTGTTCCTGGGGTAGGATTAACCTAATTCCAAGTTTCCTTCTGGGGCATCTCTTAAATAGCTCGTCAATTTGCTGTGTACTCAACTATGAGTTCACACAACCTGGAACCACCACACATTTCACATTTGAATTATTGCTTCTGTAAAGTCATTGTAGTTTTATTTTACTACTACAGCATTAGCTTCGCATTAAAACAAAGCAAAACCAAAACACCCAAAGCACTAGGCACAGAATCATGCAGCAAGATATTAATGCTTTTGCAGAAAGTATACCTCAGCAATTTCAAATGCTGTCAAAATTAGCCTATCTATCATTCTTCCTACAGCACTAAGTACAAGAAACAACATAGCCCTTGGATACCTTTATTTGCATGATCAATTTATATGCTTTAAGATGCTGGTTTGAATTTCAACATGGTTTACACGTCTAAACAAAGTTAATCAAGCTTAAGTACACTTGAGTATGTATGCTTTACAAAACCAAACGATTCCATATAGAAAATGACTAACTTAATACAGTTATTTTTAATACACTAAGACACCAACAGTCCCATTAGTACCATAAGCAGCCACAGAAGATACTGCAAAACCACTAATTTGATTCATGTACACAGTCTTGAGCATTTTTCCCCCACCATTTTCTCCTCACTTCTGAAACATCTCACTGTTACTTAAACTCTTTGGAGTTTTTACTCTTCCTTTCCTACATTCCCCTGTAACCTGGCAAATTCATTTCTCCTTGTTTACTTTACTGCAAGTTTAGTGCCTTCTCTAGTTCAGTGTCAGTTCAGCCTTGCATACACCCTAATACACCATATGTAGATACAACAAAACAGCAAAACAGTAGCCATATCACACTCACATTGCCCGATACACTGCCTACAGGGCACCAAGCAAATCTCTAAAGGACAAGAAAAAGGTCTCTATTCCTTCCGACTAGTTCAAAGCCTTCAGGCTTTTTGGGTTCCAGAGAGAGCTCTTCAATCTATAGATCCTTCTCATATCTCCTTTCTCATAAAGGTGATTAAACCAACCCACATCTAATCTTGAAGTAGAGATCCATTTCTTCTTTGTAATTCATGATGTTAATTCCCCTCTGAATATTTGATTTTTTCACAATACATGTAGTTCATGAAGAATACACAATACTATTACATAAATACACTGCAGAATTTACAGTATAGTATAAACAAACATAATTACATTAATCATAATTACTACCCAGCATTATAACAAAAGCCATCATTTGAATGCATATGACAGCCAAAACTTTCAGCTTACTACCAAGGGGCTCATAATTCACATGTTAATTCACTAAGCAGAAGCTGACTTATAATACAATTATTTCTAGACAGTCCAATGAATCCAGCAAGTTCCCTTTTTCAAGCACAAGTTTCAAATATAATTATTTTCAAATTCAAGGGTTGATTAATTGCTTGACTTAAATCACACAATTCTAGGTATTCAAAACTTGTCCCTAACTTTCTACAGCTTAAACTTCAGAGGTGTAATTTCTTCCTTTTCTATTTTAGTTTACGAAAACAATGCCAACAAAACAAAGAAGTCGTTCCCAGGACGTTCCTGAAGAAATGAAATTCCTTCATATGTATTACAATTGACCCTGCAATCTCAAGCATGAATGGGTAACAACAAGGACTGTAAAAGCAGACAAACCTTAATGCGCTTAACGGTTTATACTGCAAGTTTTAATCATATCAGCTACCAGTGCCTCTAAAGATACACTTTAAGCTATTTGTTTCAAGTTAGATAATGCAAACAACTAGAAGTCATGAAAAGACACATCCTATTTGTGTAAGAGCAGCTTAATTTCTGTAGAAGCTGTATATTTGAAGTCGTATATTTCATAAGGACTAATTATTTTGCAGCAACAGAAATAAGAGATTCGTCAAAACTTACTGAATCATCATTTTACAGAACATCCATCTAATTCAAAAACTACAGACTTAATTTAGTCATCCAAATCCCTGTATAGGTTTGTTTCAACTTTGGAAATCCAAATCACAACCTCCTCAGCTCTACATCTATGACAAATAACCACTAATAATACTCTGGATTTAACACGGACTCCTAGCAGAAGAAAATTAGAATGAATACTCTTAAACTGGGCAACTACTTTTGGATTAAGGTACAAAGACAACTGGACACAGTTTGAAGTAAAACTATTTTACTGCACGATTCTTCATGACCACATACACAGAGATGAACTAGCTCAAGTCCAACACAGTTTAGAAGAAAATGCACGAAAATGGCCACCTTTTCCAAAGCCAGTTTAGGTCCAGAAGCCACTTTCATGGCAAGGCACCTAAACCAGTAAATCCTGCCACATCTTCACAGAGGAATAGCTTTGCGTTTTTTCACCATGTTCCCAGCAAATAGGCAAGTAAAGTGAGGAGTCCATCAGGGCTGATTAGCCAGCCATTTCTGGCTTGGACTGGCTCCGAGCACCACTCCAGGCTGCAGCAGCTCTCAGGGTGCAGAATGCAATAACAGCTAACAACTGCAGCAGTGATTGGTTTTGGAGATCCTTCTTTACATTATGTCTCAGTATTTCAGGAGGATATATAAACCAGGTTTGGTGCCAGGTCTTGGCATCATATCCGAAGAGAGAAATATGCCCGTCACTCAAAATTTTGGATAGAAGCGCCACAAAAATACTCAATATCTGCTTTGCAGGAGATAACCCGATTTAGGACTACACTGAATAAGAGCTAGTAAATGCCCAAATTGGCTAGATCATGTTAGGTCTCCTTTACCCTAGAGGGTGGCACATGTACTCACTTGACAGCAGCATGCGCTCATGCCCAGCCATACTCCAAATTTACTGAGTTATCCCTTTAATTGAACCTGCATCCCAAATAATAATTTTAAGATCACATATGGCACTCCTAGAGATGTCCTGTTTAACATCAAGAATCAAGGTAACTCTCTCCAAGAGTCATTCAGCTGCTGCAGATTGCTAGTTGGAGCCTACATTATAAACAAGTCACATTTACATATGTATGTCCCTCAACATCCAAGTACAAAACGGTTTTGTTAGTACGGAAATTTATGAAAAATTATTTTAAGGCAAAGACCTAAACACTTATTTTCAGTGCATATACAATGTATAAAACAAATCCACTAAGATAATTTACAGATCCCCTGGCATTACAATAGCAACAGTTTTTTAGCTTCTTCTGGATCCAATTCATGACAGAAGTGCTCTTTTCCCCAATTTTACAGCAACTCTCATCTACTAATTCCAAAAAGTAAATGCCAATTTTGTCATAAAAGCCAGGAGAGGAACAAAAAATACATCTACTTGTGTTTCCTAACAGAGTGCTTAATATCACCCACATAGTTTCCGAAGAAAATTTCATATACTTCAGCAGTTTCTGATGTTTACTGTGTGACAGATGCCATCTACTTCAGTGTAAATGCCTAATTAACACATACACACATTCACTCCCCCCACTCCTACATCTCTGAGGAGGTAAATGTCTGGGATTCCGCATTGTCACAGTTTTTCAGAGTAGGTCACCCTACTCATCCCCAGATCTCAACACAAGTTGATATTCATGCAGCAGAGACAGTTATATTGAGTTGCAAGATGCATTCCACATCCCCCCCCCCCAATTCTTCTGTAGTCTTTTAGAATTTATATATATGGAAACTGTTATATCTGCATTACAGTTAATAGGTTAATCAAACATATGAAGCAGTCAGAAAAAAACTCAGTGAAGACAACACTTTTGTTTGGTACACTAGGTAAGATCGAGCATTGTTTAGACAAAGAAATCTAATCAAACAAGTCATTCTCTTTTATAGCTCAAATCAATATTACACATTGGAACAGCATCCATTGGTGTAAGTGGATTCACTTAATTGGCCCAAACTGCGTAATACGGCTCAGCAAGACAAATCACAATTAGCTCTACCCATAAAATAGGGCTAATGAGTAAATCCTTTGTAAGGTAGCTAAAAAAAACCAACCACCTCAAATCTTGCCAGCACCACTGCCAAAAGAGACAAACAAAACAGAACAGAAAAGCTTGTGGTATTGAACAGCCTTGAATTTTTAAAAAAAAAGAAAAAAAGGGCAAAAAAAAGGGCAAATTTACTGCTTTGCCAAAACCATATCTTTCGTCTGACCTAAGTGTCTTCTATCAGCTTCACACTAAAATACACACATCCAGAATACAATAAACCTGTGCTCATAGTGAGTGCATGGTATTCATACAGCCTTTAAAGTGCTATCTGCAAAGAAATACTGCCACGCGATTACAGCATTTAACCCTAAAATGAAATAATGGACACATTTCTAAACCATGTGAAAAGCAGAACTGTGAAAGCCATAAACAGCATAACTATCCCATCTTTTCCTCATTTATTTTTACGCAGCATTTCAAAAACCTAAATAAAAATTTATGCAAATGAACAAGTCAACCTACTGAGTCAGCACAAGCAGATTTCTCAGCAACCTTATTTGAAAATGTTCTTTTTCTTTTTTTCCTCATTTGATGGCCCAACAATAGCCATGTGAGGATTAAGGTAAAACAATTCTTTGTTGGATTTGAAAAGTTTGGTTTGCTGAAGGGTGTTTAATGTCCCCTCCCAAGCCTACAAGGACTCTCAAAACAGCCCATCCCTTAGCACCCACAGGATTAGATCCTGAGTTAGCAGACACCAGCAAGGGGAAAAAAAAAAAAAAAACACACAAAACAAACAACCAAAACAACAAAAAATGGAAAGGAAAAAAAAATATCGGCACCCTTTTCTCTACCCCACCCTGCCCTTCAGTTCACCAATGATTCAAAACTTGAAGGCATCAATAGCCTCAGGAATGGCCTCAAAATTAACATATTTCAGTTACGATTAAAGTGGAAGGATCCAGGTTGAACTGAACAGTCTTAAAAGAGTAACACCAAGCAGACAAGACTGCATTTCTCACCAAGATTAAGAAAATGCACTTCTACACTTCTGTTCACATTCTCACTTAAAAATGCAAAATTATTTTTGTAACCTTAAAAAAAAAAGCATAACCAAAAAAAATCTCTCTCCCATGAACAAAGCTCTGGAACTTTGTCGGCTGCTAAAGAGACACACAACCTTAGCTGACAAAGACTGCATCAACAGAAAAGGACTCCCCATTGTATCTAGATGCCTGATCATTCATACTGTGAAAAACAGACCATGCTAAGGATGTCATACAGTGAGAGTCTGAAACAAAAGTTCCATTTGCTGGGACAAGCAAGGAAATGCCTCCACAGTTCTGAAGACAGTACAGATAAGACTCTGGAGGAGAGTCCGTCAGAATGGCTTTGGCTCCTAAAGCCGTTTGCTACATACTTACTCTTTGGCAGATAACTTCCCAGTGAAGCACCTCCAGAATACTGATGGCAAAGAAGGCTTCTCCATCAGAATTTTATTGCAGGTGCTTTCTGTGTTTTACCCTATAAAACAGTAAGGACCAGAAACTAGTAACTCAGTGCCTCATACACAGAAACTAGTAACTCAGTGCCTTAAGACCACAGATCTGGCTGAACTTCAGTTCTGCAGAACTGCAGTTCTGAATGTTGGGCAGACAATGTAATTAGGCTGACTACAACAATGTGGTGGGTTCTTCTGGCCAGACATTGCAAATGGAAGGCATGATATTTGTCTCTATAGTAAATTCTTTCCTAGAAAAGCTTGTTTCTAAAGGCTTCCATTGAAAACAATTCAATCATTCTTAAAAAGAGTTCTTTAGCCCATCAAGTCCATGGGCAGATAACCAGCAAGTACAAATAAAAGGTTGCTTAACTTCTTCAAGTTCAAGCAGCTTTTCTTTTTCAGAAGAAAGCCTGCTTAAAGCTCTAGAAGACAGAAAAAGCCAATCTGTCACAGTTAATAGCCAATAAGAGCTATTTGTTTGCTATTGAAAATTTAGCAGAATTAAATGCTTGGTTTGTATCACAACTTTCCACATGTTTTAGTCAACACCAACCAGGAACAATGAACTTTTCTTTGGCAGAAAAGCTTAAGTAGAAGAGGGAAAAGGTAGACCGGCAGTCATCTTGTTTACTAATCTGCAAGATTAACAGAGACAGAGAAATTGGGAAGGAAAAACCACAAAGTCCCATTCTTCAACTCCATCTCCTTGTATCACAGCAAAACACTTCACACAAACTTCAGGGAAAAGCATTCCTCTTGTCTCCTTCCATTCATGGCTCCCTTGGATAGGGTGGGGCAGCCAAAAAGTTTACTCACCTAAGTGAAGATTAGAGGCAGCACAGCCACACTTACTGATTTCAGGGATGCTGTGAAGACACAGTCTGCAAGCTACCAACTGTACTCTCACCTCTGCAGACTAATTTTATTCTGAAGTACATTAGCTAGAACAAGTCTCCAGGAGAAATGGGAGACTTTTTAGTTCAGAGCATACACTAACAACTTGGGAAGAGCCTCAATAAATCTGTTTACCAAAGCAAGAGTCTCCATCTGTTTCAAGAGTTGAACAATTCATCATATTTAGAGCAGTCTGCTATGCTCTGTGTGGATGCTAGAGTATTATCTTTGCAGTGTATGTGATTTTGAGCTTCAAGTGTTTTAGAGAAAGAATTTTTTTGTAATGTTAACAAAATAGTGGTGTCCTACAGTGTTTTTAGTAGCCTCTCTGCATTTCAAACACATCTGCACCCACATGTCAGCCTTTCCCTAATGGAATCTCAGCTTCTAAGCATATTAGCAAAGCAACAGGACAGATCGTTCTCATGCTGTTTCTTTTTCCTTCCTCTCCCAAAAACAAGCTCACCACGGAATGCATTTGACGTATGTTTCTTTGCTTTGTTTTCTAAACGGGTAAGACATGCGGGAGATGAGAAAGCTAGTAGTTAGGCAGGTCTAGAAAACAGTAGCACACGGCAGCAAGGGCAGCCAACTACAGAACTTTATATAGTAGAGATTTAGCCCTTAATTGAGCTAGGTATCCCAGAAGATGTAAGAGATTCAGAAAAAGTAGCTTAAACTCCAGCCACATTACAAAGCAACACATAATATACACTGGTAGCATGCTCCTAACTAGCATTTTAGCTTAACTCAGATGGAGCTCTGCTTCAGATGGTTGAACGCAGCACACAACCATTTAGACAAGGTTCCTGTCGGGTCTCCAAATCTGCCTGCCTACAGATGGATAGGGTGCAGAAATTGCTTCCAGCATCCAAAGATGGTAGTAAAGTCAAGGATCCCTGAAAACAGTTCCAGGGTCGAGAGAACAGCCCACAGCAGCAACAAGGTGAATTCACAGCTACCTGGCATTTCAACTACACAACAGGATTTAAAAGAAAGATGAAAGTATGGACACCTGTTCAAGGCAACATATTTCAGAGCAGTTTCTGGAGGACTAACATTAAACCAGAAATGCAAGATACAGACCCTACAGTAAATTACTTCCCAAAATGAGCCATATATTGAGACACGAATAAGCCACACTTTATGCAAATACAAGTTGCCACTCAAAGGATAACCTCAACCCTAACTCTCCTCCACATTCAGCTCTAGCAATTACAATGCTGCTGAGACAGATCAATGAACTGAACAGACCCACTGGAAAAGTAATCTAAGGGGAGGGGAAATTAACCTTCTGTCAAACCAGCAAGTTAAACCATCTCCCAGCCACATGATTATTGGATCCAACACAGTGAATGAATGAGAGGGGACAGAGGAACACAAACAGTCCTTTCAGAAATATTTCAGGCTAATTTTAGACATAATATGAAGTTAGATCTAACATATCAAATAATTCATAGAAGAAAACTTGAAAAAGAAAATAAGCTTTCGGTAAAAGATTTTTAAAACAGAAAATTTTCCTTATGTCTATGCAATATGTATGTATCATAGAAAACAGATATGTACATATGTGTGTGTATATATGTGTATATATACACACACACACCCCCCTCTTAACCACTCAGGGTACTCAGTGAGTGGGGATTTTCCACCAGTTAAGTACTAAAGAAGTATCTATAATAAACCACAAAAATTCAGCCATGAAACCTCAAAATTATAATCATGCCCAGTATAAGATGTTTTAAAAGGAATGGAATATTTAATACTTAAAAATGCTTTATTAAATATCCACTTTACTACATAAATCACGATACTAGAACATTTTTCCTTCAAAGTTACATTAATAACAATATTCAGATTTCTTAAAAATTATGCTTTGTTAGTTTTTCAATAAAATTGTTAGTTCTACAAGAAAATTACATTTCTGACAGGGTAGTAATAATATTAAGAAATAAGACACTTTAAAGAAGATATTCCTCTATCTAAAACCTATTTTAAGTTTTCTACCCTAAAAAGTCTTCTTTTGAAAGTCAAGTCCACTTTGAGACTCCAAGAGCCAGATGTCAAGATGAATACTGCAAATAGAGAAAAAGCACCAAGCATGTTTGCTGTGGGAACTCACAGAATACGCTAAGCCAGAAATATCATGAAGTCTACTTAAGTAATATCAACTAAATTGATATTTAGCGAGAAACCATCCCTGCCCATGCCAGAATTATAACCATTTCTGACATCTATTTGACAGCCACTCAGTCAGGTTACAACAAACATAGTAAGAAAGTACAGAGCAGCATTTGTTATAAAAACAGTCAACCCACCAAAAATTGCTAGCCCTAACTTACACTTAAAAAAAGGGTTTATGACAAAGCCTGTCAGTATTTTTGCAACCCTGTATTATAAGAAAGTTTAAGCAGACTTTGCATAGTAGTAGACAAAAGTAACCATAGAAGACCCCAAAGTACATAAAGAATCTGCTTTTTAGGTTATTGAGTGTTTTCCCCGAGAGTATTTCTACCTCGCAGCTGACTTCCTGCGATAGGCACTTCTCCAGGTAAGGAGAAGGTAACTCCAGGACAGCAAGAATATCCCATTAATCTTATGACAGTATTATTTCAGCACATCGAGTTTAGTCTAAGAACAGTGCATGTATTGAGGAAATGGGTCTTGATATGTAAGACAGCATTCTTCGGCAGCCACTATGAAGCTCCCCCTACCAAGAGTTTAAGCACAGCTCTTGCTCCAATGAATGAGACTATAGCTGTGTCAGGTATTCTCCCACACCTACTTCACACCCTTCTGTAACAAGCTATCACTTCTGGAATTCTTTTTTGAGGCAAGAATTTAAGAACTCAAATGCTCCTGATCATCACCTCTGAATAATACATAAAACCTACAAAAATGGGAAGTACTATCAGACTAGCAGAAAGTAACATCAGACTAGCGTAAACACAGCATCATAAATATTTATGGCCCTTACATAGAAATTCTGATACAAACCTATTTAGATCTTAAATATAGTGCATTTGGCCAATGTTATTTACTTGTATTTAATGTTATACACTACATTCTACAGAGGTAACACCTTCACAACACTGAAGGAAAGAAAAAACTTTCTGTAAGATGACAACTGTTTTCATTTTTAAGAAAGGTAAAAACTTTCCCACTCCTCACAAAATATAGGTAAGATTCACAAGTTTCACAAATGAGCTAAACCTTATGTATAGCTTTATAAGTCATTGAAGTAAATGTCTGTATAAATAAAATCCCGATGTTAAAAAAAGCTTGGAATTAAAAAAAAATAAAAAAATCTTTCCAAGTTGCATGGAATCTACGTAGCACAACACCACACATGCTTACGCTACAGTTCCTTCTAAATCCTCCTTCCTGTTTGCATTTAGGTTTGGGTTTTTCCCCCCTCCAACCTGCTAAATAAAGTCATATTTCCCACTGACAGCAAATTATTGGTTTACCTGTAACTCCAGGGGGTTTAACTATCCATCCTTTAAGAAGCTTTGACAGTTTAACCTGCTGAGCTCACAGCACCCAAGGGAGGGTCTTACTTGCAGTTTTACTTCTGCTGCTGCTGACCACTAATACTGACTCCACAGATAATGGATTTCAATAACAACCTCCCACAAGTTAACACTTTGGGTACTAGCCATGATACTGCTTTCATTAAGTTAATACATGAAGGTTACAGTTGGTAGAAAGTTTTATTAAATTTGGCAGTGCCTACAACAGCAGGAAAAGTGCACATTCACCTGTCCAGTAGCTCTGGGATAAGTTTCCCTACAGATATAATTAGGTCAGTTTTAGGGTTTACACAACTCCTTTTAAGCAAGCTCAGATTATTAGTTCCATTTCCTCTAAATATGGATTTTTCCAGCATAACTGATAATTTCATGATGGATACAAAATGGATACCTCTAACCATGCTGGGCACAGAATGTATCTACCTGGCATATAATAGTCCACGCACTACAGTTAGGGGGTGTTGGGTTTGGGTTTTTTCTTTGCCAGATTTTGGAGCATCCCGATGATGGAAAACATTAGCATTTTTATTTCCTTGAAGCTAAATTGCTAACAAAAGTTTTATATTTTAGCAAGCTATTAATTATGTAAAAGTCTAAAGATTTAACAACACCTAGCTGCAAGTGGGAAATAATTCATATTTACTGAAAGCAAACATTGACAAAATACAAAAAGTACAGTCAGGAGAGGCACATGTTTAGATGCATTTTTTCAGATTAAGTATTCACTTATTCTTTTTCAACACTGCACTTAAAAGCATGTATTCCCTTCAAAAAATGGGATGGGGAAAGAGACTCTCTTAAAAGATTAGTATTAACCTTAACTGCAAAAACATTTTTGTTAGATTTCATTTTATTTTTTGTTAAAGTACACAATCTGACAAACACTCTACAGAGTAATAATGAAGCAGCATGGGAGCCATTTTAATATATTTCTTGATTAACTCATTGCCTGTCCAGTTCTCATACAGATATGTGCTCACATGTCATAATCGTCATAATTCCCATCATCCCTACAGTTAACACACAAGCTCCTTGATTAGCGCACAACTCCCAGACGAGCCATTGCTAATGCTAAATAATTCCCTTCAGCCTCCTGCGACTATACCGCAGGCTCTCCAATTAAATATAATGTCTCTGATGAGCCATATTAATATGGACAAATTCCTGCCAGGAATTCCAGCCCACTCAGTTTCACCAAAACAGCAACCGACATAAAAAGAGAAAAGCTGTATACATAAAAATTAGCTGAAAGAATAGTTTTGCCATGAGGCTTTAATTATAAAACTTTGCTGTTACAGGTATGTTATTCTTGGAGGTACCTGTGAGACTGGCATATTAATACAAGTATACTGATAAATGACAGTGAGTAAACTACCATTTTAATAATTGAAAAGCAAGCATGTAAAACAGTGCTTTCAATCAGTTAATTACAATTAGCAATATCTAATCACATGTGATAAAATTAACTACAGACACCCTCAGCTCACTAGCTGTTGGTATGGCAATTATATTCAGCTGGTCTTGTGCACTAAGCATCATTTGGAACATTGGCATAGTTTTACACACCTATACAAAAGGGGTTTTTCAAGTTATAAAAATATTTCAGTCATGACCCATGCATAAAATTTCCAAAACTTGCACCAAGAAACTACCATGCTTGCTAAAAGCTTGCTGCGGCATCACAGATTATATTGCAGTGTCTGCATATTTTAACATTTTTACACATATACCAAGCAACATCAAAATATTTTAAGAATATAAAGGAGTCAGTAATGGGTCAAATCTATACAAGCCAAATTACGGTAATTTCCCCCCTTTAAAAGGGGAAGAGTCACCAGCAAACCCAACCTTTTCAGTGTACAAAGGGATTCCTTAACATAGTTTAACTCAAAATTCCTGCCACTAGCTGGAAATTCACTACTCAGATTATATGAAAATCATAAGGAGATTCCGGTCCTTACAGCTGAGACCCTCATGTCCTTAACCCTAGAACTGACCCTCTCGCTAGAAGAGATATCAACAAAGGACATGTAAATAGACTGATGCAGAAGTATCCTTTAGTAGTTTTAAATATTGCCTGCAACTGCACAAATTGTAAGATATTCAAATAACCCCCATGCAATGTTGATAAGCTCTTCCCCAAGGTCCTTGCACCTTCATCCTTACACTAATGCACTTCATCTTCATTTACCTGATCATTAGTTTCCAGTTTGTTCAGCTGGAAACCAACACACACTAATTACTTTGACATGACAAAGTCCTATCTGTCTTCACCACCTCCCCAGACAGCAGGGAGAAATTATCAAGGGTAGGCATGATAATATCCTGATAAATGATGATTCACATCACCTCACTGTCAATCATCCAGAAGTGCTCACGCAAGATACCACTCAATCTCATTACTGAATCCTAGGGCTAAGAGTACAATACACACCAGGAGTCATATTTCAAACAGCAGACCACCTGGGTAGAGATGCAGCTCTCAGATTTTCATGAATTTTATTGGCTTTTTGTTTTAACATGGTAAATGTCAAATATTCATCTATTTTGCCATGTGCATATAGGCTGGCAGAAAAGGACATGCTGAAAGCAAGGCAATTCATCTTGAGGGTTCAAGTGAGAGAAAAGAAAAAAAGTCTAGATTCTTCAGAGGGGAGGAGAAGGACAGGTAAGTTTCACTAATATAAGAAGAAAATGCATATGCCCATCTAAAGTTTCAAAGCTCAGTTTCACAATTTAAGCATTCTTCCTGCTGGTACAACATAAATGCATTCAATGCTCTGAAAGAAGTAATGCTTTTTTGGAACTCTCTGACATAGGCAAACTTTGCCTTTTTCATGGCAGAAAACAGATGTTCATAAAAGCAATATTCCTGCTTCAATAAATAGCCAATCTGGGAGAAGGTTGTGAAATTAGTGAAGAAGCAAAACAAAAACTTAGTAAGAGCTGCTTTCTCAGGAAAGATCACTTCTTTCCCTACTTCCAAATTAGTGTCATCATCCTTCCAGCTCCCTCAGTCCAGTAAGACATATAAATAAAGAAGCCTCCAATAAATAGATGCCCAATACTTGCTACTTAGTGCAGAATCTAGAAGGCTTTTATGCCAAGGAATGGGGACAGAACAACACACACCACCATCTCCTAGGTTTGTAACACACCATCTTCTTGCCCAAGGTAGATCCTTCACCATCAGTAAACTTGCACACAGTGACACAACATGGACAAGGGGTAATGGGTTAAAACTTGAACAGGGGAAGTTTAGACTGGATATAAGCAGGAAATTCTTTACTGTAAGGGTGGTGAGGCACTGGAATGGGTTGCCCAGGGAAGTTGTGAATGCTCCCTCCCTGGCGGTGTTCAAGGCCAGGTTGGACAGAGTCTTGGGTGGCATGGTTTAGTGGGAGGGGTCCCTGCCCATGGCAGGTGGGTTGGAACTAGATGATCTTAAGGTCCTTTCCATCCCTAACTATTCTATGACTTAAAGAATAATATGATCAATTACTGGTGGACAGATGAGGAAAAAGAGGAGGGAATTTATTTTTTTTTTTTTTTAAAGAGGAAAACAAGACTGAAAGAATACTAGGGGAAAGCATGAGGGAATTCCACAAACACGTGGTTATGCTAGTTACTGCTAGGGAGAAGGAAAACAGTCAAAATTAAGCACCAAAAATTGAGTAGCGCACATTGTAGAAACAAAGAGCAGACAGGGGGAAGGAAAAAAGCACAAAGATGCACATTCTACCATTCCACTGTATTCTTCTGCCTGAAGACATTTAAACACCCAATGCAAATGCAAGGCAGCAACAGAGCACTCTTGCAAGCATGTATGATACCATTACAGGCACACTGGTGCAGCATCCAGCCACAGCCTGCCCACACGACAGCCTGAACCTGGCAGGAACCCTCACATACACTTTCTTGCACCTCTGTTGCTCCAGACTGTTTGAAATATGATCATAGGCTCACAATGAAACCTTCGTCCCATTTCAAAGCACTCTTCTGTGGGGCTACACAGGACAGGCAGCATCTTACAGACTCCTTTTCAGATAACGTTAGCATTACATTTTTCAAGGAGAAACTCAGAGGACATAAATACGTGTTTTAAATACATGCAAATGCAAATAACAGAAATGCAAAGCTCCATGAACACCCTGAAGTCATTTAGGTGTGGTTGCACTACACACCTGACACACACACACTATTCAAAGTCTACCTTTCTAAGCATTTGTGGATCACTAACGAAGTTCAGAAGCCAAGAGCTCTTCACAAGATTCCTGTCAAAATACCCACCCTAACAAAAGTCAGCTTCTAGTATACACATGCACACAGACTTCTCACTCTTAAGTCTGTGACCAACACCCTTCACCTCTTCTTCACAATTTAGATTAATGTTGGCTTATCAAACTTAGCATGAAAGGTAAGGTTGGTAAGGTAAGTAAGCTAAATCAGTGATTCTACAACAATTTGGCCCAGAAAGATTAAACACCACACGCTTGGACAACAGAACTTGAAGCAGTTTTTCCCCTCAAGAACAAAAGAAGTCTGACATTAAAACCTATTATCTCATCAAGCAGGGGAAAATTATGAGCAAAACCACTGAATGCAACCTTCCTTGATTTAGAGAAGGGCTGCTAGGAGGGAATAAACAACTAAAATTGCTGCTTTAGTTTACAGAAGTGGAGTACTTAAGACAGAAAGGAAGCAAGCAACTTAGATCAGAAAAATCTCTCTCTAAACAAGTTTCAAAGTTACAAAATATTAGTAACATCATTTAATTATGAACTTCATATAGAAGTATGTTAAGTTTTCATTTTCACTTCAAAACCAAACAGCTGCCATCATCCCAGACATACCTCACATGTAATTTCTTAAAAAGCACATAATCCGACTATTTGTGCCTTGAGAAAGCTACTGTTGGCTTAACTGCTTGAAGTCATACAATTCAAATTCCTTCTGCAGAAAGAATGCTGGTGCAGAGAATACACAGGCATGCCTGCCTGCAAAATGAATTGACAACAATGGTTAATGTGTTAGCTTCACTCCCAGAAGTCTGGGGGCAGAAATTTGTAATAGTGATTGTATGCTTTAGTTCAGCTGACAGAAATATATGAAATTCTAGCACTTGAAAACCTTCATAAAAAGGCATATCTTCAAATAAAAACAACTTTGTTTACATTTCTTTGTTTACATTTTTGTTTACATTTCTTTGTGAGGGCTATGACAATTGCTTTACAGAAAAACAATTTTTAACACAGCAGTGTCACTTCTTGAATCTTACCAGTTCATTTTTTAGACTAGGCTATCAATTAATTCACACAAAACACACGTTTATTTTTGTTAGCCAAGTTGTAAAAGAAAATTCTCTGCAGAAAGATCAAAAAACTGACACAGAAACCAACTTTACTGCTGGGCAAATACCAAGTTGGACAAACAAATCTTACATCTTTCTTTTAAGTAGAAAAGAAATGCAGTAGAATCACAGTATTTCCTCTAAAGGGAAAAAGTAAATAGGAAAGTGCTGTCAACAAGTGTTACTGTTGCAGTCTGCAGTCTACAAGTTTATCTGTCAGTCTTGAGCTCCAGATACTGAACAAGCAGCACATGACAAAACTTCAGGCTCAGTTTAACTCGTATTTCAAGGGTGATTCTGAAAACTTTCAAATACCCATCAAGTAGAAATGAAATACAGATTACACTTCAATTGTATCAAAAAAATAAAAAAAAAAATCAAAAAAAATCACATTTACCAACCAAATTCTGGTCACTACCAAAAAAATTAATAATTCATACAGCTAAAATCTCCCCTACAATATAGTCATATGTTTATAGAAAACTGTGATATATTTAAGGTAGCTACAGACCCTCCGCATACTCTTGTTTCATTCAATAAAAGGTAACATTGATTGAAAAGATAAGAACATTACCACTAAAGTGACAAAATACAATAGCAAAAGATCAATATTAGTAGTATGGTCTTGCAAAATTAAAGCTTTGAAGTCAGCATTTAATGACTGAATATTCACCAACTGCTGAATTTATTCTTACATACAGCATTAAAAAAAAGGCTTCTCAAACCAAAAGTACTTAGAGATGCTACAGTGGTTTCCACAATTCTTGAAAACTTTGTTATGCTTAACAAGGTAAGCAACACAAGCAAATAGATAAATAGTTCAAAGATTCAATTAATCAAAATTAGGAGCAAGAAAAGCAGTACCTTACTGAAAGCCTAAGAGAAGCAAGGAACAGTTATGGTTTCTCAAGTCCCAGCAGTGGGTCGCTGTGGCAGACAGCAGGGCTGCCCAAGCATTCCGCATTTCATGCTGTATGAAAAGAAAGGCTCAGGACACCAGTGTCTGGCCTCGTCAGGCAACAGTGCTCAAAGGCAACCCCCCAGCTACTGTCCCTTCCCTCACACATACACACACGGTTTTCAGCCACTAAAGAAGTACATGTAAGCAGCATGAAGTCATCCACATTCAAAAGCATTTGGAATCCTTTCTCATGGCATAAGTGAGCAGCCTAGAAAGATACCAATAGACAGACCAAGCTGGGCAGGCTCCCAGCACCAGACCTTCCCTGCAGCAGAGATGACCTGCCAGGGCCCTAATGCCATAGGAATGTCACATTACTTGAAACTTGTTATCACAGCTTCCCATCTCGCCCCTGCCACCATCTCCCCTCACAAAGACTGTATTCCTGTTAGTCTCCAACACTTCCAAAGTACCAGCTTCTCACCTCCAGAGCACAAACATTAACCAGGCAATGCAATCACCTTTGTTATCTCAAATCCAAAACAGCTGGAAGATGCAGTGCCCAGCAGCCACCTCACACAGCACAGTTGTTAGCTCTTTTTTCAAACTCCTTCACTTGTCAAGCAAGAACACACCAAACAAAAAAAATCAGGCTCAGCAAATTAATTTTCTTCTGGGTTCAGGAGCATTTCTAGGAGATTGACAGTTCCAATACTGAACCAGCAATAGCATCCAGAAGAGCTAGGTAACAGCATGTAGGAACAAAACCATCACTCAAAAGTTGAATTGGAGCTTTCAAACAGCTCAAGCACCATATGTAGAATTTTAAAACATGAAACAAGATCAGCAAAATTATGTAGGAAAGTTCATCATAAACAAGAGCCAGTATTTAACTTTCTGGACATTATTCTTCAAATTATACACTCAACTTTCATTAAAACTAAGATGGTGACTGGAGACTTACACATATTCTCAGTATAACCTTTTTTTACCTTCTCAGAATTGTATCAGTATTTCAGTAATTGTATATGCCAAGAAAAACCCTCACTGAAAAAAGGCTTCCCTGAATCTGAACCTGCTAGCTCAGCTATGGATGACAAGCAATTTAATTAAAATCCCACAAGTAAAGAAACAGGTCATACTTTCATAATAAGCATTCAAGTTATCTGTGAAGAGGCATTCCTTTTCCCATCCAATATGATGCCATAAATAGTGAGATTGTTTTTCTTTCACATTGCATAGCCAGACTATTGACTAATCACATATTAGCCGATTTGACAGCATAATAAAAATTAGTCTGTTTTGCTTTTACTAGCCTGAGTTCTCTCCCCTCCCTGTGGGTTTTTAAAATACCAACTGAAAAAAAGTGAACAATAATTGAGGTTGGATAGGTCCTATAAAGAGCTGATCCAATTTTTCACTCACTTTGTAGTTTAGTTCACAAATTTTGCCACTAAGACACTAACAGAACTCCAGTAAGAGCCCTGGTAAAGCCAAGGTAATTGACATTGGTTGTTTGGTTTATTTATGTTAATGGACAGAGGTATTTGTAATAGGTCAGGTTGGATGGGACTCTGAGCAACCTGGTCTGGCAGAAGATGTCACTGTCCATGGCAGAAGGTTGGAACTACATGAACTTTAAGGTACCTTTCAACCCAAAGCACTCTGTGACATCCACAGCTCTTTTTTATCCTTGAAGTCAGTCATACCAAAGATGGCTACCAGATTAGCCAGGCATGATTTGCCACAATAAACTCACACAGGCTGCTCACAGTCATATTCTCATACTTTATGTAATATGACACGGCTTCCAAGAAATTCACACCTCCTTCCAGGCATGAGGAACCTCCACAACAGGGGCATTTCAAAGATGTGAGAGAGCAGCCTCCAAGACAAACCCATCAGCAACAGTGGTAACACCTCTCTGATGACATGTTTAAGAGTTACTGTGCAAGAGTGACTGCAGCCAGAAAGGCATGAAAAGACATGAAACAGCTCTGCAGACACCAGGGTTAGTGCAGAAGGAGGGTATGAGGTGCTTCAGGTGCAGTGCAGAATGAGGGTATGATGTCCTCCAGGTGCTGGAACAGAGATCCTCCTGCAGCCCATGGTGCAGACCATAGTGAGGCAGCCCATGGAGGTCCATGGTAGAGCAGATCTTCACCTGCAGCCTGTGGAAGACACCAGAGCAGGGGGGGGAACCAAAAAGAGGCTGTGACACTGTGGGAAGCCTGCACTGGCAGGACCTGTGGCCCCATGAGTGACTTATGCTGGAGCACTCTCTTCCTGAAGGACTGCGCCCCATGGAAGGGACCCCACACTGGAGCAGTTCATGAAGAGGACCTAGATGAAGGATGAAATCAAGAAAAAGACAGGAAAGTCAGAGAGCCTCAAAGGAGAAAAAGTCCAAGGACTTCCTCTTCTTGTCTCTAAGGGGGTGAGGCAGCAGGAAAGGCTACAGAAGTCTAGAGGTTAGCACAAGCAAAATGAACTACAACAGGTGTAAACCCACTTGGCTTCTTGGGGCAATTTATCTACAGATACACCTCTGTTACTCTATACTACTTACTGATGTAGACAGTTGTCAGCACCCACCAAACCACTGTTTCACTCTTCACAGCACTGAGCACTTGCACGTTTAAGTCACAACTAAATTCTGACTGGGCTTCCACATTTTCCTGCCACAATCATAATTTAATACAGCTTCTGACAACAACCACCTTCCCCAGTGAGCTTTATGCCAGAAATTAGTTTTAATTCATGCATTAATCATTAATTAAATCAGTTCGGTAATTAAATAACCCTCCCCACAAAGGTCAAAAGATCTGAATTCAACACATAATTCCCAACTCCAAAGAAGTATTCCCAAAACAGCTGCAGCATGATGCTCAAAGCTTTCTACTCTACACCCTTCCTCTCCTACTCAATCTCAGAATTTCAACCAGAATCCAACACAAGCAAAATTTCAGTTTAACCACCAAAATAAAGAGACTGACCCATTCCAAAGGTCATATATGCATTTCACATCATCCAAATAAAATGTACTGCCAGTCTTTGGAGAACAGGCTAAAACTTGAGGATTCTACAGCTCTAAGGAACAGCCCCCAGCTTTTAAAATTGCAGATCAAGCTTTCATTGGTTATAAGGAGCAATGCAAATGGATCACTTCCTCATCAACTGTGGCCTCCACCAATCCACTCAGCTTAGAAGTAATGATACAGTTTTAAGAAGAAAAAGCAGACTACACTTAGCAGGCAATTCGAACAAAAGCACATTCCTTCCACAGAGGCATTCACAGGATGATCACCGATAGTATCTCTTATACTTTACACAACTGTTCAGTAATTCACTAAATAAAGCAAGGGGACAGGACAGTAACATCACATCCAGCATCTCTTGTGAAGAAATAAACAACATGCTGTCCTGGTTTTGAAACAAAAGGTAAATACGTTGAAGGAAGAGCAGAACACCAACTGCAGACCTGACCCTAATGTTTCCTTGGTGTGATCTGGCTCATTCCTATTCTGTATGCCTTGCAAACATCACCATTTATGTAGCGTGAATTTCTCCAGACAGTACATGGAGGCAGAGGCTATTCTACACACTCTAGTCAACAGTCTGGGAATCGTGTTTGAACAAGGCATTAAAATATTAAAGTTTCCTTTTCATATGGGTACTTGAACAGATCTTGCCACAAGTTATCTGAGCACAAACTCCTGAAGTGCTATTGGGAGGCAGTGAGCTGTCAAAATTACTAAATTTCTAGTTTTGCAGCAGATGACAGAAGAAAGATTTGCATATTTTTAAAGAAGTAAACTGGAAAAAAAAATAAGTTTGGAAAAATTTCAAGACTTCTATTTGTAAAGCAAACTCCTCAGTTTTGGATTAATTTCCATTTTTCAATCTATTTAATTTTTTAAGATTAAAACTTAAAACACCAAATTCCCCCACAGTATTTTTTTTTTTTGGCAACTGGATTTCTTAAGAACAAAAGAACCTGACAGTAGCCATTAAGCTACAGGGAAGTCTTCAAAAAAATTCAGTTTGTTTCAGCCAAAAGTTCAACTTGTTCACCCAAATTCATTCAGCTCAATACAGACTTGACATAGAACTTTACAAATTAAATCAGCATTTCCCTAAACCACATTTCCCCTCTCTTTTCTGAAATACTGCCTCAGACGCCAAGCTTAAAAAAAAAGAAATAAAGTTAGGAGAGAAATATAGATCTTCCATTTCTGGGGCATTTGATTTTTTCCATTTTCCTTCACTCAGAAGACTGCCCTTTCTGGAGAACAGCTGAATCCTGTGCAATTACTTTTACATCAATAAAAGCATTTGCATCATTTTTGGGTTTATATTATCTAGTAGAACAAGACGATACCTGCAAAAGCTAAAAACATCTGGATATGTCTATGCTTAAGGCAATTTAATACAAATACAATAGTACCTGAAGCCTCAAGTGACTGATAGAAGAAAACCCCTATGTTAAAGAAATGTGACAAATTGTCCACTACTCCGTAAAGTTTTAGTAGTTTACCTTACTTTCCCATGGGATTTTTTCAGTCATTTATAGTTCATTGCTTCGTATGGCTATAGAATCCCTGCTGTGTTAAAAAATGCCAAGTAAAATTATATCTCATTCACTGCTTTATGCTATACCTTCTTTTGTTCAGGTCCAATTAGTGAAAGCTTGTTCTTCATTTATCATACTTTTAGCTGATTACATTAGGCATTACAATAGTTCTTCAGCCTTCCTCGACAATGTTTGCACCATCAGTGTTACATTTATGGTTGAGGAGGCTCTTTCATCTTAACCTTCTATTCCAGTCAGTTCAGGGGGAAAAAGTACATACGATTACTCTTGTTCAGCTGGAAGTTCTTTGCTTGTTTTCTAATCCCAAAAATAATTCCACCAGATGTTTCAATTAAAAAAATATTTTAAAAAAATCTAAATTCTATTGATCCTTCCCCACTTTACGTATCCAAGTGTAAAGAATTAGTTTTGCAAGTTGAACTCTGAAGAAAAAAAAATAGCAATCTGAACAGTATAAAATGTCTTTCTTCTGCTTTCCCCAAAATAACAGATGTAATAAAAAGTATTGGCCAGGATTTTCAAGACCCTAGAAGCATCTATTATGACCTACTTTCCTCAACATACTCAGTATCACACAAGCAACAGGATAATCTATGGTGGTCCCAGCCTGTTTTCCCCAACCACCACAATGATTTTATTTCAGGACAGTTGTTAAAACACAGCAACTTCTCTTCCACAGCACAAAACTTCAGATATATTCCTCTCCACCCTCCTCCCACCTCCACAAAGGTAAACATAATCCAACCCCATTTAATACCATTTCCAGCTATGTCTAACTTTGTATTAATACACAAGCACCCAAAAGTCTGAAGTCACCCACCTCCTTTTAAGTTTTGTTAACGTTCACCTCCTTATCATCTTAACTTTAACCTACAGAAAACCTTAAGATCTTCGGCCATTTTTAAAATTAAGAGCATAAAGCAGTATTTTGTTCTTTCCGTTTTTCCTTTTCAGGTAAGCTTTATTTGGCTCTCAGCAGGTTGTTCAATTTCACATTCCCAATTTCATAAAATGGCTAGGACTAGGGAATTTCCCCCTTAAAAGTTTAGTGAACACATTCAAAGAACCCTGCTTCAGCTCAATTTCAGTTCTGTTCTCAACCACTATGACACAGAAAAGTCAGAGAGATGTAAAAGACTGTCAGGTTTATCCTCCTTTCACAGTTGTATTTGTAAAAATGAATTAGTATTAAGAGTATCAGGCTACCCATATTTCAGCAAGTAGCTATGCAGATGACAGGTAATGTGATAATGAACTATTACTATATCTCAAAGGTTACTCTATATTCTAAACAGAAAACTTATCTACTCCAACTATTTCTAAACAATGTAAATATTTTTTTTAAGCCATCCCTACTTACCCTAGTCACTTAAAACCAGGTCCCACTATTTTTAGTAAAGCCAGACAGCTTTGGGATGGGCAACTAGTTCAACTGCATACCCTTACATTTATTTCTGCCTTTGGTTCAATGACCATCATCAGGGCAGCCGTCTATGATATTCATTGCCTTTGTGATACAAGTCTTGAAGGAGAGATATTGCTCAATCCTGTCAAGCACAAAATCACAAAGCTATCACAACTTTATTGCAGCATCCCAGCACTAAGCAAAGAGTTTATCTTAGCTGCATGAGGACAGAGGTTCCTTTGACAGGTTGCACCAGCTCCCAAGTTGGATTTCAGAGCGACCAAGATTTTGCTACCAATGGTATAACCAATAAGGTAGCTGCTGATGGAACCTGAACACAAATGAACACCACACGGCAAGCATGTTACTTTATGGAAAGTAACACAGTTGAAGAATTTGGCCTCTGGACTCATCTACCAAGATCATCCAAACAGGTAGTCACATGCATGACTGCAATGGCCAGGTCATTCCCCACAATGAATAACTGGAGGTATCCAAGCCATTAAGGCAGATGACATTAGTTAAATTATTTCCCAGTGCAAGCACCCAAACCATGATTAAAGAATGTATGGTAGATGAAAACAACTTATATTTAGGCAAAAAAAACCTAGCTCAGACTTAATACCACTACCCTATTTTAAGCACACAAAACAGTGTTTCAAGTAGCCTCTCATTTCCTTTTAAATACTTGGAACTTCTTCAGTGCACACAGCTAATGCTTAACCTTGTATGGATAGGTTTGATGGATCTTTAAGTAATGATCCAAAGAGCTAAGCAGACACTATCCACCCTTACAACCTTTTAGAGCATCATCTCTAGTCCTTGAGCTCAAAATGTCAGCATCTCATTTAACACGCTTAATGCTACCTTCATGAAATATTACATTAATGCATTTCTAAGACACCAGCTTAGATTTCCTTTCTTTTACAAACTATTACAAATTAAAGACCAGTTTAAAGCTAAGACAGCACTATAGATTGAAGCACAGACATTCTCTATTTCCACTTTGTAATTCACTATTTGTACTCCCTTCCCTAAGGTCATGAGTTTTACTTTCATGTGTCATTCTTGCTCCCTCATTACATTCTTCAATCTTGATTTTCATTCACTACTTTAAGATTTTTTTTCATAGGCTCCAGCTTATAGTAGACTCCACAGAATAAACAAAACCATTCAGACACATTGGAGAGAAAACCAATTCATTTTCTCAAATCTATTACAGACTAGTGAAAGAACATGTTTTCTTTTTTTAAAACAGCTTTTTTTAGTGTATTTTCAGAATGACTTCATGCTAGTGAACAAGGCTGCTCGATGCTCCCAAAGAACAAATCCATTTATCCTAACAGAAAACACCATACACATAGGATGGAATAGAAATATCCATCAGCATCCTTCAGTTTTAGCAGACATCATGTACACAAAAAAAATTTAGGTTCCACTGCCACTCTTACACTTGGTGCACGTATCTACTAGGTGTTACTGCCCAGCTTAATCCAGGAAAATAGCAAGGTTAACATCTACACGAGCTAAAACACAGTTTTCACTAAAAAAGAAAACAAACCATACTAAATACTTGTCCAATCCTCTCTACCCTCCCCTTCAAGCACATGGAGGAAAATGACATACGCAAAGATACTTCAGAATTGCCAACATTCCCACAACTAGTAATCAAGAAGATTGAGTTACTAAGAAACCCGTCTGCTATTTGAATTCAAGTAGTACTTACAGCATTGGCATCAACATCACTGTGTATGGCAACTGTTTTAATCCCCATCTTCTTACATGTTTTGATGACCTACCATATAAAAGATGACAATTATCAATACTGAAAACAGCAATAGTTTAAGAATTAACTACAAAGAAAAAAAAAAAACTTTAAGATTACATACTTACTCGGCATGCGATCTCTCCTCTGTTGGCAATAAGAAGTTTTTCAAAAGTCTGAAGGGAAAAGAATAATAAGAATCTTGAAGGATGAACAAAACAAGTTTTCTTCCTTCCAGAAATATGCATTTCTCCTCCACTACCACTATAAACCCGGCTTATCCATGAGCTTGTAACTAACTCTGAGATCACCTAATTTTAAAAGGGTTCTGCTGATTTAACAATGATGATACAGCATATAAACAGTATCTTATACTAGATCTATCTAGCACTTACACATGAGCAGAAGAAAAAGGTGTTCACTGCTCACACACCAGCATTCACTGGCTCTCCTTACCACACGCTATGCAGAAACTAGAACTCTATAGAGGTTCTAGGAGCCAGTCAAGTCCAAGAAAGAGACACACTGACGGGTATATTAGTCAGTACCTCCAACCATCAGATGACCCAGAATACAATACTCATCTCCTGTGGGAGATCTTTAAAACAAATTCCAATCATAAGAAGAGGTTCCTCTCTGCCTAGGTCACAGAGGGCAAAAAAGCAACATTTCCACCACCTACAGGCATGCTGGGTGAGCTGTACCAGCCTTACCCCTCCTTGCAGATGAGCCTCTTGCAAGAGGCCTGGTGAAATCCTGCACTGCCATCACCACACTGTTATACACTCAATAGTATGTAGCAACCAACACTCAACAGAACAACAAATCAAATTTACTACTCCCCTGAAATTCACTGTCACCTTTCACACTGGAATGCATTTAGATTACAAGCTGTCAGGAGGGAAGAAGCCTGACACCCTAGACAAAAAGTTCCCCATTAAAAAATAGTGGAGGAGCCCAGAGTTGCTCAGCATAAAAATCTCATTGTTGAGAGTAAGGGTTATTGCTGCCTCTGGCCTTGCCACTGAATGCCCATGTGCACTTTGATACTGCACCTGCTTGGTTGTAAATACAGACTGCCACTTTTCAGACAATCCTGGTTTACACACCCCCATTGCTTTCCACGTATCAGACCTAGCAGGGATGCAGCTTCAGGACATAGCACTTCAACGCAGTAATCGAACAGTCCTACTCTGCCTCCCATGCTCCAAATCAAAAAACTGGATAAGGAACCAGGAGGACTCTCCCCTTCAGGGGCAGCCCACAGTCATGCCAGGTCAGGTTTATCAAACTGTACCCTAAGACATTCAATAGCTATTCTCCTACACCAAACACCTGTTTTTCATATGGGCAGGAGGAGGAGAAGTACTGCTACTGCAACCATTAAACTCTATTACCCCCACAGTTCTGAGTTCATTTGGGGAGGGGAAGACAGGTGTAAGAGGAGAGGAAGGAACACTGCAAAACCCTGCTATTGACAGACTAGGGTATGTACTGTTTGCTCTCCTACTCCAAACAAACATACTCAAGATGTCCTTGACCAAATTTACTTCTTCAAAGTCATGGGTGAGCTGGCATCACACAATCAGTTTAAAAGCACTATCACATGGCAACAACATGCAGAAATTAAGGGATAAAACCCTCCAGGTAGGAGCTGCAGCAAGCTTATCTGGTAGATTCAACCTGATCTGCTGTGGAATGCACACTCCACTGCCTAGAATACAAGCATACCCACACTCCACTGCCTAGAATACAAGCATACCCACACCCCACTTAAAACATCCTTAAGCATACTACAGCACCATCACAGGACCTAACAATTTGTTTGGAGAGCTTATTTAGCTGAAGAACTGGTCTAAAAACCCAGTGAATAAAACTGAAAGGTTTCAAACACGTTCATGCAAATGGTTCCCAAAAATACATTTCAGCATTCTGGGGTACCTGAAGTTTTTAAGCAAACAGACTTGAGGGGGAATGAAATAAAGCTCCCAAATACTTGGTATTGAAAAGCTTAACAACTCAAATACTTTATCAATGTAGTTCTTGGTACAAGAGTTGTTTTATTAATCACGTATGGTCACAGTGCAAGACTAAGTATCAAGATGTTAAGAATATTTTACATTAGTTTTAATTTTCTTATTCTGCAATAAAGACACTAACAGTAAGAGACTCGACTCTTGCTCCTGCCATTAAAGACAAGTCTCAAGTCCAGCACATAAAAAAAGCACATGCTGCTTTGAAGTAAGATGCAGCATTACTTATATCATTTTGACTAATTAGCTTTAAAAGGTCTCATATCAAAGGCTGTCTTTATGAAGACAGCGGAAGGGACAGTGAATGGAAAAAGCAGAAGAGCTTAAATTATCTGTAGTAGCCACTAGTTGAAATTACATCGCTCCTAGTTAAGAGAAACTAAACACCCAATTATATTGTCCAAGCATAACTATGCCTTTAGAAAAGGAATGGGACCTTGATTAAGCAAGGACCTTAATGATTCAAATTTGTTCAGAATAGTTCTTTGCAAGAACAGTTCTAAGTACATGCTATTTCCCCCTGTTTCCTAATACTGTTTCACTCCTGGTTAATTGCTTCTACACTGGTATACGGGCAAGCCTATCAGTCCTGAACTGTCAACATTTTCACTTTTCCATACTAGTGTACCTTCAGCTACATTATTTTTCCCAATGTGTTGCTTTAGAGGCCACACCAGGACAATCTCCCACAGGAAAAGTTTTTCTTGGCTCATAACTAAACTGAGATTGCCATTGCACAAGTCCCAAGATGAGTATTTACTATTCTCTGCAGGCCTTAAAGGCCAATCTTTATGCAAGCTCTAACAGTTCTGCCACTATTGCTTACTTTTGTTTCTAGGAAAAGAAAACTAGTCTTGCTAGTCTTGCTCCTGGGCGTTTTAACAGGCTTATACCTCCCACACCACGCAAAATATTATAGTAGTTTCACAATTATAACATGTTCAGACCAGTGTGTTAACTTCCCCAATCTCAGAACCACTTATCCAACCTTTTAAAAGGTATGCACTTGAAGTATCCAATCTTGACAAGTATATTGCAAAAGCAACTTCCTTTTTAAAAAAAAAAAAAACAACCAAAAACATGCAAACATGCTATTAAGACAGTGACTGTACATCGGTTAGACTGGGAGAACTACCACTGTTAGTAGCAGCAGAGGGGAGAAGACAGCTTTAAAAGCCAAATATCAGCGATACAATAAACAAAATGTTAAAATCATGCACCATACTACATACCTTTTCATTTGGGTCATACACAGATGAATACAGTTTATGTGAAGTTATAAGGCACCATCTTGAACACAGTGTTTCACACTACAGAAGAAAAGAGGGAGTTAAAGGTTTTTCTCTGCTACAGTACTCCAGTAAGATAAAAACAGTTCATATACTGACATCTTGAGGAAACTCTTTCATATCCTTTCATTCCCCCACAAAGTAGATGAAAGCTTACAGATCTGTCCTCCCCCAAGCACACATCCAACAAACAGGTACCAGAAACAATTCAGAAGCTCTAGACAGAGTCATGAGCTTAGATATAAATCATTTTTTAATAAGCCCTCCACTACATCATCTTCTTTCCTTCTTGTTCCAAGAAATACCTAATAAGTAGTTTTCAAAAGAGCACGTGCACGCGAGTGTACACACCGGGGATAGGGAGAAGCCTTTGCTGGTACAGACCTGCTGGGAGTAGAGCAGGTAATGGTCTGGGCCAGTACACCAAGCAAAGTAGAATAGACTTGAGATGACAGTTCAGCTCCTAGTCTTCCCTACCAAAACCCCTGACAGTGGTCTAAGGAAGAGAGGCCTTTTTCTCCTCTCTGAGACTTTGCTCTGAGCCAGCTTCCACAAAGGCAGCTCTTACAGCCTAACAATTTATTATATGGCAGGAAAGAGCAAACTATATGTGCTATTTCAATGGATGATACCACAGACCTGCAAGTTTATCCAAAAGGAGATTGAGACAGGTACTTCTTAAGCAAGTTAATTCGACAACACAGTATCAGTTAACCATAAACAAAAAACAATCACACACATAAGTGATCCCCCACCAAAGCTGCACCAATACAGACAGCTCTGAGAGAACTAACTTGCCCACCCAGCTGGAATTAAAAAGACTGTAAAAAGCCTTAATACTGAATACTGTCTAGTAGGAAGCACAAAACACCAGTGACTGGAAACTGCCAGAAGCCAGGACCTGTCAATTCTGGCTGAAAGAACTGTTTTCAGAAGTTGCAGAAATCTAAGCAGTAGAAAGCAAAGGCTCAAAGGCAATTTGAAAAAAACAAACAAAAAAAATATATATGTGCTACAATCAAACCTACCACCACAGGTTTCTTTTGCATGGGTGTATTCTTCATCCAAGATGTGACAGCACAAGCTGTTTCAGGCATTAAAGAGGGAAGATAAAGTTAAGGACAGAATTCTGCCAGCTGCAACCACATCTACCAGCTGGTCATATCCAACATTTACAGAAGGACTGTAACACCTTCAGTGACTGTATTGCAATCTAGATCCTGTCAGAGGCAATCATAGAATGGTTTGGGTTGGAAGGAACCTTAAAAAACATATGGTTCCAACACCCCTGCCATGGGCAGCAACACCTTCCACTAGACCAGGTTGCTCAAAGCCCCATCCAGCCTGTTCCTGAACACTGCTAGGGATAGGACAACCACAGAAAAGCAAGGATAACTATAGCAGAAGCAACAGGGCATACTCTCCTACTCCAGAGTACATGCAGTTAAGCAGATTGAGTTCCTCTCAAACACTACTGACATTAGTGCTTGTGGGACCACAAATCATCTGAAGAAGGTCATAGAGAACACGCAAAAAACCCTACACCAAGTTAATATTACTCATAGAAGAAAGTACTTGTTAAGGGTCAGTGGGGCTAATCTAAATACTGCAGGTTGGGGGGGGGGGGGGGGGGGGGAGGAGGAAGGAAAGCTTCTGAACTTTCTTGTAAACAACTTTCATGCAAAGCTAGCTTTGAAGGCCTATGGAAAACTAGAAAAGTAATGCCACAGATGGAGACTGGAACAAAAGGCTATGATGGGAAAATTAGTTAGCGTCAAGCTTAGGAATTTTAGCCATGTGCTGTCTTAAAGAAAAGCTCTGTTCAAACTTTTTATACAGAAAGAAAAAAATTACAAAACAAACAAAAAGAAACAAACCAAAAAACTGTAAAAGCATTAAGCCACACTCAGTTCGGTTTTCACACTACAGATTTCACATAAAAATCTTGTAATATCCTAACCTAATTATGCACCTATGTTTAAAAACTTAACTACCTCCTCACACACACTAGAATCACTTAGAAAGCCAGGTTCAGACCTGAACTGAATACATGTGGGGTAATTTCCTAAAACAAATCAAGCATATTGCTCAACTTCAATGTGAAATTCCAACTCTAATTCACAGTTTTGGAAAGAAGAGCTTGTGGGGTTTTGTATGTATCTGTACCAATATACACTAAGGTATAAGAGCTTGCTTAATCTAGAACCCACCTCAAAAAAAAAGTTTCTTTAGAGGTATGCTCTTAGCCACTATAAGCAATCGAATAAGTACTTAAAAATAAATGGACATTTTGTAAATAATGCACAGCTAGGTTTATAGGAACACTGCTAAATTGCCATCTCCAAACCAACAGCTACTCAGGTGTCACCTACCCCTGGGCTTCCAAGCTCCTGCTACAGGTAAGTTCATTAAAAGCTACACCAAAACCTCCAAAGAATTCCCAAACCACCAACTTGGCCAAGCCAATCTAGCTCTCAAGGTACACTCTTAATTGGCTGCTGCCCCAAAACCACACATGCTTTAAGTATTACACCTTACATAAAAATTTCCTTAGAACAGAGCCCAGAGAGCTCAGCTTGACCTAGTGACTTTTGTATCTTGCAAAACTAGAAGGCAGCAGAGTCACCAGGTATAACCTATTTTTGTCATGACTTGTTACTTCAATTTGACAATGCTTTTGACTCCTGAAGGCCCAAGAACACAGACTATACATTTATTAGAGCTCCACCCCAGACTTTTCAGTTTGGCTTGGAGTTTTCCACTTCTACTTAATCCTTAAAACACAGGTAGCATCAGTACTGTATTATGGAAAAGCATCCTGCTTTATCTATTAATTGCACAATAGCCAAACTGAGCTCAAACCTGAACAGCTGTAACAGTTACAAGTTCATGTAAATCAAACTAATTTATAGAAGATTATGCTCATCGCACACCACCTCTCTGAGTTCTAGAAGAGAACCTGCCTCCAGGGCCTTAGGAAATCTCTTTGGGTGGTTTAGAGACACTGAATACACAACAGCAACATAGAAAGTAAACCTGCTATTTAGAGATGGTTTACATGCGTGTGTTTAAAAGCTTATATGACCTTCATCAAGGAAAGAAACTTCCCTATCATACTGGTCATCTTGCAAAGAACTCATTGATACTGAGCTTTACAGGCAGAAAGAGGTCTTTGTGTTGAAACAGAGAATGCAGAGTTCTAGATCACAGGTAGGAAAAGCATCATATACCAACATCTGCTTTAAGAAGTCTGATATGGGAATGAATGTATATTTTAGCAATTACTAGAAATTACAGTAAGCAATGCCCAGTAGTAACAGCTAGAACAGCATACTTTCCACTAGCCACTAGTTCTACCTCTTTTAATTGCAAACAAAAATGTAGTATAATGTTCTGCAAGATACACTGCACCATACATAGCTATTCTTTCACTCTTACCAGGTTTGAGAAACACTGGTAATTTTAAGAGGAAGAAAAAATAAATCTGTTTTTCATAACTGCCAACACAACACAAAAAAATACAAGTAAGGAAAATAATCCACTTAAGGCTACTTTTTTAAAAACTAGACCATTCCTACACTTAAGTACCTTTTGCTTCGTGCCAGTCCCAAAAGTTTGTACAGTCACACAGTGAACTGGACCAGAGAATATATCCAGCTGAGGCAATACTCACAAGGAGAGGGAAAAATGTGTTCTCAGCCACATTTCAGTCCATATCCACTTAGATATTCAAGCAGCAGCACTGGCACAAGTTGGATGGAGGCGGGAGTTCAAGAGGAACAGCCTACAATCAAAACCTACCAGATGCAAAAAGCTGGAATTGTTTCGCATGCAGGAGCTTAGACAGCTCCAGTAAAGCTAGCACCTGTGAAATAAATCACAGCACTGAAATAATCATGCAGGAATCACCAATGCAAGCATGGGACAGACCAAATAAGAAACTGAAAACATACTAAGTGTTTCAGAACAAAACTAAAATTGTTTTACTCAATGTAAACTTTAATGAACTCTTAACTTCCAGAATGAAGACTTGCCCATAGATGGCACGGCATGCTTTGCCTGCAGAATTGTATAATAGTTAGGTTTGGAAAGTACCTTAAGATCATCTTAGTTCCAGCCCCCCTGCCATGGGCAGGGATACCTCACACCAGACAACGTCGCTCAAGGCTCTGTCCAACCTGGCCTTGAACACTGCAGTGTTCAGGGATGGAGCATTTACCACTTCTTTGGGCAGCCTGTTCCAGTGCCTCACGACCCTCTCAGTAAAAAACTTCTTTCCTGTATCTAACCTGAACTTCACCTGTTTAGGTTTAAACCCATTAACCCCCATCCTATCACTACAGTCCCTAATGAAGATCCCCTCCCCAGCATCCCTATAGGCCGCCTTCAGATACTGTAAGGCTGCTATGAAGTCTCCACACAGCCTTCTCTTGTCCAGGATGAACAGCCCCAACTTCTTCACATGAGAGGTACTCCAGCCAATCAAATCTGCCAAGACAGGCAATTCAAGTGTGTGATTGTGGAGCAGAGATTTGGTAAACATCTGCTGATGCTATCAGTTCTGACCAGCTTCTGGAAAGTAATCAGTTAAAATACTTGATTTTGAAGTTGCTCCAAATTGAAGGTAGAATCCAAACAGCTGCTCCCGAGAGCAAAGAGGACATCAGAAATCTCTACCTGTGGTATACTTTAAGACTGTTTGTCAGTACTCAAATCTGTAGTTTACATACTAGAAACTCCAGAATGGTTACATTCGTGTCCTCAGAGCAGTGACCATTTTAACTCCCTACCCTAATTGCAGATGATACCAATCTTGCTATCCCATCAGCCTAGTGCTTTTGGGCTCCTAAACAATGGGAAAATCTTTTCCCTGGAATAACAGCATGTGAAAAATAATGTCACAGAAGAAAGCAAGGAGCTCCCATTGTACAGATAACTTCCATGACTAAAAAATGGTGGGTGCATAGGTAACAACTTAAAGAGCTTAGATGGGTGAGAAACTTTCCATACATTTAGTTCACTGCTTAGAAAACTGATCTACATTGATCAGCAGTATTCTTGATCTCACAATGTATACTATTTATCACCTTTTTTTTCTACATTATTTTAAGCAGTCTCACAGCTTTCTTGGACACATTTCAAGACTAAAATATCAAAAGCCATCTCATCCTCATTCTGTAGCTACAGCCTTCTTTCAACATCAGATTTCTTCTCAGCTCAAAAAATGCAAAGCATTCAGAAATTTTAGCTATATTCTAAATAGGACCAGTTCTGCATAAAGTTAAACAGAAGTGCTGGGCATCAGATTATAAAGACAACAATTAGTTAAATACAAGCTCACTGTTTTTGCCCTGTCTTTTCTCAGGTCATTTATTGATACCCACATGAGAGGGACAATAGAAGTTAAGGACAATTTATGAGGTACTGGCTGTTGCAAAAGAAAGTCAGACCTCCAAGCATATTAAAGTTTTAAGACATCAATTATATTATTCACCTATATCAGCAAGATACAAAAGAAACTATGAAAGTAATCCTCATGCTATTTTTTAAATGTTTTCCAATATACTTAAGTCTTGAAGGTGACTTTCACACACCAGTATTAAGGGATAGAAATTACTTCAATTAAGTCACAAGGGCTATTAGGTACCTATAAAGGCATTTTGTTTTACAAAGGTGTTGCTAATGTACCATTTCTATATTGTTTACACTGATGCAGTCAAATAACTGCACCACCCTTGAGATGTTAGAAAGGGGGCAAAGTAGGTCTTTGCCAGGAAGGCTCGAAAGGACTGACATCAATCTTTGCACTATTTAATGCAAAGTCTTCCACACCTATACACACACATATACACACACACGTGTATATGGCTACCAAAAATAAAGTCCTCAAACAGCACAAGCCCTCTGCTAATTCCAAATCATTGTCTCCAATCAAATTTCTTTTTCTTTGCTTTTCAAGAAGCTTCTTTGGGGTACACCTTCACAACAAAACAGGTTTGCTACACATATTTCCTAAGGAAAAATACTTCAGTAAAGCACATCCTTTTTAACTCTTTAATCCCTTCTCAGAATGCCCTGCCCATATAAACCATATATTTCGCATGATCCCTAAGGATGCGTGAAGAGTTCTTTACAGTATTGCTGTGGGGCTACGTGTTTAGGAAGAAACCTATCCCACACCCTCAGGGGTACATAGAACAAGCATTTTCTGTGTGTTGCTCTTCTCCACCAGAACTCGCAGGCCTCCACACACATCTTCCTTTGTGGGGTTGGGGATGGGGGAGAGGGGAGTATAAATTATTCCTACTGTAAACGATTAGATTATTTTGCACCACTTTTCCATGTACAAACTAGCTGCAGTGTCATTCAACTGTTACACAACACTATGCTTGTTCTTACCCTAAATAATCTCTTTCATTTAACATAGCCCGTAGAAGACATAGCAGCTGCTTCAATGAAGTTACTCCACAGCTTAAGGAATAAAGCTTTATAGAAATTTACAGCCGACAGCAAATAAAAACATTAGTATAGTTCTGCAGCAGGTTGTTTCACATTTTCAGGAAGAGTAAGAGTAAAAAAACACCGCAAAGCTTTAAGCGACAGCTGAAAGATCCATGAGTATCAGGGGTAAAGGGGGAAGATACAACACAGTCCACAAAGCAGCAGCTTTTTCTTGTTAGCAGAGATTTTACCACTACAAATGGTATAAAACCACACTCTACCCTGAGGTTTTTATAAGCTCACGTTCAACAGAGGAAGAGGATAGATGGAAATTGGAAGTAGCCATGACCCCGTCCAGCAGCAGAAAATTAAGGAAAAAGGGGGGAGGGGGGCTAGAAGCAGCACTTCTGGCAACACAGAGAGAGGATACACCAAGCACAGGCTCCGGCATACTGCGAGCCCTCGGCAACCCGAGCCCAGGACCCAGATTTCGCAGTTTCCCGACTACCACCACCTCCAGGGACACGGCCAGGTCCCCGCCGCCCGCCTCAGCCACCGGCCCGGGGAGCACAGGCCAGCAGCGGTCCCTCGGGAGCTGGAGGGGCAGCAGCACCTTCTCCCTTCTCCTTACACCCTGCAGCCCGTCACCGCCGCAGCAACACACCACGGCCGCACACACGCTCCCCGGCGGCCCCCCACCCAGACAGGGGCACCGCCGACAGCCCCAACCGTTTCGCGACCCCAGGAAGGACGGAACCCCCAGGTCCCACACACAGGGGACAGCACCTGCCCGGCGCTCCCCGCCGCAGCTCCTCATGAGAGAAGGGGTGACCCGGCCAGCCCTTCACACAGGGGCACCTCAACCACCACGGCGAGCGGCCTCACAGCTCAGCGCCGAGCAGGGGATAAGGAACGAAGCCGCACTCCCGGCCCTCTTTGGTAGGTCCACCCAGCGCCAACGCGGCCCTCACCCTGAGCAACGTCCAGAGCCCCCGACGGCCGCCCGCGGCCCCCCGGCGCAGCGCCGCCGCCATGTCTGTCACCGCCCTTTCACCCTCTGCGGCGCAGGGCCGGGCCGCCCGCAGCCAATCCGAACGGCCGCCTGCCGGGGGCGGGGAGGGCCGGGCCCCCCTCCGCGGGTAGCGGCAGCCGCCGGCCGAGCTTACTCGGGGCTGTGTGCCGGGCAGTGGGATATGTGCCGCGGCCTGCAGCAGGCCGTGCTCTTGTCTGTGCCAGCAGCGCAGGCATACCGCTGTGGAGAGAAAGGATCTATTAATCCACCGGGTTTCCCTGGAAAGCCCTGAGATTTTCCCTGGGAAGGCTGGCTGTGCCAGCAGACCAGACCCAGGCTCCGCTATGAAACGCAAGCGAGGTTGGCATGGGGAGGGGCAGGAGAGGGACGCTGCTAATCCTCGATTTCCGAACATCTGCGGAATTACTGCTCGGCTCCCTTGTACATGATACTCTGAGTCAGCCTGTTGTGAAATGACCTGTGCAGCTGGGCTTGGATTCACTGCCGCAGTTACCCTGGATCTCAGCTGATGGAAGTGCCAATCCTCATGTCACTCGTCATCCCTGGAAATGCTATGACTGTTTTACTGTGAGGAGAATTTATAAGAAGCATCACTTGTAACCATCTCCAGGTTTTGTTGTCATACAAAAAGCATAAAGCTGCCCACAACACTGAAGCATAGAAAAGATGTGCTCCAAGGTGTTTGAATCAGTGTTCACAAGGCAAAGGAACAACTGTTTTTTCTTCAGATAGTGTTACTAAAACAATGGTAATGTGGGAAAGGAGGGTAAACCTGAACCTACTCTTTAACTCTTTATTCTCATTACAGTAGCAGAGAAAAGCTATGGTTTGTGAAGCTGAAAGACAATTATTATTAGCTAATGAAAGGAACTATGTTGTAGATAGATTGCAGTTCATCCAAGACATGCTTTGTCACAAAATCCCAATACAGCTAGAAGACAACAACAAAAAAAAAAAATTACATCCATAGGGAAAACATGTATGTGCAACATACATAGTTATATTAGGAATAAGGCCCTCAGGCTTTAGACACAAGTTTGGTCCTCAAGCAGGGTAAGAGGACATTTCCTATACAGTCAGATGATTGTGTAACTGCAGTAACCATTGTTAGAGAGTTTTCATCAGCGCGCATTACTCCCTCAACTCACACACTACATCAACCCTTACATTTTTATCCCATACCTTTATAGTCCTCAGTAAATTCTCTCAGGCTCCACAGGCATTCACATCCTGCAGGAAGAACCAGGATGTCCCAGAACAGCTGGCATGCTTCAGGGAGGCCCTGGAGGAAGAGAAAAACTTCTGATCAACTGGGCTCACCCAGACATGGGAATTTTTGTAGGACTCTAGCTGCATGGTCCCCTCAGTGGAATACAAGTTCCTACTTGCATTTAAACATTATATTGAGTTTTTTGGCCTAGTTTTATTGGGTTTGACATCACTTTTTAAACTTTCTGTGTCAGTATTTATGTTCAAAGTGAAGAGGCAAAAGCTGTGACAGAAAGGAGAACACTGGGCTCATCTCTGCTGCATGCTGAAGGTATTTGAAAAGACTTCTCTCCCTTTCCTCCCAAGTGAGTAACAAAAATAAAATCCAGATTGGATTGCCTGTGTTGCATGTTTATGCATTTGCTGTGTATTAACACTGCGTATTAACAGTGCCTACAACTGCACAGATGGGAGCAATGCAAGAAAACTGTTCTTTGCAATTGATAGTCACAAGCAGACACCAGAGATTTTTTTTCAGAACACATGGAGAGTCTTGAAAATAAAAAGAGACCAAGAGCAAAGGGAGGTAAAGGCCACATTGTCCTTCACCACAGGCTCTGCGTTAGATATATTAGATGCACAGAGATACACACCACAACATCATGTTATTGGATTAGAACAATATCCTGAGGCGCTTGACGTCAGTTCCTCCTGCATGCATAAAGCAAACAGTCACATGGCATCACCAGGGTGTTTTCTTTTCCTCTACAGAGGAGATTCTCTTTGCAGGCCCCGGTTGAGGGATGGCAGCCACCTACAGAGGCACATCAAAGGAGGCCCCCCACAGCTGCAAAGGGAAACTGCCTGGGATTACACAGAGGCAGCGCAGCAAAGAGAAACTTCGCAGCCAGCTGGGTGCATAAAGAGCTTGATACAGTGAGAAATGGTCTAGTGCAAGCCTGTTTCCAAGTGAAGCTAAGGCTCCTCATGTGTGGAAGGGTCTGGGAAAAAAACCTCAAGCATGCTAATCTCTTTTCCATTTGTACATGAAGTCTTCTGCTTATATTTTGACTGACAGATTTTAGTAACATTCTTTTTGCTTATTCTATATTGAACTGGGTACTACACACAAAATATAAAATTTTATTTCTCTAAGAAAAGGGAGATGTCTGATGGATCAAGTTTATGCACAATTAATATTGAACATTAAAAAAAAGAAGCCAACAAAGAGAGGTTAACATATATCACCACTGGTAAAGAAGTTGTAGATATACAAAAAGTAAATTGCAAACATAAAGTATCTAGAATAATTAAAGGATATATGAGTTTGGATAAAAACAAAGACCCCAGTTTGGCATGCCTGTAAGCACATTTGTAATGCTATAACTCTCCATATATGCTTCTATCTCAATTACTAAAGCTATTAACATGCACAAAGTTAAGCAGGTTTATAAGAGACTGGAATACTGCGAAACTTATTTTTTCATTATTTTGAATGGGGAACTATAGCTTTCAATGCTGAAAATCTCCTCGAGCCCTTCTTTACAGCTGAAAGTTACCTTTGTCTTCTAATATAAATCCAAATTTACACAGGAATTTAGGCAGTTGTTGTATCATCACCTAACTTTCAAGTTGTAACCCAGGGAGCAAACTGGAGTAATTGTAATCCTTCTGCCTTTATCTGATAAGGAATATATTGTATCAGGTTTATAGAACATGAAATGCATTATGCACAAAAGCCTGTGACTGAAGAACTCAAAGCTAGGAAAACTCTTTGAAGTATCTGTTATATATTCTGTAAACAGCCTTTGCTTCTATCAGCATTCTGCTCAACGCACTGTGAGAGACAGAAATTCAGCCTTAAAGTCAGCCAAGTCAATATCTCCATACATGTCTCTGCTAAGCATCTACAGAAGACTCTTGACTGTAAGGAAAGATTCTTCATGCCAGATTCACCTAGGAGAGTCAAGAGTTGGAGGCCAGGGGGTTATCAAACACCCCAGGGAAGCCACAAAGCCCAGTCACAAACACTTGGAAGCCAAAATGGAGCCCAACCTACCAGCTCCCTACTCCTCAGGGTCATCTTGATTTCAACCCCACACCCAGCTGCCCAGGCTCTGGGGCTTGTTGGGGCTCCTTGGGGGTGGCAGGAACACCACTTCACTTCTAAAGCTCATCAGAGGTGACCCTACCTCATACACACACACTTCATCTTGGCCTCTTGGCCTCAAGGGGTATTTGAAGCCCATACATGCCATATGTCCTCTGTTCCTCTAGGACCATGAACCTCCTAGTCAGCATCATTCATCTTCCCCAGCCATCAGGTCTCCTCAGAAAAGTCCTGAGCCTCCCTGGCCTCAGGAACAACCCAAGCACCCCAGCCCATTCTTAAGCACGGCTTGAACTCATCCTCTACCTGGTTTGAGGCGTGGCTTAGTCACCAAGCCAGGCTGGCTTGCTCTGGGACATTGTGATCCCCTTGACTCCCAGGGACAGCCTGACCCACTGCAACTGCACAGCCTTTGAGGTTGCTTTGGGACAGCCTGAACCACTCAGGCTGTTGTGGCTGCTCAGGGAGGGCTTGAAATCCCCAGGTTTCTGTGGTTTCTCATTGGTGCCACCTCAGCCCCTCTGACCACCAGCTTCCAGTGCTCCCCAACTTCCTAGGCAGCTCAGGGACATCCTGAGCCCCTGGCCTCATGGATACATTGATCCCCATCCTGAGGATGCCTCCTCTGAAATGCCTTGATTTCTCCACTGCCCAGCCCCACAGGGTCCACCAGGGACACTGGATTCTGATTCCTCTCACCAAATGACCTTTAGGGTGACTTGAAACCCCTCCAGCGTTCATGATCTCCTCATAAGAAGTCTCTGAACCTACACCCACCACCACAGAGCTTCATGGGTGATTTAAACTCAGGCTTGAGTTTAAATGGACATCCCTGGGCATGGGCAGAAGATGTGGGTGGAAGCCCCAGGTGAGGCTGCTCAAGGCCCTTAAGGTCTGTTGATGGACTCAGTGCCCCAACACCCTGGCAAAATTGCTCACTGCAACCCAGGTCTGACTGGGGAAACTTGCAGGAGTCTTGCATTAGCAGACCAAGAGTCCTTTTGTTTTGGGGACTATCTCTGGCTTCCTCTAGTCTGATTATTTTGGTCAGACACAACTTTCAACTTTTTCACAACCTCAGGATGTTAAAAGCCTTTTGACAGAAGCAGGTTATAAAAACTAGGAGTTAAGCACTGTCTGCCCCAGAGCTAGCTGGAGTATGCAGACAGTCTGCGGCAGGGAGGGCAGAAGACTGGGAAGCAGAACAACTTGTAGAGCGTTTTGAACAACCTGTGAGATGCCAGCCCTAAGTGGCAGTAGTTAACAGGGAGGGCACGTGCACATTGTGGGAATGCATCGCACTTGGATGTGATGAAGTGATACTGCTTAATGAAATTTCTCATGCGATTAGCACAGGAATCACAACTGCTTTGACACCATGGACTGATATCTCTGTGGGAATTATGTTTTTCCTGTGATTGCATGGACTGAAGGGTTCTGCAGGACTGCATCGAAGTGGCAGAGATCCAGACAACCAGAGAGAGTTCTGCAGGGAGGAAAAGGATGAGAACATGAAATTCACAGAGGGAGTGAAAAAAGAACCCAAAAATAAATTCCAGTGTAGCCTGCCTAAAGAAATGCTGAAAGAGGACTCAGATTGCACCAATATAAAGGTCTTACTTCCTTCTCAAGAACTTTGGGAACAAGGGTGTTACAGAGCCAGGTAAGCATGATGGCTCCACAGGTCTGAGCAAATATAAACTCACAGTTGTTCATCCCATTGCACAGAAGTTAGCTTTGACTTGGAGCCTTGCTGATGAACTCCTGAGTTGTCACACTTGTGGGACCAAGGAGATAGCACAATCCCATGACAACTAGCATTGCTGCTCAGCACTTGTATGATACCTTCAAATGTTCTACATGACTGAAGGATCATCTTTCTAGGAACCAGGGAAGTGACTTCCAAAATCAGAGAGGTCCTGAGCACTTGCTGTGTCTGAAACGTATTAAAGAACTCCAGTATATGGACAAAAATTTTGTTGAGCCTCTCCTCTGTGACATTGTTCATATGGAGCGACAATGAGCTTGAGTAGTAGTTTGAAATTTACTGCCTCCTTGTAATGTGATTACAGTTTTAAACGGCTTTGGATCCTTTCTAAAGCGTCAAGAGTAACTCTGAAGATTAAAAGCAAATTTGTAATTCCCTGTATTAAAAAAAACGAACATGTTGTCAGGACTAACAAAGATTTGTGCAATGGCTGTCTGGGCTGTCAAGCCCTAACAGAGTCTTGGTGAGCTCCTGCTGTAGTATTTATCGCCTGAAGGTTCACTGCTCAGTAAACAGAATGGTACATTTAAATTTAAGATTGCTTTTAGAATTTGCTACTCCTGGGCATGGACAAGGTAAAGGAGATGATGGAACTCCTTAAAAGAGACAATAAATTCAGCAGGGTTAAATCATTTGTTTGGATTCCAGCCATACCGTGAAAGCTTGGAGCTGAGAGAGGCAAGTTGGTTTTACCGAGAGGAAAGGAAGCTTTCTTCTTGGGTGCGTAGAGCAACCACCCCCCAGAGTACAGAGATGGAAATGAAACACTGAGGGAGGAAAAGGGAACAGACCTGAGAAAAAGTATTTGCTCAGATCTGTTGCTGACGGTGACACACAGAACTGGCAATAGAAACAATTTGGTGGTCACATCTTATCTTGCTGTAACAACAAAGATGTATCATCTTTCCATCTCCTTTGGTTTCTGCTGGAAGCAATGGGAATTTCAAATTTGTGGAAGGGAGTTCAAGAAGGATGACTCTCAAGGTCAAGCAGCACATTCATTTAGTCACAGCTGTCTGACACAAACGGGTCTCAGTTGTGCAATTTATTCCATCCCATTTCATTCAGAGTGATCTGTATCTTCTGTATGTGGCATGACGTACGACACATGAGTGATAATCCTCGTATCAACCATGAGGATACCCCTGGCTGGTCTTCACTTGCCTGTGAAGGCTATTTAAGCCTCCTAGGTCTTTACAGCTTTGCTCTGGTATCAATTTCTCCGTGACCATGGTTTCATATTCCTCATTGGATCCAGTGATGACAAGGGAGGACAATGCACTCACCATATGGTGCTAGAAAGCACTGGATTTTCGTAATTCAAAGAGTGGTGGAGTTAACAAAGACCAGCTCTTGAGGCATTGATTTCAGGAGCCCCTGAGCATGAGTAAGATGTTAAACACTGAGGGAAGAGCTCACCGCAGAAAGCGAAAGCACTTGCTTTCTCTCTCTCTGTCTGGGAGGAAAACAGAGTTGTTATTCATTCAACCCATGACCCACAGAGGTGACTGAGGGAGGCTTTGTTGGGCTTCAGGTCCTAATTGTCCTGGTCAGCCTCACCGCACCCACACCATCAGCCCATGGGCCCCATTTCAGCTCAGGTCTAGGCCATCAGGCCTGATCTGAGCTGCCTGTTCCTGAATTATTGTTCAGAGTTTCTGGATTGACCTTGGACCCAGCTCTTGACCTCATCTCTGTGTAGTAATGGCTGGACTGTCAATGGGACCTGTTGCTCTCACCACTCCACTGGGCTGCTGTGGGACTGTCTTACCTGGGTTGTGGCCACCCTTGGCTCTTGGGTGAGACCTCTGAAGACTCACTCTAGTTTTCATTACTCCCCTCCTGAAGCCTTAATCACCAAAACCCCATCCACTGCCAGCACATTGCCCTGCCAGCACTCATAGTGCAGGGGCAACCAGAGAACCAAGTGAAGTAAATTTTGGGCAGACTGTAAGCCAGCCTGGGGGGGGCTGCAATACTTCACTAGCTGGCCAGGCTACACATCTGAGGAACACTCCTGGAAACCAGTTGTATTGGCCAAAATCAGAGTTTTTCACAGAAAATACACCTCAAAACCCAGGGGCTTGTGGGATCTGAGGTCACACCATGATGGGAGGGAAGGCTGTGCTGTGCTGTAATTGCATTAATAAGCCCTAATTGCCTGACCAGACTCACTTGGGATCCCAACCCACACCCTCTGTCCATGCTCAGGGGCCCCCTTTCAGCCCATTTACCTGCCCGAGCTGCATTACAGGTATGCCTATGTCCAGGCCCATTCTCCACTGCTCCTGAATTGTTTGGATTTCCTGTATTGAGCTCAAACCTGACTTCTTATATTGTGTTTGTCTGAAGATTACTGGACTGTTAGTGAGACCTGCCCAGTAACAGTGGGACTATGCCCTAACAGCAGGGGTGCTGCTCTGTGTTGCAGTCATCTTCAACTCACCTTCCTTCATGGACCAGACTCGTAATTGCTCCTCTCTGACAGGCTGTGGGGGCTGTAGGAGAAAGGAAAGTCCTTCAAGGAATGGCTGGGAAAGAGAGGGAAATGAAAGAGATCTGAGGAAGTTGGCATTGCCCAGCCACCACTGCTAATTCCAGTGTTTCTGACAGCTATTTTCAGATATGCCAGAGGAGTTCACTACAAATGTACTGATAAAATACTATACAACAAACATGCCTGCCTGGTGAATTTTGTTTCTGCAGCAATTCAGGAGGAGCCACAAGGTTTTTTTGGAGGCAGACACATTCTCTTCCCATTCACCTTGTTCTTGGTGGGAGCTACCTATTTCATAAAGATTTCTGTGTGATGGATCAGCTTCTGTTAGGGCTGAAGGAAGATTGGAAGGCAGTATCTTTTTTATTCCCTGGGAAACATCCATACGTGGTCACTACTGCCTTGTGAGCTGATAGGTTACCTCCTTTCCTTCTCATGCCACAGCTCTGGGATAGTTTTACTGCCTTTGCCAAATTCTCCTCCTTCTTTTTTTATTATTTCCTATAAGGATCTTAGCAAGCCCATCTGGAGCCAGACACCATTCCTTTAGCTGCACCTTGGAGAGTGGACATCCATGAGAGTTCATCTCATCCAGGTGCAGCAGTGGGGGAAGGAAAAGACCCTGAGTTTGCTGTGACACCACTAGTTCTTCCAATCCCTTTTGGAGCAGGACCTCCCACTGCTTCTGTCCATTCTCTGTTTAGCAGCAGTGCTACAGTGGAGTCAGAAATCATCTCCTCATTGCTGGGACAGACTTGTTTGATGTCCTGGCCTCAGCTTCTTCAGAGTCCATTGTCCTGTCCAGCACTTTGGAGTGTCCATTGTATTCCCCATGGGGTCATGCCTGGAGAGAATAAGGAGGAGATGGTGATTAAGGCAAAGCCTCACTGGTAGTGATCCACCAGGTCAGAGTTTGATTAATAATTAGAAGAATGTATACAAAAAGCACAGATATCTCTAGTTACACAGCTAAAGGACAAATAAAGTAAATACAGATGGGGGTAGAGCTTGTTCTGTCATCCTTTAGGATGCATAATATCACCCAAAGCCAGAGGAAAAGAGCAGCAGAAGAGCATCTATTCAGCCAGGAGCACATGGAACTGTTTAAAAGACCTTCTGAGTGTGTCCCAGTTATTCACATGTTCAGAGATGAGCGTATACTTAGTCTCTCTTCTAAATAGAGGTCTAAGGCAGTCAGGATTTGACCCAGATCACATAAAGATTTAGTGAGGCTGTTGGAAATAATCTCTGGCTACTCTGTCCCTGTCTCCAGCCAGTGAATCACGGTACCTTTCTAGCTGATCTGACTGGCATATTCCTGGGGGGAAGGTAGGAAAATAAAACAGGATTTCCATTTTATCAAGATAAAGCTGTAGCCTGAGCTGATAACAGGTTACTTGAAAGAATGCTGGTCATGTACACTTAGTGATTGTTGCTTAATTTGTTTAAGCTGAAAAAGCCTATTTCTACACTGGAATACAAATTAGGGTAATTATGTTGTGATGGAGTACTGCATGTATAAGATGAAAGCCTTTCTTTACAAAAGCCTCTTCATCCCTTGAGTAGAAGAAAATAAAATCCTGCTTAAACAACATGTTGTTTTCTATATTTCCATTTAAACAAAAGACTTCTTAATTTTGGTTGGTTGGGTTTTTTTTCCTTGTAATATTGCATGGCTTGGTTTTCTAAAAGCACTTTTACTTTTGGCAACCTCCCAGTTAAGCTCTCCAACATACATTCTGATATGTAAATATAAAAGGCTGAGGTAAATATAGTTGTCTATAATTATTTCACAGCCTTCATAGCCTGTTACTAGTTGGTCATTCAGGTTATGTATTTTTCATATTCTGACTGTCACAATTGCTCATAGACTTTTTCCTGTCTCAGTATACTATATGTGTCATAAAACCACAATGTACAGTGATGTTTGTAGCAGGTTGAAATAAAGTACTATTTTTTAGGTATGTTTTATGAGATACAAGCATCCTCTAGCCCCTTTGTATTTGCTATTTGTATTTGTATTTGTATTGGCTTCTCTCAAGAGTTGAAATAGGTACAGCCAGATCATTTGATCATAAATTACTCAGATACAGATCAAAAGCATATATATATGTATCCATGATAATTATTTTTATTTCATCCTATAAAAATCTTCACTTCCACTTTCTGTGAACTGCAGTTACTGTTTCGCATGGGACATCTTCTAAAGCACCAGTAGGAAATGCTTATTGCACACACTTACACTTACTCAGTGCATGTATATATTTGCACACTTATCCAAATGATCTTATCCAGGCCATCCTTATTCACATAAGCAAATCTTCCCATAATGAGTTCCAGTGAATTGCCAGGTGACTAAGACCTGCTTGCAGAAGTAAGAATTTGCTGGATTTGCCATTGATTAATATGACAGGTGGGAAAATCAATTTCCTCATATGGGAAAAGTAGACAGTGTTAAAGTGAATACACAGAGAATCATTATTCATTCTCTTCACACTAGAATTAAAAACCAGTATTTGAAGCTTGGAGAAATTGTCTTAATTAGGATTATTTTAAATTATGGCAATTTAAACACAGGCAATTTAATTACCAGGAAGACAGATCAAAGCAAATGCTTGAAATGGACATTTTAAAATGACTTATCAAAAAAGTTGGAATTTAATAAAATAAAGGGGCAAATAAAATAACTATGCAGATTGCCCAAGGACTCCCCTCCCAGGGAGCTAAGAAGACTCCCTCCCTGGCTTCATGTGCTTGACTGGAAAAGCAGTCATATTTGTAAGAAATAGATATGTCAGACCAGGTATATACACATGCACGGAGAAAGACAGAGAATTGCTTCTATCTCCAAAATAACTTATATTTGCTAGCTTACATCTGCAAATGTAAGGCTGGTATTCATGCATTCAAATTACTGTATTTGCAAGGAAGCTAAAGTGTCTGAGTTACAGTATTTACAGCTATGATTGATATAAGAAGGCCCCTAAAAGTGACAGATGTAATTGGACTTGCAACAGCACAGATTCACGGAGTCTACGCAGGGGAGCAAATTGTCTCTAGTCCTGCCTACCCTTAGTAAGGTATGAACATACCAACAAAGGTGAGAGGAGGGGAAGAGTCCTCATACCTCTGCATATGGGTGCAGGGGAGCTCAAATGGCTTGGTACTTTCTGTGAGGACCTGTCACTGTTTGCTTATTTGTGTTTTGTTCTCATTGGTTCATGTTATCTAGCAACCTAAGTTAAAATGTTCCTAGAGTCTCTAAAATTGCACAGTGGAGTGAAGCAAGTCACTTACTGGGTATCTCTCCTTTCTGCAAAAAAATTTCTTTAGTCTATTACAACTATGATTGCTTTTGATACATTCAATAAACTGAAAGCCAAAACAAAAGGCATAATATGATTAAAAGGGAAGTAAAACAATTAGTGAAGTTTTAGACTCTTAAACAGTTAGTGAAAGTCCACTAGGTCTTTGTGAATCTATGTAATAAATGACTTTTCAGACATAGCATTTTCATTGCCCTTTTTTTATTATTTTCTTTCCTAAATGAAAAAGTTGGCAGGATATGCTGTGGAAGAAAATAGTTTGATTATATTATTTGGTATTGGCATTGAGCTCATCTTGTGTCTTTCTGACATTGCTTGTAGTACTTATTCTGTAGTCTGAAATAAAGGTCAGGTTTTGTCCATTTTAGTTCTCCAAAATGATGGACACATCACACAGCTCATCAGGAGTACCATCATTTCCTTAGTATAGCGGTGTCATACCTTACAGTAGAGCACATTTTGAGGAATAATACTGAAATGTTTTGTAATAATGATACCCTTAAGTTCAGCTCTGACAAAAGAGAGAGCAGAGTTTTATCTCTGTGGCCCGAAATAGGCCAGCTCACAATACTGACCTAGCAGAGCTCTGGGTGACTATTACCATAACACACTGTTATATTTCTATAAGAATATCTGTCCTTTGAACCTTCCACTTCCCATGAGAGTTGCTCCTATGTATCTGACAGCTGAATTGGTCCTCAGTGAATTTTTAGCACACGGAGCTGTGCACACAACTTTGGTTAACAATAACATGTTGCTATGGGAGCTCTGTGCGTGCAATTCCCTGCTTACTGTGCTGAAAATTGTGCTGGAAGGCAAATTTAAGTATGTCTGGTATTAGCCTAATTATTAAGTAGAATTAGAATCTGGTGCTCTATGAATATCAACCAGAGAAAGAGCATAGCGTGAATAAGGATGCTCACCAGCAGTGGCTGAGGTGCTTCTTCTACATTCCTTTAAACAGAAATCACATCCATAGCCAGGAGACTAATTATTTTGGAACCTAAGGGAAATGCAGCCTATATAAGAGAGAGAGTGATCTGCAGTTAAGGATCAGTGAGCCAGCTAATGCCTGGTTAGTCAGGAGGGTACAACTCCAGAATGTTAATAAAATGTGTCTGAAGTCCAACACCTCAGGGAAGAGTCTGAATGCTGCAGAAGATATATGGAGACAGAGGCTGTGTTGTTTCCTACCATTGAACTACTCCTTTTAAACAGGTTCTGAATCCATTTTGAGACTTGTTTATGAATTCCAAAATACTAGCGGGATAATAAAACGAAACTCACTGTGGCCAAAGCAAACACAGATCCTAAAAGCAAAATATTACTGTTTTGTGAAGTCCATAAAACAAGTTCAGTGCTTGCTGCACAGGTGCACAGTACTGTTCTCCTGTACAGTAGAGGTTTGGCTGGTTTTCATCATGCCCTCACTATTACAGATCATGACTTATTAACCAAAACAGCATGTAACATTTTAAAATATTATATAAATTCTAGCTGTTTAAGCCTCACAAAAAAACAACTCAGATCGATACCATAGCTTTATTTTGTGGACAGAGAGAATAAAATAGAAATCAGTTAAAGGTTTTCACAAGAAAGCCTGTAGGAAATACCAAATTGCTGCTTAAGATGCGTTATATAACAGAGCTGTTACATTATTTTGATTGATATAGTGCACGCAGCTGTGGAATAAGTGCTGCAGACTAATACATTGTCAAACACAAGAAAACACCTTGCTCCTTAAAGCGTCTTGACAAGCTTGAGAGGTGAGCCTGTGAGAACCTCATGGAGTTCAACAAGGCCAAGTGCAAGGTCTTGCACCTGGCTGGGGAAAATTCCAAGCACAAGTACAGACTGGATAGAATGGACTGAGAGCAGCCGTGAGGAGAAAGACTTGGGGGTGTCGATCAGTGAGAAACTGAACATTAGCCAGCAGTGTGTCCTCACAGCCCAGAAAGCAACCATATCCTGGGCTGCATCAAAAGGAGCATGACCAGCAGGTTGAATGAGGTGATCCTACCCCTCTACTATACTCTCATGAGACCCCACCTGCAGTCCTGCATTCAGCACTGGGACCTCCACAAAGAGACATGAATCTGTTGGAGGGAGTCCAGAGGAGGGCTAAGAAGATGATCAGAGGGCTGGAGCACCTCTGCTATGTAAACAGGATGAGAGAGAGTTAGGCTTGTTCAGCCTGGAGGATGCTCCAGAGAGACCTTCTGGCAGCCTTCAAGTACCTAAAGAGACTGACAACAAACCTGGAGAGGGACTTATAAGTGCAAGTAATGATAGGACAAGGGGTAATGGCTTCAAACTGAAAGAGTGTAGATTTATACTGGACATTAGGAAGTTGTTTATTGTGAGGGTGGTGGGGCACAAGAGCAGGTTGCCCAGAGAAGGTGTGGCTGTCCCATCCCTGGCAGTGTTCAAGGCCAGGTTGGACAGGGCTTTGAGCAACCTGGTCTAGTGGCAGGTGTCCTTGCCCATTGCAGGGGGGTTGGAATTGGATGATCTTTAGGGTCCCTTCCAGCCTAAACCATTCTATAATTCTGTGAGAGATTCCTGTCCAGCATGGAGCTCTTTTACAATTGTGGGAAGATTCAGTTCTCAAGGAAAATGAAACTTTTTACATTAGACCATGCTTAATGTTGCACTGTTGACAGCAGCCTTCTACAAATGCTATCACGTAAGTAGTCTCTTGCAGTCTAATTTCTTCTTCTACAGAAGTTTATAATGCATAGTCTAAACTGTCCTATTACTTCACCTCCTCCTCTACTTCTTCTACCAGTTGTAGTCAGGGTAGTTTCTCTTCCAAACCATTATTTGGAAAGGAGCAAAAACTTTTTATACAGATTGCAGTAATACAATAACTCAACTGTTACCAATAAAGTTATTTAGTTATTCCAATTTACAACACCCTTATTAAATTTGTTTTTCAGTTGCCTAAAGCACCCAGAGGAAAGATGTCATCAGATGTTTTCAGGTTCTGAAAACCGAGACATTTTACCATGTTAGTCTTTTTACTGGCAACGTGTAGTACTTAGATTAAGTATTTTTCAGGATTTAGGGAGACTTCAGAATAAATGAGTGTAAATATGTAACAAGGGGTGTGAGAACTCACAAGTAGTACAGAGGCACTGAAGGACTTCTGCTCCATTGAGAAATATGAAGTGTCCAGTTTGGAAGATTTAACAGTGGTTAAGTTTTAATCTAGGGAGCAAAGTGAAGTGGTAAGACCATGGTCTCCACTTTCAGATGGTGCAATGCCAGATCACATCATGAATTCGCACCTGCAAGGAACAGATTTGAAGCTTCAGTTTGAAGCCTCTAATGAGGGCTCTTGCTAATGGCTGTGATAGTAAGTGGTATCTTTGTTATCTGTTGGACATTACTTGGTTTGGTGGCATTTTTTAATACCAACCATTTTATCACACCCCAATAGGGGCTGGAATTAAACATGTCCAGAATATCCTATACAACCAGTAACAGACACAGATACCAAATACTTAGTAAGAGCTTTAAGGAAAGTTTATCCTTATTTCCGCATTCTTTTGCCTTCAATAAACTCTGGCATCTTTTTCATATTTGTAATCCCACATTGGTAGAGAGGGACATAAATTTGAAACAATGCTTTGGCATACTTCCCAAAAAATGAGTTCATATGATGAGAAAGGAGTTCTTAACAGAAATTGCATGTTGGTAATTGGTTTTGACCTGTTTTTGTTTCCACGTCATTTGTAATTTTGTAACAAAGAAGTTTGCAAGAAAAATGCGCTGAGTATTTACAGTGAGACCCTTCCAAAACGCAGTCAGTGTGTATGGTATTTGAAAACACAGCTACAGCTCATGAAGCCCCAGAGTGAAAGGAAATCTGGACTGAGTTTTCAAAAGTTGAAAGTAGAGGTCCGCACGCAGAATTGGGTGCTGGGCTGTACAGCTGTGGTGAACTGTCCCCTCATTGGGAGCCAGAGCAATCAAACAAAAACTGGAGCTTGATAGCATTGCTGTGCCGGTGAGGAAATATCAGCCTCCATTATTTCAATGATGCCGTGGTGTGTTCATTATTTTGAGACGATGTAAGAGATCCTGCTTTCCTAATCATGGGAGGTTTCAGAGGACTATGGGCAGTTTCTTTGCTCTCATTCACCTATAACTTCTCTTTTTGGATCTCTTCTGAGCTGGTCTAGCAAGTGATTGAGTGGAAAAGACAACAGCACAGCACATTTCTACTCAAGTGACTGCCCCAAAAAGTGTCTTTACCCAAAATGCTTCAAATTCCCGAGCAAACTAATGCTTCTGGTTTGACTTGTGACTTCTGCATCAGGTCCCTGAGGGCACCTTCCAGGTCTACTGTCCCCAGTAAGTTTCCCAGGGATGTCCTTGCATGCCACCTCCACCCAGAGTACTGGACCCTGTTTTGGTTCAACCATGCCCCATCCCTGCCCCATCTCTGCAACGTCTCTGGCCAGGGCTGGGCCCAGTGCCACAGGGAGCTTGTCTCCTGGGCTCGCTCCTCCCCAAAACTGGTAGAGAGTTTTGGTGCCCATGAGACAACACCCATTAGGGGTAGTGGCCAGCCCTGAGGTCCCTGAAGCACCCCACTCCCCAGCCTCCTCATGGGGCATCCCCCTTCCTGCTGCACCCCACAAAACACCACAAAATACAACCTGTAGCAACCATCAGTCTCATCTGAATATAACCAACCCAAACCCACTGTGGTTTCCCGCACAGACTGGACACTGTACCTTCTGATCAGGAGTCTGGGGGAAAAAAGGTCAAACTTGTCTTTTTCACCACCATGATTATGCTCACAGATGTGACTACACAGAGGTTTCTGTGTGTCCAAGTAATTTTCTACCGTATGGAACTGCAGTTTCTTTTGATGTCTGTTTTCTCTTCTACTTTTTTTCACCTCCTGGTGGGATATACATTGGATTATCTCTGAAACCACAGTGCTTATAACCTAGGAACCAAACCCTTACAAGGGCCGAAGACCACTTCTGCCGTAGCTTCAGTTCTTAAGTCCTGCATTTTGCATAGATTCTGATGGCTTGAAGGCATCTATCTGAGGAGTTAACTGAGATCAATTTGACATTTTTTTAAACACATTAACTTCATTATACCCTTCTCTAAACCTGGATGTTTTATTTCTTCAGCTGTTCTTATTTGTGTTGTTGAAGGAATAGTATTGTGTTTCCAGTCTTCATTAAACATTGTTTGCAGTCCACACTTGTAGCCTGCAGTGGACAAAAAATGTTTTCAAAGATCAAATGTCAATAATGAGTTATTACAGCAAATGTAGCAGAGCTGTAGCTCATGTTATCACCATCTTTCAGTCCATAAAACTTTCTAGCATATTCTGCTTAAAAATCAGCTTTCTTGTAGTCTTCTCAAAGACAATTTTTACTGGATATTTGATCAAGACAATGCAGAAATGTTTCAGCCTCAAGTCAGTAAAAAATATTTTTTAATACATTTTTTTTCCTCTTTACAAAAATTGCAAACTGTTTTTCTCCTATCTTGTGAACAGAAGGGCTGGGAGTTAGGAGGATAACATTTGACAGAATACTCCTTTATTGAAAAGCATCTGTGAGTGATCCAGGGGAGGTCAGCTGAGATTGGGCTGATTTGCTAGTCCTTGAAAATTGTACCTTATGTAGAAGAGGAAATTGTCCTTCATTTGTGCTGGGAAAGAGCAGACTGCCACACATTTCACTTGCATGGGAAATGGCTATGTCTCCCAAGGACCATACTGAGGGTTTCAGGGAAACCCCCACAGTAGAGTGTGTGCTCATAGTGCAGCTATGCAGAGTGCTGAGTGCTTCTCTGAAGCACTGATCACTGACTCGTGGAAAACAAGTGAAGAGTCACATCCATTTGTAACATCTTACAGGACTAGATCTTGACTTTTATGTTCTAACACATTACTGTTAAGTAGACATCTATAAAAAACAACTATGCAGTGTTTTCCATGGCCATCTATGTCAAATCTCTGTTAAGATCTTATTCTTATCAGCAAACTTGCCCACTATTTCTGCTCCTTCTGGACTTGAATGGTGTTACGAGCTAAGTTCATGTTGCTTACACAGAGAATGAAATGTGTCTCAATTTTGATTCCTTTACAGATGGCCTTTTCTCCTTTGTAAATCTCCCTATAGATCTAATTTGAGCCCCATCCTTCCATTATCCACCATAATTCCCATTAACTTCAGAGAATGTGCCCCATGTGAAACAGCATCAGGACATGGCACAGGCTAATACTTTATTATTACAGAAAATTATGGCTTTTTTTTTTTAATACACTTACTAGTATTGGCTTTAAGACTTTTTGTAGCCTGCATAAGCCTCTGGATTTATTTTAAAACTTGTTGAAGTTAATGTATCTAAAACATTCCTCATTTTCAGAGTACTATGATTTTTAAGGACATGATGGCACTAAGAACTTCCAGAAAATATGCTTACATTGTGTTTTTCTTAGTACTTTCCACATTTGATCTCTTAATAGCTTTTGCAAACTTTCACACAGCAGGTTCAAAGTTATTCCCTTTTCTGGGACAGACATTCAGAGATATATCACCCTCTTGCAGCAGATAAATCTGTTCACTGCCATTTCCATCTTTTTTTTTTTTTTTCAGGTGGATATCCCCTGCTTTTTGTAATACAGTGGCAGTACAGGAAGAGATACTAAACTTGGCATGTTTGAAAATATGTCTTAAACGTGTTTAAGACATATTTGTAATGTAACCAAATGTAAACATTTAGTTGCCTTTCAGTATACACCTGGCTGAAGCCTGAAGACCACAGCCACTGACTCATAGGAATTAAAGTAGTGGGGTTTTCAACCTTTTTGGAAATCTGTTTTAAGTGCATCCATCTATAAGGCAGATGTGAAATACTGGCATCCACCCATATTACTTTAAAGAAAAGAAAGAATAACACTCCATTCCCCCTGCCCCCCAAGTGCAGAATTAATATTAAATTTGAGTGTGTTACAGTTATATTTTCCCCTACCATAAATTATAAAGTGCCCATGATAAAGCTATTTTTCGTATCTACAAACTCCTCCTTATGCCTGCTCAGATGCTCATACACGGGGTTCTCAGCTGATTAGTTTCTGGTTTTAACACCATGTTAAACTCAAGAAGGTAAGTGAGTTTGCTGAATCTGGGAAACCTTCTGCATGAAGGCTAAGTACATGCTCTTGGCTCCTTTTCCTCAAGTATATGTTGGCCTCTGCATGTCACATATGCTATATAATAAGGGAAAACTGGAATTCTTTACTGCAGCATTGCACCTGGGATAAAAATGGCACAAGTATGCAATTTCAATAAAGAATTGTTTATCTGTATCCCTATACAAGGCAGTCAGGATGGCTGGAGGCTTTCTTCTGCAGAGGGTGGCCAGAGAACCTCACTGATATAGGGTGATGATTTCAGCATACAGCTTGTCTATAGTCCCTGTCCAGCTGGAGAAGCAACCATAAGCCAATTCCTGTTTCCCTGCAGTGAGAACCATGGCCTACTTGTTTTGCACACAAACTGCAACATCAGTTTTAATGGGTGAGAATGAGACATATTGTCACACCAGGGCTTGCAGCTTGCTGGCGGAGACAGGCACCTGAGTTACGATGTCTCCAAACATGTATTCCAAATAGACATGTGTACACTACAACATGTACACAGATGAGGTTCAGAAAAGCTTTTCAGCATAGGGTTTGGATGTGGTTAATGTGCTTTAATCTAAAAAGTTATGTAAAAAAGCCCTATCTGCAAATCACATTGTATGTTTCTCCTGATGTCACCAGTGTGCTAGATGACTGCTGAACACACAAAGTGCATGCAAGAGCATGTAGTGTTGTACAAAAACGTATTCAAAATGATGGGACACCAGGTTATAGGCTGCCCCTTGCCTGAAAAGATCCAGTTTCAGCTCCTCAACCACAGGTTTGCAGGCATTGGAGAGTCACTGAGTTCTGCTCTGGTTTCCCAGGATTATTTATGTATTTGGCTAGGTGTCTTCCCTCTTCTGGCTGACTGCCCTACCCCCTAGGCTTTTATTTGATGTTTCTTCTTGCCTGCCTTCTTTCTGGCCTCATAACTCTTGAATTCTTGCCTCTGCCGCAACCCAGGGTTTGCGGATGTGGCCCCCACTCAGCCACTCTCCACTTACAAGTCTTCCCAAGAGAGTTGGTGCTGTACCCTTCAACACAACAGCTCTCAGCCCACCTCACTTAAAATTTCTCCCTTATCACTCAGAGTGTCTGTGAACACAAATTGAAACTCTCAATTGAGAGCAAATCAGACTGCAGAAGCCCTAACAAAGGTGGGGGCTAAAGCACATCATTCCTGACCCAGCTGTGAGGACCTCCCTGACCAATATTCAGGGTCTGGCAGATTGAATTTTTGAATTTAAGCATTTAAGTTTAAGCATTTCACTTGAGGTTTTTGGAACACCCCTATGTGGCCAGGCATCTAATATGCTTGTGAAACCTACTCAGGAAGCAATAATGCACCTTTCTGGATCTCACCAGGGTTGTCAGAGCCACGCTGCATTCAGAAACACAGCAGCCAGCTCACCCTGGCTCCCACTGCTAACACTGCCGTCCAAAACCCATTGCCAGGTGGAGTGGCCATAAAACATTTGGCACTGAGTCCTACATGACCCCCGAGGACACTGGTTCTTGGAATGAGAGACGTTCCTGCTTCTCAAGGGGTGGATTTTCTTTAATAACCTTCTTTCCCCCCCCCCCCCCTATATTATGCCTTGCGGTAGAATTTGTAGATGCAATGTAAGGGTTTCAGTATTTTTAAGGTATCATGAAGATGTTGACAAAATTGATGAGGGAGAATAGTTGATGTCTCTACCAGTAGTATGGTCCAAACAGCATTGTGTTTTATTTATTATTTTGTAAATTATTTGATTAGGTAGGCTTTTCTTTAAAACCTGCTATGTATAGAGATGCGTCTTTTTCCTAGATAGGCTACACTGCTTTTACTTCACTTGAGCAATTCTGCCTTTTTCTTTATCCTTTTCCATTTGTTGAGAAAGAGGAAGAGTGATTAAAAAATAAAACAAACAGTCGAATAAGAAATGCCATTTCATTTGGGTATAAACAGAGCTGAGGAAGAGACGAATGCCTCTTTCTCAGTCCTTACTCACAAGTGATGTAAATGATATCTGAGAAAATACATATAGATGCTTTGATATACTCCAGTCTGCAGCTGCTTTTCTAATAGATATGGAAAAAGCGTTAGACAGTTCTTGGAAGATCTGAATATTACAAATAATGAAAAACTGCAGTTAAATAATATCCCAGTACTGCAGCAGTGGAGTGGGCAAATATAAAAATGCATACTGAAAAGCTGTACTGGCTTCTTTTTGTTCAAGAGAGTGAGTCTTAGCAAAAGGCACTACAGATGATCTGAGACAAGTTTGTCCAGTAATGTCAACTTTTGTGGTGTGTTTGAAAAAAGTAGTCCTAACCATAGCTTTTTCCTTAGTTATAAATTAGCACCTCAGGCTATTTCTTTGGAGAGGAGGATTTTTACCACAACATCCCAATAACTATCTCTCATGTTGCTACGTATGAGAACAGCCAAGTGATGTCTGTCATGGGGAGAAAAACTCTTCTCCCTTCCAGCTGGTCTGCTTCTTGCTCCTGCTGCTGTTGCTGTTGCTGCTCTCTGTCAGAGCTTTCTTAGGCATATTGGGAGTCAGGATTTAGTCCTGTATAAGGGTGAGAAAACATGGAACAATTTTAATTCCCAGATTCATCCCTAAACAAAGCTTAGTTAGATTAGTTTAGTTTAGGTTTTATTCACAGCTATATTGAGATTTATCTCTTATGCCCTTCACTTTCTTAGAAAATAAAGGTTAGAGAGAATATTGAGATTAATCACCCTTCAAAACAGCTACATTGCAGCCCAACTCCTCAGTTGCAATGCAATAGGCAGAATTATTTGTCCACAGCTGGACCAACTTTGCTGCCCTGGAAATCCCTAAACTGGGAAGAATAGCGATCCTTCTAATTTGAAAGAGATGGTGAAGTCCCTCCCAGCCTACCCTAGTCTGTATAAATGGTGTCTAGTTTCACCCTAACAAAACATACCTATAGAGACAAACTAAACTATAAATATATACCTAGTAGCCATTGCTATAAGGTAATTTCAGTGTTATTAATGTTGTTTGTTTGCCCTAAAGCGTAATTAATCTTTTTTGCTATATATGGAGCAGTCTATTTATTTTCCTGAACTTTTTATGCCACTGCAACAAGTAATAACATTTTTGTCTTAGCTCAGTCTCTAGATGGCTGAGAACATGCCTAAAAATACCAGTATTATAGTGACAAAGTGCTGTTAATTCAATTTTATGCATGCCTTGCCTACCAAGATTAGGGGAGTTTCTTGCTGATTTTTGATAACATGCTAAAATCTTTTCTCTCTAGGTTATGTCTGAGCCAAGAATTAAACATGATATAAACTCTTTAGGCAGCTCAGAAACCATAATGAAATGCTGAACGAAGTTTGTAGCTGTCCTTGATGCTATGTCTTTTGAGATGGATGTAGAGCATGCAAATCTCACCATAATAATTCTTGAAGTTGGCTGACTTTTGAATGCTTAATCTTTTGACCTTTATGATGCATTAATATTTCAACATATCTATCTAAACTTTTAAGGAAAAGGCATCTCAAATTATGAGCAGAGAAAAAAAAAAAAAAGAAAGAAAAGGAAAGAAATCTGGAACCAATAAACTTGTGGAGCTTGTAAATTCCTTCTTTCCAAGTTATTCATCCTAAAGAGGGTACGAGCTCTGCTTCTTAGAAACAAGAATGCAGACAGAGGAGTGGGACACTTAATGAGCATAATATATCTGGAGGCTTCAGACTGAGGACAACCTATGCTTAGTATCTGCCTTTCCAGTCACATATCTTTAATTTCTTTCTGAAAATGAAAGGTTTCTACTACAAAACGATCAAAATTTGTGAAAAATTAATTCAAATCTGACTGGAGGACACTGGCCTTCGATATGGGTTATGTGATGTTAACTTTGCTGTGACTCCCACAGTTTAGTCTATGTGGAAAACAGCTTTTTCTCTCTCTTTTTTTATTTTTTTAACCATCACCGCTTCAAAAGTGGATGAAAGAACATTGTAAAAAAAAGACTCAGGAAAATCATTTAGGGGCAAGAACCACAGAGAGGAAATTTAAAGCCACAGAATACTATTTTTTTAAGAAAATTGATCACGTGAAAACAGGAAAGAAGTTGATTAAATTTTAAATATTTGGCAACCTCAGGTATAATAGACACCAGTAATCTTCTGCTGCTCTGTTTACTGTATAAACTGTGTATGAACAAGCTAAGTATACACAATACATGTCAAATTTCAGGTTATGTGAAATTACATATGTGAGCCAGGTTATGTGCACATTACATTAGGATTCCTAGCAACGTGTTTTCTCATCAGTGTTCCCAAAAGCCTGTGAAATACAGAGATGATGGGATTGAGAGTACAGACCTTTAAAGCTGAAATATTGCATCAATAAAACAGGTTACGCCACTCTACCATTCACACAGCACATCTCCAATGGGAAGTGCCATACAGCCATGGGGCCCTGGGCTTCCTATTGGGGTCTCTCATTCAACCTCAAACAATAGAGTGAGAACCCTCCTTGTCCATGGCAGGGGGATTGGTACTAGATGATCTTAAAGTCCTTTGCAACCCTAACCGTTCTATGATTCTATGAGACCTCACTGCAGTAAATCAGGGGGATTACATTATTTGTCAGTTCTAGCAAAGACTGGTTATTTCATATTGTTCTGCATGAACTAGGCAACTAGGATTACCTGCAGCGCTTATTCCTTGAAGTGCAGATAAAAGGCAAACTGTGTGCCTGACTCTGCTGCTTCTGCTCTCTGCTCATATCCCCAAGTGTAGCTATAGCTGGTTCTGGAGGATGGTAACGTTTGTATTTTTTAAGATAAATTTCTCTAAATTAAAATGGAAATCCTTCTAAATGTTGGGAGGCAAAAATGTTCAGATTCCCAAATAATTGATACCTTTGAGGTTAACTGTGTTTTTAAGAGGGGGAGATTTAACCTAACTCCATGGGTCCAGTGGCTTCATAGGGATTATCTTCTGCTGTCAGATGAGAAGGACTCTATTATTTCACCACAGGCAGTCTCCAGCTTTTAAGAGACTGACCACCAATGTTCCCAAGAGATGTCTGAATGTCTCTCCAGTGTAAGTAGTTTTGGATTTCCAGGGGGAATCCCCCACACAGCAAAACAGGCTCATGGCACTGTGTGCTTGAGGACCCTGACCAGCTCTAAGGCCTCTAAAGCTTCACAATTTTCCATCAGCAGAATTTCCATCAGCACAGCGATTTCTGTAGGATCAGTGATGTGAGATGCTGCCAGACGAGTAGTGCTCATTACATCCTGCTAGTTAGGGGACACTCAGACTGGGGCACCCAATTGGTCCCTGGGGAGCAGACAGGGAAAGTACTGAGCTGGGGCTAACAGCCAGACAGCAGCCACACAGTACCCCCACCTCCTTGACATGAAAAAAGTTAAATGTTTCTTCAGTTACAGTTTCAGGTAAAATTTAGGCAGGGACAGAAGTATCTAAGTGCAATTTGGTTGGTCTCATCAGTACTGTAGAAAATGTCCCACTGTCACTGGAAACACAGGCACTTAGGTCCCTTTTAAACCATATGACCATCTGATGCCATCCCTGATAGGAACAGGTTGCTCTATTTCCAAGATTTCTTTGGAATCCCCTGCAATTTCAGTGGTATGCCTGAGCCTCCATTCCCCCACAAAAAAAAATAAAAAAGAACAGATCATATGGATGCAGAGCTGCAAAGAGTGCATCAAGCCATTTTGCATGGAAGGGCCAAATGCCTGCCTGGCACTGGGAGAGGGCTGTGCTTTAGATTTCACCAGCCTGTGCTTGGCATAGCACCAAAGGGCGTCAGGCAAAGAGGGATGTGAGTTAGTTACCCACATGCTCCTCCACTTGGGGCAGCACTTTGCTCCAGCCCACAAGGAAAGCAAGAACACTTTTGGATTGTGCAGGCCAATTTAGCAATGAGAGTATTCTGATCCTTATAATAAATGAGTATTCACACTAATGCAGGAGGATATACAGAATGTTGTCACATATTACTACATCTGTCATCATAGACTTTAAATTCCATTTATCTTTTCCTGGCAGATCAAACCAACCTAACCTCAGAGACCAACCCGGTCTCCTTGTGCTACTGATTGCAGACCACAGTGCTGCCTGTGGGCATCTGCTTTCACTGGAACTGGCTTGCACGTTCCCTTGTAACTCCTTAAAAACCAGCTCGGTACTAACCATCAGTTGTAAGGTGAAGTATGAGCACAAACTGTTTTCAATATCCATCACCAGTTTTCCACATTGGACTTTAATTCTCAAATTGTATGTTGGCAGTTGCAGTCAATAATGACTACAAAATTTTCTATTACATTAACTGTACCAAACTGAAATCTAGTATCTCTGAAAATACAGAAAATATCCTGAGTGTTATAAAAATAAAATAAATATATCTGAATGGAGCCTAGCAGCTGTCCTCTAATTACTTTAAATTTCAGTATATCAAAACTATGTTGAGTGACAAGTCAATTTATTTGCATGCTGGAAAAGTTCATGTTCTAGGCATGTGTTTATATGATAACAGCTTCAAGCATATGCTTTTCATTTTTCCCACATAGATGTGTTTTGTTGATTTTGTTTTTTTTTTTTTCCTAGGAGCACAAAGTAGATTTTCTGCTCATATGCTTCCATTAGCACACATTTTTCCTTAATTATAGTTTTGTGGGTGTGAATCTACTGTTCTTGGAAGACGTTGGATTGGCAGTTCTGCAGGAGACTCCAACCTGCCCTGCTACTTTCCTTAATCCTGACCTGATGAAACCTCCTTCTGGAGGAAGGGAGGAGAGCTGGTAAACTCTTCATCCCCCACTGGTACCTGCTTTCTTCACTCAAGGATGCCAACACACACAGCAAGTAGGACCACTTCTTATGGTACTTGGTGTGGTTCGGGAACCTGCTTGGAGGAATTGGGTCAATATTTGTATTTGTTTATTCATCTGTTAATTCTATACATACAGAAGCCTAAAATACAGTTTTCTTCTCTTTTACGTAATAGGAATGATGATATCTCTCAAAGGACAATCTCGCACAGAGCTGAATTAGTATTATAAATTTCTGTATTTTATATAGATTTCTAAAACAGCCCAAAGATCCTTGTTTTATAGAAATATTTCCATTTTACTAAGGCATACACTGAAAAGAAGAAAAAAAAAAAAGAAGTTGATCGTCTACTTCTCTGCTAAACTCCAGGTCCCTTCCACAACAATCACCATCAAGCATTCAATCTTACCAGATTTAAAACCATTGGGTTGGGTTTTTTTTTGTGGAAGGAAAACTGCCTCACAGACATGTGTAAAACCAAACCACAGCTTGGGGCTAGAATTTAATGGGGTGAGTCTTCATAAAATTCAACCTTAAGAAGATGCAGAAATGCCTTCAGGAAATAAATGGCAATCGAGTGTTCTGTTCCTTACTACATCTATGCCCATGAGATTTTTAAAACTCAGTCCCTGAGAAATGGAGTGTGGCTCTTGCCTTGGCAGCAGTTCAAATCATCTGAAACAAACCTGGAGGTTTCATTTTGTCCAGCTTGCCCAAGAGACAACTCTAATCCATACAGAGACTGGATATAAAGCATGTAGGCATGCAGTGACAAAAGGTGCCTACGGGCAGCAAAGGGGAAAAAAATCAGGATGGGTCAACTGAGCAAACATCAAAGGCTCTCAAGTAACAACAGAAAAGTAAATATTCTCAAACAAATGGGATATGACCATAACACTATTGAGTTTTCATATAAACCAGCCTTTGAAAACAGTTCTGCTGGGATGTCCTCGTTTGTCTTTCCCATCCTGGAATACTGAATTAAAATGGTCTGTTTGCTCTTGAAGTTCATGCATTCTTGCTACTCCTTCCCACTGCAGCCTCTTGACACCTCAATTATCTCTTCAGCAACTCCTTACAGTGCCACAGAGGTTGGTGTTGCCCATCTAGGTATTCCTAATGCACCCCACCATGAATGTTGCTTAGCAAAATCCATGCAGGTACAGAGGATAAAAGGTATTTATCCATAAAGGGTCTGTGCAAGGTCTAGGAATTATTTAAAATCCACTTAAACCCTGTGAAGGCAAGAAGTAATGCATTGAAGGATTACTATTTGAGGGTATTAAAGGAACATACTTTAAAAAAAAAAAAAAGAAAAATCCCTGCATTATTTCCATTGCTTCATCTCCTGCAGAAATTAGGATGAGAGATTAAGATACCCATCGATTTCAGCGCACAAACCCTTAACTTGGGCTAAACCCAGAATTTTTGCTGTTTCATTCTCTCACGTAGCCTCCACTGTTCTTTGGTAATAGCAAAGCTGATATGAGCTACATATGACGTAATCATTGCTGAAGGTAATTGGCCAGGGCTTTGGTTTGTCAGTGTCATTCTGGCTTAGGTGGTGACATCTCTAGTGGATTGCACATGGGAGCAGATCATTTCAGCTGCACAAAGAACCACCCCAACATCTGATTTAGTCACCTAATATCTGGCCTGAGTGATGGGGTGAATGAATTCTGCTGGAGGCTAAAATCTCCTTTTACAGCTGTAGCAGAAGGAAGGTTGCCAAAATCTCACGCTGCAGCCTGCAATTGCAGGCTAAGGTATAACAACTTTCTGGAAGCACGGTGGGACAATGAAAGATGTGCTAAATATACAAGTCCATGGAAAGCAAATAAAATACATGAGCTTTCTTTTGGCAGGTAGTGGTGGTTGGCTGGGAAGACAGAACCTGAGCCTGAAACTCTTCCTTTGCACCTTCACCTCATCTTCTGCCCCTTCTGCTTGTTATTCCCTTTGCTGAAAGAAAACGTTGCCACTGTATAGACAAAGAAAACGGGGGTTACTGTGTAACTATTCCAATACCAGGTTACATTTTACAGTCTCTTTTACGCAGTGGAGCATAATTTTTTAGTGCCACCCGTGTCTTCAGAGCGTGTAGGTTTCCGCGGGTATTTTAGGGCAGGCTGGGCTGTGCAGAGGCGTTGCTGAGAGGGCAGCAGAGGATCCTGCAGGCTGCGTGGGGTACTCCCGCGTGGGTGCCCTTGGAAAGCCTGGACAACGCCAGCCAGCCCCGCAAGAGCCCCGCCGGCTCTCCGCTGAGCATCCTTGCCCGCTGCTACTTCTTCCGACAGCGTGTACGGCATGCCACCCCCTGTCGCGGCGGGAGCAAGGCACACCTAGGAGCTCCCGGCGCCGGGGACACTGCGGAGGGGGTCGCGGGAGTGCCAGGAAGTAGGAGGGAGCCGCAGCCCACTCTCTCATGTCCCTTCGGCTGTAACAGATGGAGGGGCCGAGAGACCGGGATTACCCGGGTGCGGATTGCTCCGGAGCACGGTGAACGTATTTCTCGAAGTGTCAAAGTGACCGTATCCTGTACCACACGTGTTCCTCCGAGAGCTGTCGCTGGGGCAGCTCCCGGGGATTTCGCCCCTCGTCGCCGGAGTCTGGGACAGCCTCCCCGAAAACCAGAGAGCACTGCTCCTCCTCGAAGCGGCGGAGCTTTAAAGGTCCCCACGGGTGGGGATTTGCTCAAATGCCGGAACACCGGGCAGGGGGAAACGCGACCCGGAAAGTTCTGGTTCCCCGGACCGGGCTCAGGAGCCATCACCCGGTAGCGCCGCGGGTGGCAGTCCTGCGTCTCGCCCGGCAGGAAAGGTTCAGAGCGGCAGGTTGCACAGCCGAAGTGAGGAGCGTGGGACCCCGCTGTCCCCACAGCGGAAGAAGCAGAGGACGGGACGGGCGGCTCCGCGCCCCTCACCGGAGACTCTGGGCCCTCTGTGTGGAGGAGAGGGAGAGGGAAGGGCTGTCTCCGTGCCTACGGGGCTGCGTGTCGCAGGGCTCGGTTGAGCAAAGCCTGGAAGAGCCCGGCCGCACAACCCCTTCGTAACCTGCCGAGGGCGGGGAGACGAGCCGGCGAAAAATTAGAAGCAGCTCCTCGTCGCGTTGTACAACTGCGTTCATCGTGTTTCAGGGCAGGAGCCGCCTCTGGCCTTTATCAGGCATTCATCCCAACACCGCGGGTACAGGGACCCCTCAGGGCGAGCAGGAGCAGCCCGAAGGGTTTGCCAGTGAAATCCCCTTCACTGCTCGAAGCCGGGCTCCCCTGGCCCCAGAGAACCCTCGAGGCTTGTAATTAAACGCGGCTACCGCCCTGTTTTTGTTAAAACCCCGCCTAGAAGGGTTGTAGGTTGCTGCTTCTAGGGAGGCAGCTGGCGGGTGTTGGTCGCTGAGCAGCAGACCGGAGCCGGCTGTCGCTCAGCCATCCCGACCAGATCAGAACCCACAAACATGGGGGTGTCGCAACAATTTTTCACAAAACCGTGAAAGGAAAGTCACAAGCCGGGTGAAACAGGGAGGGCGAGAGAAAAGGGGGGGGGGGGGGGGGGGAAGTGGGGGGAGGGGGGGAAGGGGGGGGAGGGGGGGGAAGGGGGCAGGGGACGGGAGGGGACTGCCGGCACCGCAGCCCATCTGATGCAGATACCCCAGATTCCTCGGGGCACCCCCACCTCTGCTGTCCAGTGTCCGACCCCCGACGGGAGGTCGGGGAAGAGGCTCACGAAGTGTTGGGGGCTGCGGGGTCGGGAGGGAACGGGTCCTGGGCACCGACGGCGCACGTCCCTCAGGGATCGTGGCCGCGGGAGAAGGGGGCAGGGCAGCCTCCGCGGGACACCTCGCTGGGGGAGGTGAGTTAGCAAGTGCCCCCGTGCTGCTCCGGCAGCCTCCACCAGCAGAACAGGACTTCACGGATTTCTTGCCGTCTTTACCAAGTCCCAGGCTTTTATTTAAGGGCTGAAAACGAGAATGTCGTCGTCGTCGTCGTCCACCACCACCCCCACCACCACCACCCCCTTTTTTTTCCATTTTGACGGGGGGGAACCCTCAGCCCTCAGTCTTAGAGAGCGTAGTTTGTCCAAACAGGGGAACACCCGACGCTGCGCATCCCGGGGCTGCTCCTTCCCGGGGAGCCGGGGCTCGCAGGGAAGGCGTAGGCAGGACGCGAGGGACTGGCGTGCAGCGGGCGCTCACGTCGGGCAGCGCTGGGGCAAGTGCAGGCAGGCAGGGAACGGTGAGGCACTGGCTTCGGGCAGCGGCGGTACCTGAGAGCACAGAAGAGCTTTCTAGAGCGGAAAGCCCCCTGCTGTCCTCTCCACATTTGGCCTTACGTCGGGCCCCAACGACGGGCAGTCAGTAAGCCCTTGGCACGGGGTGGGGAGGTGAGCCCAGGGGACCCGAGGACTCAGGGAACTTGCAGGGTCCGCGTTCCTCAGGCGCTGGTCCTGCTCCACCCCAAGCACAGCCGCAGGGCGCGGTACGGGCTCGCCGCCTCCCTCGCTCAGCACTTCGAAGCCTCTTGGGTTAGGGGAATTTGGACGGGCTTAAGGAGGGGTTATCTGATCTGTTTCCTAAAGCGAATGATCCTTCAGTTTGCTTTATCTTTCCTTTTTTTTCTCATTTAAAATTATCTTTTTCCTTCTTCATGCGTACCAAACATAAATAAATGCAAGCAGGTACGTCCCGCTCCCCTTTCTCACCTGTCATTCCCGTGACGTGGGGAAAGACTAGCGGGGATAGTGGGGAGACGATGGGCAGTGCAGCTCGACCGGGTACCGTGCTCCGGGGCGAAAAAAAAAACAAACAACAAAAACCCAGTAAGATGAGATGGAAGAAGAAGGACTTGCAGCGGAGTCCCTTCTCAAACCCAAGTGGAGGAGTAGGCAGGAGGTCACCGGGAGGATCAGAGATTAAATCTACCTTCACCCCAATCAGAATGACAAAGCATGCCACTGTCCGTGGCGCTGAGCCGCAAGGAGGATTTTAAACCCCCGCTTAGCCGGGTAGAAATGACTCCGGGCAGGTCTCCCTCTCGCAACTCCCCTCCTCCGCTCCTTCCCCTCACCCCGAAACCTGACGAAGAGCAGGGAACCTGCGCGGTCCCGCCGGGCATCTCCGTGGAGCAGGCCTGCTGGTTTTCCTGGGATTCCGGGATTCCCCGTTGTAAGCTCTTAAAATGAATTTTGAAACCATTTTCCTCCTGGTGCCTATTCTAGCCTTGTAGCGCTGGCACTAAACAAATGGGAAAAGTGTGTTAAAGGGAGGCTTCGGTTGCAGAATCCTGGCCTGACATTTCCACATATAATTAAAACCATAGCCACAATAATGAATAAATAAATAACAGCGAACAGAAGGATCCGTTCCTTTTACAGTCGAAATCAACTGTTTTGGCTCTGTCACTCAATTATTTTATTGGAACGGTCCACACCGTTCAGTCCTAATTTTATTTTATTTTATTTAATTTTATTTTGGTAGGAGGGACAGCAGGGGAAGAAATGCTGCATTTGTTTTTCTTTTAAGTCCATGTTTAGGTTTAATTTTCCTGTATTTTAAAATAAACACGTTGGCTGGAGCGTGTTTGATCTTTGAGAGAAGGAAGTCTATATTGTAAAGGAATGTTCAGCAGTTTGGTATGAAAATGGGGTTGTGACTCACAGCTGCAGGCAGAAAAAAAAAGGTGTTGTGGTGTCAGCCAGAGGTGTTCAGTCTAATAACTCAAGCTGTAAACTGTATCCTCTAAAATTACTAACGTAGTAAATCACTGAGGGGTTAAAAATAGACTGAGAAGTGTAACGAGGGTGTGTGTGTGCTTTAGAAGTTTCCTTCATGAAAATTATTTGTAATGACGGGAATTAGAAGTTTAATATCTCCCTCGTTTTCTTAACTATCAGTCTGATAGAGTTAATTGCCCCTGTAGTTGGTGCCTGCTCTGGGTCGTCTGCGAAGCAACAGAAACTTGAAACGCGTATTTGGGGATAGCTGGTTCATTAACCTCTTTACCCGATTTACAGCTGATATTGACCGCCTCGAAGGGCAAAATATTACCAAGAGGGTTCCGGGGTGGCAAATCATCCTTAACCGTTTGCCATCGCAGGGAAAACCCTCCGAGCAGAGCCTCCCTCCCTCCTCTTGCGCGGCCGGGGGACTCTGCTCCCGCGAGGGGAAAGAGGCTCCTCTCCCGGTGCAGCGGCGTTTCTCCATCTCTCTTTGCACACCGGAGGGGTACCTAGTTTGGGAACAGTTGGGAAACTGGGCTTTGAAAGGAGAGCTCTCTTCCAGTTTAACTGCTGGGTTCGAAGCATGGTCTGGGAGAGGAGGGAATAAAATTAAATAAAATTAAATAAGCCAAAAAACAACTCCGGTGTCATCTGCAGCGTTCTGCTGGGAAGGAATGGAGGGAGTAATGAAGCAGAAATCCAAAAGGTGGATCCTAGGTCGAGATATCCCCTCTCAGAAGAGCTTTTCCCCGCTTTGAGTAGTGTTTGCCTTCGCTGCGCCGTCTCATGGAAACGACATGCGGGCGGCGGCAGCCGGGGGGTTGGCTGCGCCTTGGCTGCTGCGGAAAGTAACTTGCCGGCGAGATTCCCAACAGGAGAAGAGTTCAGGGATTGGAAAGCAAATAAGTAAAATTGGGTAAAATAAGGCAAAATAAAATTAAAGAAAACAAAAGAAAATTAAACCAAACCGGGGGGCGAAATTGCCTTACAGAGGTCAGCGAATGTTTATGGTGGAAACAAGAATTCAACAACAATTAAAAGCTGGAAGCAGCGTTCATTAGTATTCAGGACAGAGGATCTAGCTTTTATGTTTATCTTTCTCCGTGGATCAATATTGTAGCAGCATGCGCCGGGAAGGAGCAGAAATCTGGCCACTGCATGCGGCTGACCTTTCCCTCTCTCCCTACAGGTCACATCGTCTTCATCAAAACAGGTCATCTCGTCTTCAGAACGATCATCACCTAATGCAGCCGCAGCCACGGCTCTCATTAAAACCCGTATTTAATCTAGGGGCTGTGACTAAGAATCAAAGGAGAAGAGCTGTTTGCCCACACAGAGGAATTAGTGCTGTGGGAGGAAGGGAAGGGAAGGGAGAGAAAAAAAAAAAAAAAAGAAAAAAAAAGAAAAAGAAGTTGGAAAGAAAATTGCTCTGTCTTTTTTTTTTTTCCCTTTTCTTTCTTTCCTATCACAAACTGCTTTATACCGCGACATACCAGACCCACACATACGCGTGTCTCCTGCGGAGGTTCCGCTGCCAAGCGCCAGGACGGTCGGTGGGTCGGGCCAGGCTCAGGGACGCCCCTGTCGTGGCCACTCGCGGCGGCCCCACGACACTCGCGGTGCCCCTCTGGGCGGTGTCGGGGCGGCCCAAGCCATCCTGCAAGGCACCCCGGGTCACCCCTCTCAGTCATTTACTGGACCTTGAGTTACTTTTCCCCTACTCCCCTTCTCGCTTCTGTTGCCGGTTTTCTTTTAACACCAAAAGAGCGTCCCCTCCCCTCCGGGACGCAACAGCTGGGTCCCAGCAGTGGAGACCGGAGGAGAAGCGCTTGATCCGCGTCGGGTCCCGCCGCTCGGCCTTGCCAGGTCCTCGTTGGAAAGCGCCTGGTGCCATGGGCGAGAGGCGCTGGGACACCGCTAGTGTTTCCTGCCCCGCGAGGAAGTGGGGTCGGCGGTCCTTTTGGTGCCGCGCTTTCTCCCCTCGGGACAGGGCACAGCAGTGGGGCAGCCGCTTTGAAGTACTGTTAAATACATGAAACTTCTGGCAAAGTTCCTCCCTGCCCCGGTCATCTTCTTCTTCTCTTCTCTTCTCTTCTCTTCTCTTCTCTTCTCTTCTCTTCTCTTCTCTTCTCTTCTCTTCTCTTCTCTTCTCTTCTCTTCTCTTCTCTTCTCTTCTCTTCTCTTCGTCTTTTCTCTCCTCTCTCTCCCTTCGTTCCCCCCAGGTATTAAAGGCAGAGAAACCCTCTAGCCCGATTGCCCTCCTCCCCATCCCCCCCCCCCCCAAAAAAAAATAAAGAAAAAGAAAAAAAGGTATGGGGGGAGACATCCCAAAGCACTTTGGGAGGATGGGGGGCACCGTGCCCTGCAGGGTGTGACAATAGTTTTTTTGCTTGCTCTGCTGCTAAAATGTGGCTCCTTTCCCGATATTTTTTTTTCTTTTAAAGGAAGGAAAAAAAGGAAAATAAAAAAAAAGGAAGAAATAAAAATGAGAGGGGAGGAGGGAAAAGCGACCCACGAGGTTAAAAACCACCAAACAAAACAAGCCCTAACCGTGCACGGAGATGGCAACCACACATACCTCGCTGTGCCTGGAGTACGCCTCTCGCGCACGTGTGGCCGGGGAGAGGTTTGGGGAGCCTGTTATGTCTTCATAGTGGGCAGGAAACGTGTGCGAGTTTCTGAAAACAAAGGGGAAAACTTAAAACGCCGTTCGGGGTTTGGGGAGGTCTGGCCGGAACCGAGCGGAGCGTCTGCAGCCCCCCCCCCCGGGCACAGGCAGCCGCTCGCCCGCCGCGGAGCCCAGCCGGCACCGGTACCGGCAGCGGCAGCGCCGGGCTCGGCAGCCGCTCCGCTCCAAGCTTCGGGAGAGACGTGCCCTTAATGTATTTTGTATTTTATTTAGTTCGGTTTGGGCTGTTGTCACCTCTGGTTGGGTGGGAGGTTGGGATGGGTTTGGGGTTTATTTAGCCGCCGTCGGCGGCAGCACAAAGCCGGCAGAACAGCCAGGCCAGGTGAAAAAGCGGGTTTTGCTCGTTACGGGCAGTGGGGGCAGGTAGAGGCAGGGCATGAGCTGCCCCCGATTGCGAATGCGTGGGGCAGAGCACAGCTTGCTCTATGGACGGTGCCTCAATTTCTGACTTTTTTTTTTTTTTCTTCTTTTTTTTGGCCTGGGAAGAGAGCCTGAGGAGAGAGCAATTCCCAGAGAAACCACTCCGCCTTTTTAGGGGGTCTGCAAGCAGAGTCAGGAGACAATTTTATGATTAATTATAATACTAACCATAACAATTGAACCCCACACTCCACGCTGGTTTTCATGGTATAAACCAAGAGTCACACCGCCGGAGGAGAATCGGACAAGTGGGGCTGCCGCAGCCGGGCACGAGGTGCCGGGGGCAGAGCAGTGCCGTGCCCCCCCTACCCACAGGGGAAAGCAGGGAGCCGTCGGGCAGCGCCGTCGGAGAGTGCAAGCCGGCGGCCGGGGCACCCACCCGCTGCGGCTGGACATAGAGAGGGGGTGGGGAACGCTGGGGGACCCCACGGCCTTCCTCCAGGTTGGTCCCCAGGTTGCCTCCAGGGCTGGGGCAGGGAGGTGTGGAAAGCTCAGGCTCAGTGTTGGAGACAAAGGGAGAAATATTGGCGTGGGGAGAATTGGGGTGAGGGGGGACGAGGTGGAGGAGGGAGAGAACTGAGGGGCGCAGAGAAGGATTCCAGGGCCAGCGGTCCCTCAGCCCAGGCCACCCGCGCACAAGGCTGAGAGGCGGGTCTCGGCTGTCCTCCCCCCAAAAAAACCCAACCCCTGAACCCGATGAATTACCGCTCCCCCTTAAGCGTGGCAGGGCCGCGCCGGGGTCAGGGCCCGAGGGAGGCGGGCAGAGAGGGGCTGCGGGCTGGATGCGCCAAGGCCAGGGTCAAGTTCAGGGCCAGCCTGGGTAGGACGAGGAAGTTGGGGGGGGGCAACTCACGGCCACGAACACCGCGTCCCCTTCCCCAGACCGGCCGGGAGAGCGGCATCGCTGGCCGGAGGGAGCGGCGCTGCCCTCGCTGCCACACGACCTGTGCTTCGGGCCGGGGAGGCCGCCGCCTGCTCTGCGCATCCCGCTACCGGGGGTCGAAGGGAAATCAGCAGCTGGGGCACCCCGAAAACAGAACGTCTCTTAGGGGAGGGAGAAAGGAGAGCTCCGCTGCTCTTCTCTCCGGCCGGAGCGCTGGGACCGCCAAGAGGGGTTCGTCGCTCTGGGGCAGGGCTGCCTGTGTGTTCCCAGTCCCGGGAGGGAATTTTAGGCAGGCGGGGGTTGGCAGCACGAGCAGGGCTCGGAAGCGGGACCACCGTTTGGTTTTTCGGCAGCGGGAAGGCCGTCAGGACAAAGAGGGATCCTCGCAGCTGCATTTCCTACGGATTTCTCCAAGGGGCAGGCGGCATATGCCAATGATTTTAATAAATTTTTTTTTTTGCGTAATATTATTACGGAACATAAATTAGGTTTTAATAGCCGTTTGATTGCCCGGGGAGCCTGCCGGGTGTGCGGGGATGGCAGCGCTGGGAGGGGCGCGGCCACGAAGGAAGCTCCATCTCCACTCCGCATCTAAACTCCGTTGGCAGCGGCGGGACAGGGGGATCATTCCCTTCCCTCTTCCTCTCTCCCTGGGTGTAGGTAACCCCCACCGCACCCCGGAAGTGAGCAGGGCCCCGTATACACTCGTCCCTCCACCTATCTTCCCTCCAGCGGCTTGGAGCATCTCTATTGCTATTTGAACATGGGGGACAAAGCCCAAAGTCCCAAAACCTCAGACCGATGACCTGCCCGGGGGAGGCGGCAGTGGGGTCTGCCCGGTGAGAAGAGCCAAGGGCTCTCCCCGCCCGCATAAGCTGCCGCTGAATGCAGCGCAGCCACCGCAGGGCGCTCGGAGTCTGGCTCACGGCTCTGCATCCTCGCAGGGCATAAATTCGGTTGCTTGGCGAGGCCGAACTTTTTCCACCTTTTCCCTGCCGCTGCCATCCTCCCTTCGGGCGTCCCTGTGCGGAAGGGGGTGCTCGGAGAGCTGCTGCCTGCCGGACCCAAAAGGGGCGTTCTACCGGCCGGGCCCCGACGGCGCCGGCGGAGAGCAGTGCTGGGCCAGAACCGCGAGGAAAAGGCATCTCCCGGAGGCTCTCGGTCCCTCGCTGAGGACGTCTGGCAGCCCAAAGCGCTCCCCGGGCTATTAGCAAAAAAAAAAAAAAATAGAGGGAGGGGGGAGGAACAAAAAAGCAGGTCGAAGGGAAATGTGAGCTCTCTGGCATCGCTACTTTCTCCTCTCAAAGGCTGGAGGGAGGCTATCAAAAATGCGAGAAGGACACGGTTTACGGCTCAAAGCAGCCCTGAGCAGAGCTCAAAGCCTGGCCGTTGCCCCTCCACCTCCATCCCGTAGCACCCCGTTTTAGTCACCCCGCGGGGCACCGGGAACGAAGGGAAAGACGGAGTCAGGAGGAAGGTGAAGGAAGCTGTGCTGTTGCCCGGTAAAGCTCTTCCTAAAGAAGATTCCTGCCTTGCTATTCATTAGGGGAATATGGAAACGCGCACCCTTTTCTTTTAGCCCAGAGGCTTCCCAAATTTATATATATACATAATATATAATATATATTTCTCTGAAAAATTAAGTAAATCTTCGCATTCCATTAACCCGCAGATTTTTATAAACTATTTGTTTCACAGTCGCCGATCAAGTCCTCACGCACTTTACAGCAGGTTTCAGAGAGCCTTTGACACAAAAAAGGAATCAGTCCGTGCAGTTTCAACACGTTTTATTATATTTCTGTATGCATTACTCTCAAAACATATCACAAGAAATGATGAAACCACTTAAACCTTCAAATAAAAAATCTGAAACAGTTTATGCTCACAATTGTACATATTTATAGTTAAGAAACATTCTTTATAAATACTGTTTCCTCTGTAGCAAGTTAATACCATAATTTAATTACAAATGGATAAATATGGTAACAGGTATTTACAGGAGGAAGGGTGTTATTACAGAAAAGCTAACGGCACAACGTTTATTTTTTCCTCACAATCTTCCGAACAGTAACTAACAAATTGAACTTGCAAAAGCACTAAAACATCACATGTAAACCCAGCTAACAGAAAAATACATTCACAAGCGTTGTTGTTCGTGTGTGTGTCTGTGAGTAACAGAATGGAGACTTTGGCACGGTATTTCTTCCCCAGTCTATAGTCGAAATGCAGTATACAATCAAGTTGCCTCTTAAAAAGGAACACAATATTTAAGATATCACGATTACAAAAAGAAACCATTTTTTCTTCCACGTTACTTTTTTTTTCCTTTTTTTTTTTTTTTTCCAAGAGGGGAACTAAAAAAGGAGGAGAGAAGGAGATGGAGAAGGGGAGTGGTAGGAAAAAAAACAAGTCCATCACTTTTTTTGGGAGGGAGGAAGAGAGGGGAAAAAAAAAGGAAGAAAAAAAAAGAAGAAGAAAGGGACCAATCCGCGGTTTACAAACGGGACGAACTTCTATACACCAGGAATCCAGGAAAACTTCGTTCCCCCCTAGCCGGAGGAAGGAGAGGGCCGCTATGTACACAGTTGGTGGGGTGGGAGGGCGTTGGCTGCTCCGGGTGGGGAGGCGCAGGGGCCGGGGCAGTTAAGTCTCTGATCTTTTGTCTGGAGGCTCCGGAGGGAGAGTTGCTTTCCGCCGGCTGGAGAAGCTTTTTGCTGGGTGCTGTGGTTGGTGGCTTTTGGGGTTGGGTTTTCCCCCCTCTGTCTTTCTCTTCCCTTTCCGTTCTTCTATGTATTTACTCATTTTCTTGCGTTTCTTAGGACATAGGTTTAGAGTAAATTTTTTTTGCTGGTTCAAAATGTTCTCAAAAAGAAATTCAGGGAAAAAATCCAACAACAAAAAACAGAAAAAAGGCGCGAAGGCGGGAGGGGTGTGGAGAGATAAGGACCCCCGTCCCCATCCTGCTCGGCCCTCATTTCGCTGCCAGCGGGTGCGGCGGCTTTTCCCAGCACGTCTCCAGCGGGCTCTCTCCGTCCTACCCGCTGCCGCCGCCGCTGGGGCCGGGAGGCGAGGGCGCGGCGGGGCCGTGCAGAGCAGTCCGGCGGGGCCCTACACGTACCACTCGTTGAAGTTGGAGGATAGGCCGCTGTGGCCGCCGCCACCGCCGCCGCCGCTGCCACCGCTGCCGCTGCCGCCCCGGTGCACGGCGGACACTGCCGCCGCCGCCGCCGCTGCTGCCGCCGCCGCCGCCGCCGCCGCCGGGGAGAGGTTGCTAGTGCTCTGCGACTCGGCGCTAGGGGACACCAGCCCCGGGGGGGTGGAGGACTCGTAGCCGGAGCTGGCGGCCGGGGAGGACTCGGAGCCTTGTGGGGACGACTCGTGCACCTGGGGGGCAAAGGCAACACGGCCCGGTGGAGGGGGGATGGGGAGGCCGCCGCCACCGCCCCCCGGGCGCTCCCCCCGCCGCCGGCCCGGCCCGCCGCCGCCCCCGGGCCCGCGCCCTGCCGCCCGCCGCCCCGACGGGGCGCCCGGCACGGGGCGGCCGCCCTCCCTCCTCCCGCCGCTGGCTGCGGGGCTGGGTACCTTCATGTGCTTCCGCAGGGAGCTGGGGTGAGTGTAGGACTTGTCGCACATCTTGCACAGGTAGGGCTTGTCCGAGGTGTGGACGTGCATGTGCTTCTTGCGGTCGCTGCTGTTGGCGAAGCGCCGGTCCCGCAGCCCTTCGAACTCGCACTGGAAGGG